>NC_081824.1:188600932-188908395 GCF_030867095.1 Alligator mississippiensis | reverse complement strand
TATTTTTATACCAGTAATCCAATAGCATAATCTCAAGAACATCAGTGCCCCAGGAATGTCTAGAAACACAATGGATTTGCCTTTATTCCTTTATCCAGATGTTTCTATAAAATACTGTGGGTACTAGGAATCTGTAGGGGAATTAAAGATTTATTTTTAATACTTGAAAAACTTGAATTTCTAATAACAGTGATCCCGTAAAATATTTTTAACTGCAGAAGTAGCATGTTTGATTCATAACTAAACAATCTCCCATTTTCTATTGTAGTTTTCCAAATTCTGGACAAATATTTTTCACTTGGAGCTGCAATGTAGTTCAGGGCTCTGACGCTATTTCCTGCTAGAAGCAGCTATGAAAATGGAACTACATTTGAGCTTCTATTCAGCAGTTTCCCCTATTCAACAAAGTGCTGGTTAGGATGGATCTACATAGTGGGTCCCATTGTATCCCATTGTATCCCATTGCGCGGTTACTAAAGCAAGTACTAAATGACTGTGTAGTACCCACCAGTACTGCACAGTCCTGGTACTACATGGGTCGTTTCTGACCGTACTGCACAGTAGCAATGAGCTACTGTGCAGTAGCTGGTTGCTATTGCACAGTACCAGCAGCGTCATGGTTAGTGCTTGCCAACACTATGTCGCTGTAGTGACGAGCTATGTCGCCATAGCTCTTTGCTATGGCGAGGTAGCCTCTCATGTAGATGTGTCCAGTATGTTGCAGTGTGGTGTAAAGCTACCCAAGCTAACTCTGACCACCCAACTTGGGTATTGGAAATACTTTGTCTGTGATAGCACAGATGTCTGCATGGGCTATAATTCACCTCAGCTTCTAGTACACAAAGTTCCTAATTTAGTACGGACTAGGGCTGTATGAAGCTTTGGTCCCTGATTTGATTTGGCAGAGATTTGGCCCGATTTAGTGGCTGAATCTCTGAATCTGAATTGAATCAGGAAACCCTTTAATCTCTCCAAATTGAATTTGAATCCTCCAAATCAATTTGGAGGGATTCAGAAAGATTCGGCAAATCAGACATAGACACAGATTTAAATGTTTTTTCTACATACCTCAAGGTACCAGGTGGCTCGTGAATGCTGAGATGGTGGGGCAGATGGAGCATCCCACAGGAGCATGGTGGGGGGCACCCCAGGGTATTTGGCAGCAGACCTGAAAGTGGACCAGAAGCACTTCTGGTCCACTTCTGGGTCTGCCGGGGAGTGTGCTGGGGGGTCTCCCCTTGAACCCCCTAGCTCAGCAACTGGTGCCTCCTTGGCTGGGTGAGTACCCAGGGTCCCCCTGTGGCCATTTGCTGAGCTGGGGGGGATGCAGGGGGGCACCCTGGTGCCCTCCCCAGGAGACCCAGAAGTGGACCAGAAGTACTTGCAGTGCACTTCCGGTTCTGCTGCCGAGGAAATGCCCCGCCGCACTCCTGTGGGACACTTCATCCACCCCAGCATCACAGTGTTCATGAGTCACCCCTTGTACCTTGATGTATGTAGAAAAAAACATTTAAAGCTGTGTCTATGGCCGAATTGCTGATTGTCCAAATCAGCATCGAATCTTCAGATTCGGATTTGGCCGAATCGAATCAGGGACAGTGATCCAAATCAATGAATCAAATCACTGTCCCTGATTTGGGCCAAATCTGAATCTGAATTGAATACAGTCCAAGCCCGTTTCACACACCCGTAGTACAGATACACCGCAAAGTGTTTTACTGAAGAGGCAATACACCATATTATGAATTTCTACAGGAATACTCTATATAGTTTTAGCTTGTATTGTAATTCTATGATTGTATAACATTTCTCAGGTAAAATAACTTTTGCTAAATTAGATGCACTTGTAATACTGTGAAATTGTTTTACATTCTTGTAAAGTTAGCAAGTTCATTATCATCTGGTATTGTATATTTTAATTGATTGAGGCCCAAATCTTGTCATGAAGCTCATATGGAGTTCTTGAAGGATCAGAGCCCTAAACCTGTCACGTAATTTCTGTTTCAAGGTAAAATAATAGATATTTCAACTATCGTGTCAATGTCAAGACAACAGCAATAATCATACAGGATTTTAGACACAGGTACAGTAATGCAAGTTACCCTATAGGGTAATAGAACAAAAACTGATTCTGAGAGGAATTGCACTACAGTTTAATTGAATGTGTATAGTCTAATAGTTCATGTTTTATTTTTTATTTATATGCATACATGAACCTTTATATACTGTTATTTGATTCTTAAATTTTCTTACTAAAGTGTAAGCAATATGTAGAACTGTAGGCAATTTCTCTAAAATATTATCAGATTTTTAGTCTTAATACCACCAATTAAAAGGACATGATTATGATGAAATCAAATGCTTTCCTGTTTTTACTATGCTTATTTTGTATTTGACAGCACATTGAAAAGAGAAAAAGTTGGACTAGAAATAGGTGTGGGGAAGATAATTAATAAGTAGAAGAACCTACCTAAGGAGATGATGGCTGTTTTTCTAAAAAACACACTCTGGGTAAAGTTACAGGTTATGTACTCTATGAGAGGTCAGGTCACATGATCACAGAGATCCCTTTTGACCTTAAAATCTATTACTTTGCGTATTAGCCAGTTTCTGTAGTTGCTAGCACAGGCTTTCACATCATGAGAGAAACTATGTAAACCATTATTTAAAAGAAAATTGTGAATGTGAAATCACAAATACTGTGAGAATTTCTTTTAGGTTTTCATTTAAGACTGACTAGTGTTCTTTTCAATTAAGCTGAAAAAGTGGCATTTCACACAGCATGGGTGCATCTATAGGAGATGCTTTACTGCACAGTACACTAATTTACTGCACAGTAAGTGGCACTGTCTACATGTGCAGATGCTTACTGCACAGTAAATTAGTCTACTCTGCGGTTAATTTGCTACCAGGTAGCAAATTAACTGTGGAGTAGTTACTGCACAGTAACACGTGTGTAGAGGCCAACTGGGAGCAAATTTGCTTCCGGTCAGCCTCAAACAAGGGAGCCACCACTGAGCTAGCCCTAGGACCACAGGGCTTGGAGTTTCTCCAGCCCCAGGGCTGGGGCATCTCTTTGCCTGTCCCAGCCCCTGTCTCTAAAAAGGACTCTGGGGCCTTGGTCCACCTGTAGCCAGCCTCTCAGTGGCCCCCAGCCAGACACAGCAGCCTGCCTGGACCCCAGCACTGGTCCCTGGCACAGCCCCATTGCTTGCCTGCCTGTCCCGTGCCATGTTGCTATGCTGGAAACTGCAAGCACCTGCCCAGGCCCAGCAGTACCAAGGCCCAGCAGTACCTGTGGACTGTTGAGAGAGCCACTCTGGCATCATCTCTGATGCTACCCATTGCCTTCTGGGGCTGGAATTGGTTCTAGGAAGAGACCACGGACCTCATGGCGCTTTGAGGCAAGAGTGTGGTTCTGAGCCAGTTTGCTCAGAGCAGGCGCTCCAATGCCCACTTGCATGAGGGCCTGTCAGGCCACACGTGGCAGTGTGAACATGACCGATAGGCATGCCAATGCCACATAAAGGTCAAGGCCTTGAGGGCACAGTGGGTTACCATCACCAACCACAACTACTGATCGGAGGCTGCCCGCAATTCCATGTCCTTTATGCAGAAGCTGGATGAGATCCTTGCATCCTGGGTCTCAGGCCGGAGCCGTGCCATGTATTCCAGCATGGGTGGCCTGCCTGAGCCTCCAGCCCAGCCATGGCACCACTGGCCCTGACCAGCTTCAGCTCCTCCCCAGAGGGGGGCTCCACCCAAGTAGCCAGGTGATGCACTCCTGCACCCCAGGACACTGCTGGGAGCTGCACATCATCATTGATAGCAGAGACAGACTCGGGCCACTGGGCATGCCTGCCATGCCCACCAGGTAAGCCCTACACTGGGGGGAAGGGCCCTCCCCACCTCTGCCTGCCCCTGCCCCAGCCCCAGCCCACTCCTCTGTGTCCAGCCCAGCTGAGCTTCTCCTGGCCCCTGGAGTTCTCCACAGCATGAAGGGAGCTAGGAGGCAGAGCAAAACTTTATTGAACAGCCTGTGCCCCCTCTGCTAGGCAGACACAAGCCTCTCACATACAGAGAAAAGTGTTGATGCCAGCAGCAATGTCATCCTCAGCTGCAGGGGGCAGGGGCATATAGTGCAGGTGCAGGTAGCCCTCCAGGTGGCAGCAGATATTGTGAGACATTTTCCCCACAAGGGAAACCTACAGTCCTTGGTTATGGAACAATAACCAAGGGTCCACATTGGTTCTCAGAGAAATCAAATCTTCTTATATTTGCACTCTCTTTTACTGAAATGTCTATGTGAAGACAGTATGACAAATCTCATTCTGCTTCTAGCAATTAAGATGTAACTGTTTCATGTTTTCCCCAAAACAGTAGATATACCCATGAATCAGGTCAAACTTTGAATTCATTGCTTTCCTCTTGTTTAGAAACAAGTACAAAATTTGCACCACTATCCAATGACATTTAATTTAGTTTCCCTGCAGTATATCATACAAGACAGGATTTGAGAGGAAAGATCATCTGGTGGTTTGAGCATTAGTTAAGACTTCTGAAAGCCCAGGTTTGAGTCCTGCTTCCACTACAGACTTCTGATAATGATAATAAAAAATTACATAACCTCTCCATACCTTAGTTTTCTAATATTTCAGTGATAATAGTTCTTTATTGAGGTGTTGTGTGGATAAATACATGAAAAGGTTAGAGCTGTTTAGATGCTATAGTGAGGGCAGCCATATAACTATCCTAGATAGATAGATAGATTTGGATAAGAATGCATTGGCTAAAGCTCAAGACAGATGGTAGATCAGGGGTGCCATCTGAAAGCAGTGACAGGGCCAAAATCTGAAGGGTCACGTCTGCCTATTATGAGTGAGAGACTAAGTCTAGGGGTTCTCTTGGATCACAATTACATCTGAATTTTCTTGTAGCAGAAATAGCTAGGAGTCCTATTTTCCATCATTGTCTGTGTCTGAAGTTCTAAATATTCCTCTTGGATAAAGACTACACTGCAGTTCTGCAGTTCTCCAGGCCTCTATTGCACTCAGATCAAATTATTGCTTCGTGGTCAAATATAAATATATATGTATGTGTGTGTGTATGTAATGTGTGTGTGTGTATATTACATATGAGTTATGCATATATATATTGTGTATATACATATGTATATATGTGTGTGTATATATTCATATATGTGTATATGTATACACACACACAGATGCACACAAATATATATGACTACATCCAAAAAGACATATATATTCTTCTTTACCCATATGTATACTTACACTTGAAAATAGCTCCAGATTCATTTGGTGCATACACACAACTAGTTTATACAGTACTGTTTCTTGCAGGTTGTATATTGTACCAATGATATTTAGGCTGTACAATTAGACTAGTGTTTTAGATTGATATTACTACCAGAAAGCTTTGATCACAAAGGAAGTTAACAAAAAGGCTTAACAAAACTTAAAAATGCCCATTGCTAGAATTCAGGAGCAGGATGCTGGGTATTAGGGAGAACATGAAAGTGAGAACTGCACATTATGGCTTTATTCTCAGCCACCTTGTGAATCACCTTCTTGAAGAACCAGATGCAGAGGCTCTCACAGTCACAAGGTGCAGAGGCACTATGTTGAACTCATGAAATAAGAGCTTAACAGCAATTCAGGCTGACATATACGAGCTCGAAAGAGAAATGAAAAGCTGCTTCTTCAACAACAAGAATTAAAGAATGTCTAGGAGGAGACTGAGGTCTGACCTCAGAGCTATGGATCAGGGCTAGATGGTTGAAAATGGAAAATGTGTCTTATTTTTCTAATGTTTTCCTCTGTGTCAAGTTCTTTTTGAAGAATGGACATGACTGAATGGCTTTATGGTTTGGTGGCTTTATAATAGGAAAGAGAACCCTATCTTTATGGCTAGGGACAGAAGTTACACATACACCAGCTTAAATGATGAGAAACTGGTTTAAACCTGAAACAGTGTAGAAGTTTAGTGCACATAAACCAGTTTCAAAATGGCTGAAACTGGTTCAAGATAAACCTGGTTGAATGTAGTATCAGAGACTTAATTGATTTGGGTCAAACCAGTTTATAAAACCTCTGTCCCAGGCCCCTTCCTGGTTCCAGTTAAATCAGAGTCCCTCAGCATTCCAGCATTTTGCAGCCCTGGGCTGGGCTGTGCTATCTGTTCCAGAGAGATGGGCTGGCTCCACTCCTCTACTACCTAGCTGAAGCAGCGAGGGCTAGCTCACTGGCTTCACTGAATGGCTCACTGGCCTCACTGGGGGGCTCACTACCCCCTCCTCCTGTTGGGGTCTGGGGCCAGGAAGGGGGGTTAAACTTCCCTTCCTCCAAGTACAGAGCTTCCCTGCCCCGCCCTGCCCTGCCCTGCCCTGCTTACTTAGTGCTGGCTGTGGCTGTGGACTACAAATTCCAGAGGCACCTGGAAGCGGGAAGAGGAAGTGATGAGCAGTGTCCTGCTGCTGTGAGTCTGGACTGAAAATCCTAGAGACCATGGGGGCAGCAGGAAGAGGAAGCAAACATATAGCCCATGCTGGCTATGTGCCAGAGAGCCATGCTCTAGCACCCTCTGGCTTAGGTCACTGCAGGCATGTGGCTGCATTTCCTGAATCAAAAGTGAATGTCGGTTCATTTTATTGGTTCAATCTTTCATCTTAGATTAACCAGCAAAGACTGAATCAATTCAGCCTTGGGCTTTTTGAATACCTATACTTAGCCCAAGTGTAAATTGCAAATGTCAAATTTCTGCTATAGTATCAGGCTCTGAGATAAATGCTGCTTAGCACTGTCATGACCCAAAGGTCTGATTTTTTGTGTGTGCTTCGGCACTAAGAATTATCCCTGTGGGTTTACCGCTTCGTTGCACGGAGGAGTTCTGCTGCGCAGAGAACCCGCGTGCAGGGGAGTGTTCCCGCCACTTTGCAGCGATCTTTGCAGGGTGCATTTCCTTTGCAACACAGAAATGCACGGTGCAAAGAGTTCCCGCTTGTTGTATGCAAATTCGTGCCCCGCAATTGGCTAGTTCTAAATTATTCACACGTGGCGGCTAGCGATTGGCCTGCTAGCCGTATAAGAGGCTTGAGCAGTTTCCGCCCAAGCCGAAGAGGACTCCGCATCCATCTCGTGGGGACTCTGGGTGTGCGCGGCAGGGTAATAGAAACCCTGTGTGTCGCTCAGAGGGGTTTGGCGGCCTGATCCACCGCCCACCTTTTCCCGTCTTTGAACGGAGCCTACTATAAGACGTAATGACGAGTTTTATGCGCGCTTGTCCTAGACATCCGGAGTTTGTCTGCGTGGAGCCTAGCAAGCTCCATGTGATTGTTCGTGTTCTGTCTGCGTGGAGCCTTGCAACCTCCACGTGTGTTCGTGTTTTCTGTTGTAACCGTAACTCAAGCAAGTTCTCAGCCTACACCACGACCATCTCGGTGTAAGTAAAATAATCTTAAAATCAACCATTACGTGTCTGTGCCTAATTCTAGCTCGGCAACCTCCCTCTCCAACCCGGCCTGCCCAGGCTGCTGGCCACAGCCTGCGTGCAGAGCGACGAAAGCGACCCGGGGTCAGACCCGGCGCGCACAAGCACCTTACATTAGTGGCTCATCCCAACCATTTATCAATTCAGCACACTAGGCCTTCATCTACACTGACAAGTTTAGAGTACTCTACCACTGTTTGTAAAACCATGGAGTAAATCTACTCGTGCCAGCTGTGGTGGCAGTGCTACAGGCTTCAGGCATTTGTATTGTTGTGTCAGGTAATCCTGTGTCTTGTGGGTGCCTGGGTCAAATTAACACACTTATCAGGAATAGTAAATGCTATGTTTTTGGGATAATTGGGAGAGTTTGGGATAATTCCCAATGTCCTCAGTGTGAATGCAGCCTGTGGGAGCCAACAAATCTTAAATTTTTCCCACCACTTTGAAGTGCAAGTTCTCAATATCATCAAACATAATAAGAGTACAAAAATTAGTGTGACAACAGGCATGGTGCAGGAATAAAGCCTTCTTTCTTTACTTGATATTGGGGTTTTTTGAAATGCAATAAACACATTGTCAAATTCAAGCATGCACAAGTAGCTTTACAGTGAATTAGAATTGCTTGTAGCATACTACTGACTTGGTCTCATCTTACATATACCCCAAAGCAATAGCTAGGGGAAAATTATGTGAAGCATTTTTCCTTTGTTAGTGCCCTTAGGGCTCAGTTCTGAACTTTGTTAGAAAAAACAAAGACTAGCTAGGAAAAAAAGATAGCGAGTTTTTGCATGCTATAAGGACTGCAAAGCATACATCTTCTACTGCTCTGTGCCAATTTTCAGATGGTGCATGCAGACGTGACTATGAGCAGGGTTTTTATATTTATGCATTTGTCAAATAGGAACCAGAATCAATCTATGCTGGTGACCATGTCCTATACAGGAACATGAAGTCATTCACAAGCTTCAATGCCATTTTACCTTCAATTACTTGTAAGTATACTTCCTAGGCAAGTGTACTTTTTAAAATTGACTGCAATACCCTTATTGTTTTATTGTTACCTCAACATCCTCTGTCACTCCCAACCCACTTTGTCTGTTCTGTCCATCTATTTGGTCTCATAGGCATAGCAAGCCAGGTCTGTGCCCAGGGCAGCTGCCACTGCATGGGACAGCATTGACCCCCGTCAGTTGTGACAGTGCAATCAGCGACCATTGGAGTGGCCATTGCTTTTGTGCCTCCCCACAAAGGTAGCACTTGGGGTTTCTGCCCTGGTCATCCTCCCTTCAGTTACACCACTGTTTAGTCCTTTCTGTTACGCAGGCTCTCAAGGATGTGGACTGTCTTCCTCACTCAGTATGTGTACGGCAGCACAATAAGCCCTGGTCCTTATCTGGTGTTAACCAAGAACTACAGAAATGAAAATATAGTAGAATGCCGAGCAAATGCATTCCAGTAGCCACGTGGCCAATCAACCACTCGTTGCCCACATTGTTTCCACAGTGCAGGTTCTTCTCTTCTTTTAAAGTTCTATAGAATTGCTTCTTTTTGATTGGAAAATCTTTTGCTATTTATGAGGGCTTGAAAAAATACCTTTCTAAATGTCCTTATATGTTAACAAAGTATTTTACAGTCTTTACCATCTGCAGAAGAGGAGGAGGAGCTGCCATGTGAGAGTTCAGATTAGTTGTTATGCTGTAACTGTTATGTCTAAGCCCTCCTCTAGGGATACAAATATACCATAATTGAGGTAGATATTATCCTGAAGGAAAGAGGGTCAGAATTGTAGTGGTTTTGATACATTTTCATTGCTACAGGAGCCTGGAGATGTAACAGTTATAGTTATTCTTACTGATCATCAACAGCAGGAAGTGTATGCTTACTGATCAACAGCACAATTTCATAACTGGGGCTAATTATGAGGTTGTTCACATTCTCCTGTAACAGTTACTAATAACTGTAGCATAAATCAACTTTGGGGGCTTCGAAAAAAATTTTAGTTGGCCTTTCAACTATCCGACTTTACACGGAATCTGTTTTACCTGGCAGTGAAATAGATTTCACTGTGTTTGATGTTTGATTAAAAATGTCATTGCTTTATAACTTTGTATTTGACATATATAGTATAACCACATAAATCTGGTATGTTCAGGACTGAGCACCTGCTGGAAATTTGAAAATTCCATTTTTTTTAAACCGGAGCAGCAGCTGGTCATGAAGCACGGCGGGGGGGCAGGAAAGGGTAGCAGAAACCAGTCCCAGAGCAGTGGCTGCATGCGGAGCGGGATGGTGGATGGCAGAGGAAGCCACCTCATGCAAGTGCCAGATTTTCGAGAATTCCGGATTTTCGAGATTAAGTCTCAGTATTCAGAATTATGAAATTTCCTTGAATTCTGCATATTTGGTTTTTCAGTCAGTATTAAGATTTTTAACATTAGCTTTTTGCTGTGAATTTCCTGGTGCAAGAAAAAAGAGAAATGGGAGGAAAAGGGGGTAAAAGCTATTTTAAAGTTGCATATCTAGTTACTAGTATTTCATATTTTTGGGTACATCTACACATGAATTAATGCACCATAATTACAGTTTATTAAGTTTAGTATCTGTAATAACAGGTATTAAATGCACCATAATCGGTGCGCAGTGCCAGCACATGTGTTTTATATGACATTAACATGCAGTAGACTAATTCTTCTGTGCATTAGCATGGCTTTTGCCATGATGCACTAATGCGCGGTAGAATTAATCTTCTGCGCATTTAGCGTCTTGTATAGACATACCCTCTGAGAAACAGTATGAGATCGTGTAAATCTGGCAAAGATTTATGCATGTACTTAACCTTCCACACTGTGAATAGCCCTATTGCAGTCACACTGAAGCTGAGCATGAGCATAAATCTTTGCAGGATCTGAGCCTTAGTTGTAAATATTTAGGATTTTGCATGTACTTAACTTGAAAGTCCTTGATTTTTTGTGTGCTGAACCATGAAAACTTAACATATTCATAGTTTGCTTGTTTTGAAAAGAATTTAATGGATTGGCATTTTCAGTTGTGGGCTTTTACGTAACATATTGAGTAAATAATGTGGTGCAGAGCGCAAAGTGTGACTCAGAAAGTCATTGTCCCTCCCTCAGCTCCTCCTTTGGGCTGGGGAAAAAGATTACGTCACTCGTTTATATGGTGAGATTGCTTCTGTATGTGTTAATGGATACTGTGGCTGGTGAGTATGAGATGTAGAAACACAGCTCTTCCAGCCGTTCCTGCGCACTTTGTCATAGTGATGATGCATAACAGGACAATACCTGACACACTTCTCCAGGGTTTCAGAGATGCAGTCTAAGTAGGTGGACAGGGGAGCAAAGGAGGATTTATAGTAAGGCTAACTCATGTTCTGTAAATACAAATACCATATATGTGTTATGTGTGTACACACACACATTTACTCAAATCTAAGATGAAGTCCTCCCTCCCACTCAGCATGGGGAAAAAGCTGTTCATCTTAGATTTGTGTACAAAGTGGAGGTGGGGACCAGGTGGTTCCTGTGGCTCTGAGGGCCAAAGTCAGACCCACAGCAGCCTCCTCCTCCCACTCCTCTACTTGCTCTCTGTAGCTTCGACCTGGTACCCTGTGCTCCCTCTCCCGCTTACTCTGGCTCAGGCTGGGTTCTTTCCTGGGCATGGAGCACATGGAAACTCTATCCCCTTTCTGGCCCATTGGTGGTGCTGCCACTTCTGCTTCTGCATACTGTTTCCTGGGAGAGAAGGGAGCCCAAGCAGTGTCTGACAGCAAGGGGGTGGAAGAGGGGAAGAGATAGAGACTGCAGGGAATGGGGGTGGGGAGGGATGGGAAGGAGCAGAGACTATGGGGAGTGGTGAGGGGAGAAGCAAAAGAGATTGTGTGGAGTGTGAGGGAGGAACAGAAGGTGTGGGGTGCTGGAGGTGGGAGGCCCAGGATGGCTGCAGGGGGAAGAAGTGGAGGGGCAGAGGGCAAGGGGGCCATCTGATTCCCCCAGCCACTGCTTTCCTGGTAGCTGTGGAAGAGGGATGAATTATGACAACCCTGCAATAATTAGATTCTATACCTGGAAAATTATAACAAATATATACATTTTCTATAATAGAATCTAATTGTTGGGGGGTTGTCTTAAATTCAAGGTTGACGTATATTCGAGTAAATTCAGTGCATGTTTGTGTGTGTACACACACACACACACACACACACACACACACACAGGTGCTCCAGAAATTAACAGCAAAATGGATCCCTGCACCATATGTCTGTGACAAATGGGAAAGTACACAACAGTGGGAAACATTTGGTGGCATTGTCAAATGCACCCATCTTTTACAACTCAGTAGAGAACTGTTGTGGTCTAGTAAATGATCATTGCACACAAAATGGTTTTATTTCAAAATTTCCATTTCTTTTGGAAACACTATTATATACACACACACACACGGAGATTCATCATGCCTGAAAACACTGCTGTATAAATTAATTTTCATTATTAAATTTACCACAGATGAAACAATTGCAGTTGCTAGAAGGACCTATAGGCCCCCTATGAATCCTCACAGTATTGTTGATTACTGAATTTTACGTTCAGAATCCTCTGTAAGATGAAAGAACCAGAAATTGTGAGACTTGTGAATTGAACTGATATCTATGGAGGTCCACATGTGTTGTTGATTTCAGACATATATTGAATTTGTGACATGTTTCCTGGGACTATGTGGCAAAACTGAGGTATGTGATTGAAACTTCTCAGTTTCGGGATCATGTGGATTTTTAGTTACAGCATCACTGTAGGGGCACAAGGGGATTCTTCTGATACATGGCCAGTTTTATAGTACCCATCTTCCTCCATATGGGGCATGTTAAACTGTTCACACTTACAGTTTGATCCTTGGCCATCCTTAAGACTGGGGAAGACAAAAAGGTGCCTCAGAGCTTGGCACAACTAGAATCAAGTCTGGTATTATTTTGACAACTATGTTGAATATCATTGTTATGGATTCACATTTGGGACTCAAGAACGGTTCTCTTTGACAATGTATTTAAAAAAGCAGGGCGTTAACTTTGTGTAAATCTTGAGAGCAAGTTTCAAAAGTCTGTGGGAGGAGCTGGATGAAAAGTAATGGAGAGAAGAAAAACAGGTGGAAAATTGAAAGCATTCAGAGCTCAACTTAGTATATGCCCAGGGGCCGTCCTGTATGCAGTCTTGAAATAAATAAATTCACTTTGTGATGAACATGAAAAAAAAGTAATCAAGGGTAAGACAGAGGTCTATGTGAAGTATTAAAACATAAGGTACAGAGGAAGACTGGAAAAATTACTAAGTGAAGGTCAGAGAGTATTAAAAATAAGAAAAGCAAAGGCACAGAATAAAAAGCAGATTGCACAGTAGGTTATAATAAATAATGATTTTTTTTCAAATGCATGAGTATAAAGGGTCATTGAAGGATTCAGAAGGGTCTTGAAAGCATGGCAAAGATAATGTAGGACAGATAAACACTGCTTAAAATATTAAATTAATTCCTTGCCTTGATGCTGTCAAGGGAGGGTAGTAGAGGACATATATTAGAACAGGCATGTATATTAGGGGTGTGCAATATGGGCCCTATTCGATTTGGATTCAGATTTGGCCCAAATCAGGGCAGTGATTTGATTTGTTGATTCGGATCACTGTCCCCAGTTTGATTTGTTTGAATCCGAATCTGAAGATTTGATGCTGATTCAGAGAATCAGCGATTCAGCCATAGACACAACTTTAAATGTTTTTTCTATGTACCAGGTGCAGCTTGTGAATGCTGCAATGCTGGGGTGCATGGATCATTTCACAGGAGTGCGGGGGCCCCCTGCGTGCTTGGTGGTGAACCCAGAAGTGGACCAGAAGTGCTTCCAGTCCACTTCCGGGTCCACCAGGGAGCACATTGACAGTTGGCCGTGGGGGACCCCGGGTGCCCCCCCAGACCCAGGAGGCACCAACTGCCGAGCCAGGGGAGGCATGGAGGGACCCTGTGTGCTCCCCAGTGGACCTGGAAGTGGACCGGAAGTGCTTCTGGTCCACTTCCAGTCTGCTGCCGAGCTCACTGGGGAACCCTGTGCTCCTGTGGAACGCTCCATCAGCCCCACCATCTCAGCATTCACGAGTTGCCTGGTACCTTGAGGTATGTAGAAAAAACATGTAAAAGCAGTGTCTATGTCTGAATCGCTGAATCTTTCCGAATGTCTCCGAATCAATTTGGAGGGTTCCAATTTGATTCAGAGCGATTAAAGGGTCTCTTGATTCAATTTAGATTTGGAGATTCGGCCTCCAAATGGGGGCCAAATCTCTGTTGAATTGAATCAGCAACTGAAGCTTTGCACAGCCCTAATGTATATCCTCAGGCAGGAAAAAGAAACACTGAAGAAAAACAGGATCATGCAAGGACAAGTGATCACAACATTAGAATATCTGAAGAAATGTAAAACACCTTGATCAGATGGGACTCAGCCTAAATTTTGTAGAAAGCAGTGATAAATATAGGGCAAACTTAAGAAAAGTTGTTTAAGAAATCTTTTGAGACTAGCTGGCTGAAGAGATTTGTAATAGGATATGTCAGATTCTTAGCTATAATATATCATTGTAGTTCTGTTGACTTCACAAGAAGTATCTTGCAGCAGAACAGAGCTTAGCTAGTTTTATCATTGAATAATGATGTTAGGTGTCCCTTTCTCTATTGAAAAGTTCAGTGGTGCATCATGTCTTTCCAAACAGATTTAGTGCATGTGTAGAAGGTGCTGGGCTGTTCAGTTTAGAAGACTGAAGTCCTCCCAGTAAGGATCTGGTCTAGCAAGAATAATGTTTGTGAGAGCTTTTCCCACAATGACAACATCATGAAGTCTCAATTATGACACAAAGGGTGCATCTACACATGTTGCTATGACAACGTTGTTACTGGGCTGTGATTTAGTACTAAATCATGGCATAGTAACAGTCCATACTGCACCATTATTTTTAGCAGCTACTTCACTGTAGAGGTTCCCTGTAGAGGTGCACCGTAGAGGTGGGCTGAGTGCATCGTTATGACAAAGTAGCTGCTGGTCACAAGTTAATTTTAATAAGGGTCAGTTAAATTTATATTCCACCATTTCAGTGAAACTACATTGATGTGAGCCAACTGAGAATCTGGTCTAAGGACCAGTTACTTTTAGACTACTCAGCCAAAGGAAGTATGATTAAAAAATTATCATCATCTAGTGGTTAACTAGTGGAAGGAGTTTACTAGTTTGAAGCCAATTACTGGTTGAAATGTGTTCGTACCAAGAATCAAGGGAAGTAGAATATAAGCTTAAACTCTTAATACAAGATTTCTCTTTAAGACCCCAACTATTAAGCAATGAGCTGGACTTAAGTTGTATGGCAAGGGCTGTAGATTTTTCAGCATTCTTGTAGGGCAACCTGAAATTACATGTATTTTAAAAAAATGTAAAAGGAGGTTTATTTAATTGAATATGTAAGTGAATAATGCAATCAATATTATATATTTTGATATGGAACTAAATCTCTTTTATACTGTCTTCCTGATAATTGCTCCCTCCTTGCTGTTCTTTTGTTTTGAAAATACATAACTACATTGTTATAAGTTGCCATGGGAAAGATGAAGACTTTGAAAGTTGGGTAGAAGACAGTTGCAATTTTTTGGCACGTGGAAAAACACAGGAAGCAGTTTGGGATTCTGGAGTAAATGAATTGCCTGGATATTTCTGCTAAACTGTGCACAATGGGCTAATGTTAGAATTTAAATTTTCATCTTTAATTTCAGAGTTAACCTGATATTGAGAAGAATGGGGTAGTCCAGAACATTTACAGAAATTGTTTAAAGCTACCTGCAAGGTCAGAAAAATATTGTTTTTTCTCAGTTGATGTTTTCAAGGTTATGTTCTCAGCCATAACATGAAGCATAATTTGGCAAAAAGGGAAAAAATTCCTTAGTCTATTCCACAGTATTAGAATTCTGGAATACATGGGGCTCTATTGTTCATATATATATATGTAGGGAAGATCCAGAAAATTGCATGCCTGTAAGCTTGACTTTAGTAGTTGGAAGTAGAATAAAACATTAATCAGGGACTGAATGGGAGGTGAAAAGACCTACAGACTTCTGATTTTATGAAGGATAGCAACAGTAGGTGCACAAAGGAGACCATGCCTAACAAATCTGCTGGAATTTTTGAGGAAAGTCACAAAAAGATTGACTGGGGGAAGGCATGGATATAATTTATCTGGACCTCAAGAAACCTTTTGATATAGTATCACACAAAAGATTGCTTCTTAAGGTCAGTAGGCAGGTTTGGGGATGAGCTACATCAGTGGATAAAGAGCTGGTGTGGATATCAAAGACAGAAGGTATTCGTCAATGGAAGTGATTCAGGTCAAAGGGGAGAGGTTGAAGACTGGAGTTACATAAGGATCAGTGTCAGGTTTGATTTGTTCACTTTACATATAAACAGGCTTTGATGAAGAAATGTGCTGATGATATGAAGCTAACTGGGGGGCAAAAGGGTTACTTAATACAAAGGAAGAGGGAGTAGGGGGATTGTCAGTGCTAGTCAGTGGGGAGGGAAGAACCTGGAGATGATTGGGATTGTGCACACGCCTTTGAAAAGGTTTCAAGAAGGAATTCTCAGAGAATTCAAATGCCACGATAGCCTCCTCTTCCTCTAGCCTATTTTCCCTCCCTGACATTATCAGGAACAGAGTTTCCTTGACATCAGAGTTAGAAATCTTGCAGTTGAAAGCAAAGAAAGAAAGGGAGGACTTCTGATTTCAAAACCAATATGTAGGTGAGGCCTAGTCCTTTATGACAATTTAGGACATTTACAGGAAAAAAACAAAAACAACCCAAATGGCTAATTGTTTTATACAAAACTAAATTCATTTGGAAGAAGATATCTCATATGTAGATGTAAAATAAGCTAAGTGTGTCAGTGTCCATTGGCACACATAAATAACCAATTTGCACACATGGTTGTGGTAATAGTAAGCCAGATAAAAGAGCAGTAGTTTACACATTTTTTGTGGATGCAAACAGTCCTTTTTGAAAAAAAAGATCACCTCTTAATTTTGTTCAATTTCTTCAATGGTAAATGTGTAAAATCCCTCAAAGAATCCTTGGAGGGAAACATTAATATCAGATGCTAACTATTGCACTATATACCCATTACACTTTAATAATGCTACAGACTGAATGGAATATCTGTACTAAGTTATAAGCTATAGTTAAATTTTAACCTCTCTCTTTAAAGTTAACATACAAGTAAGTAGTCTGAGGGTTTTGTTTTTATCGCTATCCACCTCTCTTTTCCTGAATATTTTAAAGAAAAGGCCATCCAAACTGTGCTCATAAGAAAACATCATTTTCACCTCTGACAATATAGTTCCTTTAGGCTGGTTACAGACATTCAGGGAAGTTAGGGGGAGGTTAGATGGGGTTCAAAATGGCCACCTGATTTAAGGTAAACTGGGATTAGCTAGCAGAGAGGGCTGGGTGGATGGGGTAGGGCAAATGGGGTTTGCAGGGGGACTGGCAGGGGTGCTAGCAGAGTCCATGTGGGGAGCAGGGGTCCACTGGGGGGTTGCTGGATGGTTTGCAGTATCGGGGTACTCATGGGGTCCATGAGGAGGCTTGGAGGGGCTCCTTGACCCTCTCCCTGGGGCCAGGGGCTATTTTTAGCCCCCAACCCACCACACCCAGATGAACAAGCCCTCCTCCTGTGAACCTCCCCCCTAATGGGACTTACTTCCTTTGCTCCTGGTGTAAGTGAATACTGATAAAAGTCACAGGGAGTGGTTTACAGGATGGGGTTTTGGTGGGCTGGGGCGGAGCTGGCTATTCTGTGGTGGGAGTGGGATAAGGGGCCAGGAGGCTAAAAATATCCTGGTGCTAGGGGGCGAGTAGGAAAAGCACAGCCCTGGGACTGGGGCCAGAGGCTTGGCTTGCCCAGCTCTAGGGCTGCACTAGGAACTGTACAGAAGTTCAGGAGAGTTAGAGTGGTCTAAAAATGGCCAACCCGATCTAAGTTAGACTACCTCAGCAGTAGGGTCAACTTAACTTCCCTGAATATCTATATGCACTCTTAGAGAGATTTACCATCATCTCTGCACCCTGACAGAACTCCATTTCTTCTTCCAGGAAGTCAGACAGCAATGTTCTGGTTTGGTCTTACACGAGCTAGCGATAACCACAGGCAAGGTGAGTGAATGCTGACTAAGTCTTTCCCTCCATAATGCTAATATGTTAGCAAAATTCAATTCTTCTGATTTAATGCAAGACTCACGAGGGAGTAGTCTATAGTTTTTTAGTGCACCTGCACTCAGCTCGTCTTTCTTGTCTCTGGTTGTCCAGTCCCTATTTCTGTCAAGACAGAGGGAAGATAGTTCTTCCTTCAGTTTATTCCTACTTGGCTGCACCTTTGCTGCTTCTCTCATTATGTGGCCACCGTTAGCAGGGTGGGGCTTGATTTTCATGTGCCTTTCCAGTACCCAACTCCTCCAGTTTGTTATAGCCTTTTTAGCTACCACTCCATCTTCCTTTGGGTTCCAAAATGACTTTAGCAGCCCCTTTCTGAATCCCAGATGAGACTGTGAGATTATTTTTCCTTGTGACAAGGTACAGGAGGCATTAAAAGGCTCATGAGAATTTATTCTTGCAGCTAAGAGGTCCAAAGAGGCATCCCAATTAACTAGATATCAAAAACCTGAAACAAGTGGCCACAGGACGGCTGGAAGGTTTGCCAAATATTTGGAGCTTTTATCTTCCTTACACCCTCATTTACAATAACTGATTTGCTTTCCATCTTGCCAAATCAAATCAAATATCTCCTCAATAACTGTCTTCCAGAAATTTATATGGGGAGCCCATCCAAAGCCCACTGAAATCAAAATGGTTTGTTTTTAATCAATTAAACAAAAAAGGTAGCACTGAGTTTATACTTTATCTAATCAGACATGCAGCAGTACGATAATCTACTCTAAAAGGCTATGATCCTGCAAAAAGACATACAAAAAACTAGAACTCTCGGTTCCAAAACCGTACCTTTTATTAGACCAACTGGAAAATGGCAAGAAAATTGTCCTTTTCTGCAAGCTTTCGGGATCAAAGACCCTTCGTCAGGCTCTGGGAAATGTGTAGGTGGTACAAGATGGTAAAAAGTCCCCATAGGTAGGAAATAAACTTCATTTTTGCACAGAGGGAGCTGGAGATGAAAGTCTGTCCCTCTGGGTCCATGAGAGTGTCTTTGTGAGCTGTGTTGAGTAGCTCTTTGATGTGTTGATCAGGTAGAATTCCTTCCCTGGAGGTGTCAGATGGCAGGCAGGGAGGTAAAAAAACATCCTTGTTGTTCTGCAATGAAGTTTAAAATCCAAAACCAGCTGAAATTCGGCATCTTCCATGTTTCAGGGGTGATGCTGCAAAGACTTTCTGGGTGCTTGGGGCTTATTAACCTCAGCAAGCCACATAACTCAAAAGACAAAAACACCACAGTGAGCTACCAGAGGCAGTTTCATTCGTGATCTTGAATTTTTTTGGCTCTAACATTCTAAGCTACGGTGTAAACTAATGTAGCCATTGAAGTTAACTGAGGTCCTGGTTTGTAGTCTTTCTGCTCCAATAGCTATTCCTTTTAAGTGGTGCTAGAGTTAAAATATAAAAGCACAGCCTTGTTAAAAGAGCACCTTGTTACTCATCATAAGTTAGAGCAATCCACAAACAAAGGAAAAAAAATTATCAGCCGCCACCTGGGGTTTTTTTTGGATAGGAGCTGTGCTTACTTTTCAAGAAAAAAAAGATGATACCTTTGTTAATATTGCAAATTCCAGGACAGCTATGGGAGGGCAAACTGGATTTTCTCACAAATCACCACAGTTCAATTCTGATGGCAGAATCTTTGCTACAGGTTATGCTATGAGAAGTGGAAAGACACAGCTGGATTTTCAAACCCCAGAAAGGGCAGAGATGGCAATTAGGAAAATAATCTTTTGATTTGTAAACTGAACACAAACTTGTTTGGAAGACACCAAGGAAGAAAAATATGCAATACAATGCTGTAACTTTTGCAACTGCTTTTCAGAAAGCTATCTCCAGTTTGTTAAGCAAGAGCTAAAAACATTCCTCCCTCCCCTCCACCTCCCATCAGACCTATTGGATGCAGGAAAACATTCCCAGCAGGATATTATCAAGTATCATTTTTACCTAGTTCCAGGGTAACAAATACTTCTTTTATTATCCTTGACACATCATTTGTTCAAATTTGCGAAGGATCTTGCTCTTGGCTGTGCTAAATCTAGCACTTTTTTTGTTGAAATTAAAGGAAATGTACATTAATTAATCTGTGTAATAATTTTCATTACATTTCAAACACTTCTACACACTATAGTCATGCCCCCTATATATTCTGAATAAACTCATATAGTGCATCTCAGTTTGATGGCCATGGGGAGTAAAACTTTTTTTGTTTACAAACACCGGAGGAACTCCTTTTTCCTTTCTTTTCTTTTCCTTTTTCTTCATTTTTGCTGTATAAAAATTAAGTTTAAGTAATTTTATTTTAGCAGCATTTTTATAAATGGAAAAATGGAAACATTTCCTTTTAGAGGCATCAAAACAAAAAGCTGTAACTTTTTAGGGGTGGAGGTTAAGGTTTTTGTTTTGACCAGAGTTTTTCAGTACAGATTTGTGAATACTGATGGTTGAACTGAAACTTCATTTCAATTAATAGACTTCTTGTATTAAAAATTGAGAGATCTGAAAAAGGGTATTTGGTACTTGAAAGCTCATCTAAGTCCATCCCATCTATGTGGTCTATCCAATCGAAGATATCATCCACAAAAACCCTTACTCTTGTCTTGAAAGTATTGCCCATCTCTCAGTGGCTCAATGTAAATGTAAAATATTGTTCGTGGCATAAATAATTCCAATATTCTTATACTAGAGAGGCAACCAGGATACTATGAACACAGACCTAAGTACTTGTAATTACTAAGGCTATGAGACTATATTTTGGTACAGAAGATAATTGTTAAAGCGTACTGTGAGGTTGCTTTCCCATTAATATCTCTTTTACAAATAAGCTTAATTGCTGTCTTTTTATTGTTCTTGTTTAATTTGCAAAAATAATTCAAGAAGGCTATTTGCTGTCTTTGATCAAATCCTGAGACCTTACTCTAGCAAACTCTCACAGAACGATTAGCATTTTTTTCAGGAAAAGAAATGTCCAATTACATTTTGGAGCATTCAGGACATGATGCTATGTGTTATGTTATATTTTTATCACCAGGTGCTCTAAGTACAAAGGAAACCAATCGGGCGAATAACCAGTTGTAGATAACTAACACATTGGCTCATCGTGTTTTAATAGGATTCTTGCAATGTAATGGTTCGGGGAAAAAATACTTTCAGGAAGGTCTATGCAATGTCTTCTAAGCACTGTGCAATAAAACCTTTTCATTTTAACATATTCAGAGTCCAAATATGACTGTTATGACATCCCTACATTATTGGCTAAATCCTGCACATAGTGCACCTGAGAAGCCATTTCGATACTGGGCAATGGGATGTGGGAACATTGCCCCATGGACTGGGAAGAAGATGCATAGAGAAGTGAATCTTCTTTTCAGATCCTCCACAGCCCAGCAATACCTTGCTTCTTCCTGCTTTCTGTGAGCTACCATTCAGAGAGCTCACATGATCTATGCCACGTAGAAGGTGTATAATCTCTCTCTAGCCTCTTCACTCTGCCTCCAGTCTTCCTCCTTGTTCAGAGGAGTTAACACCTTTCTGTAACCAAGCAGCTCTTCAGAGACACAAAGGAAGGAAGTAAAATCCTTCCTTAGTTTGAAAACTTCAGGGAAAGATACAAATGAGAAGAGTTTTAATGTCACTACTAATTCTGAGCACTCAAGCTAACAACATCCATAAACCATTTAAAATAACATAGCAAACAGCAAATAGGGCATACATCCTAACACGTGTAAAATTCCCACTAGGCTCTCTGCCTCACTGTCCTGGGTTGCATTTTAAAGGCTAACCACCACTGACAACAACAAATGTCCTACCTCAGGAAAATGAGAGATAAAAAGGACAACTGTGTCCATAATTTAAATACATTTGTTAAACAGATAAAAACAATTAAAAATTTAGGAAGTAGGAAAGGATTGATACGGTTGGCATATTTAATCTGCTAACTTGAAAGAATGCTATGGAAGTAGGTGAAAAAAATCCTCACTTCTTCCCTACTTGTGCATTTTTAATTAACTTATTTTTCTTTAGCCTCTGCTGTTATGCATTAGTCTTACTGATGTTCATAAAAGATCCCTTACTTAGCTCTTATTAATTTTTTTTGCTTTCTCTCTGCCTTCCTCTATCCACATTTCTTTCTTTCCTTCATTTTTGTTCCCACTCTCTTATTAAAATTCAAGAAATACTAGGAAATAAGAACCTTTCTTTCTAAAAATCAACTCATGCTTCACTCATTATCACATATGGATATCTTCCTTTCAAGAGACTTGTTTAGCCAGGTGAACATCTATTGCTTAGTATTGGTATGAATAAGCAACAGTAACTCTGATAAAATGAGTTTAAGATTGCAGCTTGCCTGCTTTCATGCAAAAACTTAATTGTTCTTCCTTCGCAGACTCCATTTCCTGGATTCCCACACACAAATGCACACGCTTTCCTGTTTTGCCCATTAGACCCACTCTTGTTTCAATATAAACTGCATATCTGTATTTTAAGTTATCTTAACCTGTAACACTAAACTTCAATTATCTTTGGAAATTAAGATTTTCTGTGGTGGATATGACTGCCAAGTTTAAAATTAATAAATGATAAATTTCTAACATTCATAGACTGGGGCTCTTTGGTAGATGTCTTTCCCTAATCACCAGCCATATTCCCTCCTACACTCTTTCAATGGCCCTATCAGCCTTGAATTTTTTTTCTTTTGCAAAATCGCATGCATTCACCAAGAGTGGGCAATGAACCCCATTAGTTTTTAGCATGGTGGCCAGAGCAGTCTCCTGGGAGGTGTGTTAGATTGGAGTTTGAATCCTGCTCAGACAAGGAAGTTGTAGAACCCAGGTCTCCCACTTCCTGGGTAAATATTCAACACTAAGATATTGACAAAAAGGGGCTATCACCACCTCCTCCTCCTCCACTTCCTTATGGTTTAAATTAAAAGAGATTTCAGCAATCCCTTGCAGTCAAAAGGATGATTGTCTTCTATGATTGTTTTATCCCTGGGTCTGAAGATGGTTGACAAGGCCAATCTTGGATCAGCAGACTCTGTTGCAAGTGAGGCATGTGTTTCTGTACAAGTGGGTGGCTCTGGATTTTTTATTTGTTCCACAACATGATATTTATGCCACTACCACTTTTTTGTCTCCTGTTATCATCATAAGGTTTCACAGTACTGAGATCCTTGCAGAAAACTCTTTCTCCATTTGGGTTGGGCCTGGGTGATAGTCCCCTAGGAGTTGATGCTGATGTTATATTTTTTCGAAGGTGCCCTGCCTTGAGGACATCCTTGAAGCGCTTTCTCTGTTTTCCTCTTGAATGTATGCCTTGACTGAGCTGGGAGAATAAAACTTGCTTGGGGAATCTGGAGTTGGACATCTGGAAGATGTGGCCAGCCCAGCAAAGTTGATGTTGGATGAACATTGCCTCAATGTTCATGGTGTTTGCTTGCAAGAGGATGCTGATGTTGGTGCATCTAACTGGATTCAAAGGATCTTCCATAGTGATGAGGGTAGTTCTCCAGTGACTTGAGATGCCTCCTGTATGTTGTCCACATCTGAGTTTTATACAGTATGGTAGTTTCATAGTTTCATAGTAGCTAGGGTCAGGAGGGACCTGAACAGATCATCTAGCCTGACCCCTGCCACAGGCAGGAATGAATGCTGGGTTCACAAGACCCCAGACAGGTGATCATCCAACCTCCTCTTGAATTTGCCCAAGGTAGGGGCGAGGACCACTTCCCTGGGAAGTTGGTTCCAGATTTTGGCCACCCTAACTGTAAAATATTGCCTTCTGATCTCTAACCTAAACCTATTCTCCATCAGCTTATTACCATTGTTCCTTGTCACCCCAGGTGGTGCTGGGGAGAAAAGGGCTCTGCCTATTTGTTGTTGATCTCTCTTGATGAGCTTGTAGGCAGCCACCAGGTCCTCCCTCAGCCTCCTCTTGCTGAGGGTGAACAAGTTCAGGTCCTTCAGTCTCTCCTCGTAGGGCCTGTCCTGCTGCCCTCTCACCAAGCAAGTGGCCCTCCTCTGAACCCTCTCTAGGCTGGCCACATCCCTTTTGAAGTGCGGCGCCCAGTACTGGACACAGTACTCCAACTGCGGCCTGATCAAAGTCGCATAGAGGGGGAGTATCACTTCTCTGGACCGACTTGAGATGCACCTTTGGATGCATGACAAGGTATGGCTGGCCTTGCTGGCTGTGGTCTGGCATTGGCGGCTCAGGTTCATCTTGGTGTCAATAATGACTCCAAGATCCCTTTCTGCCTCTGTGCTTTCAAGAGGGGAACTCCCCAGCTTGTATGTATGCTGTGGATTCCTTCTCCCAAGGTGCAGCACCCTGCATTTGTCTACGTTGAACCCCATCCTATTCTCATCTGCCCACTTTTGTAGTCTGTCTAAATCTAGTTGCAGCCTCTCTCTCCCTTCAAGTGTGCCCACCTCACCCCACATCTTAGTGTCATAAGCAAACTTGGACAGTGTGCTTTCCACCCCTTCGTTCAAGTCACTGATGAAGATGTTAAACAGTGCAGGCCCAAGGACCGAGCCCTGGGGTACCCCACTGCTCACATCTTGCCAGGTTGAGTACAATCCACCCACCACTACTCTCTGGGTGCGCCCCATCAGCCAATTTTTTACCCATCCAACTGTGCAGGCATCAATGCTGCAGTCACTTAATTTATTGATGAGGATGGGGTGAGAGACACTGTCAAAGGCCTTCTTAAAGTCTAGAAAGACTGCATCTACAGCGACACCATCATCCAAGGATTTAGTTACTTGGTCGTAAAAGACAATCAGGTTGGTCTGGCAGGACCTGCCTTTGATGAACCCATGCTGATTGTCCCTGAGCATGCTCTCGCCTGCTGGCCCCCCCACAGATGTACTCCTTGATGATTCTCTCCAAGATCTTCCTGAGCACCAAGGCGAGGCTTACAGGCCTATAATTACTTGGGTTCTCCTTCCTCCCCTTCTTGAAAATTGGGACCACATCAGCCAGTTTCCAATCCCCCGGCACCTGGCCAGATGACCATGAATGCTCATACAGCTGCGTCAAGGGCTCCGCGATGACCCCTGCCAGCTCCCTCAACACCCTTGGGTGAAGGGCATCTGGACCTGCAGATTTAAAAATGTCCAGCCCTTCCAGAAGATCCCTAGCTACATCTGCACTGACTGAAGGCTTGATAGAGCAATCCCCAAGATTGTCCCTACCTCTGGTAGGTGGGATATCCCGGTCCCTGTTCAGGAAAACAGAGGCAAAGAAACTGTTAAAAATATCAGCTTTCTTGTCTGGCGTGGCCACCAGATTACCGTTTGTGTCTTGCATGGGCACTGCACTGCCTGGTGCCCTCTTCTTGCTCCCAACGTACTTGAAAAAGGACTTTTTGTTGTCCTTAATCCTGGACGCTAGCCTGAGTTCCATCTCTGCCTTGGCCTTCCTAATAGCCCTCCTACACTCCCAGGCCGAGGAGGAGTACTCCTCCTTGGTGATAGCTCCTCCCTTGTACTGGTAGGATCATGACTGCTTGATAAACCATGATCTTGGTTTCATATCTGATGTTGTGATCTTTGAACATCTGTTTCCTTAGGTGTCTGAAGGCTGCACTTGCACTTTTAAGGCAATGTTGGATTTCTTTATCAATGTCAGCCTTCTGTGAGTGATGGCTTCTGAGGTATGGGAAATACTCAACATTCTCCAGAGTCTCACTGTAAATCTGAATTACCAGAACTGGGGGCTAAATAAGAGTTTGTTGATAGAGGACCTTAGTCTTCTGAATGTTAAATGTCAGTTTCATTTTTTGAATGCCTTGGTAAAGACATTGACAATTACCTGAAGGCCTGCTTCCAAGTGAGCACACATTACAGCATTATAAGCATACTAGAGCTTGATGATTGAGGTCAGGGTAGTCTTGGTTTTGGCTCAGAGTCAGAAGAGATTAAACAGCTTAACATCCATTTGGTAGTTTAGCTCCACTCTGATTGGAAGCTTGTTGGTGGTTAGGTGTAGCATCATAGTAAGTAATATTGAGAAAAGAGTTGGAGTGATGATGCAGCCTCGCTTACCTCACAACTTTGAAGGGATCTGTGATCCATTACTGCGAAATACCACTTGCATACCATCATGGAGCAAGCAAAGAATGGTGATGAGTTTTGGTGGGCATCCATACTTCAGACAGATCCTCCTCAGCACTTACCAGTTGACAGAGCTGAAGGCTTTTGTGCAGTCAAAGAAGGCTAGGTAGAGAGGTTTATGTTTTTCCTGGAATTTTTCCTGCAGCTGGCAAGCAGTGAAGGTCACACCAGTTGTGCCTCACAATGCCCTAATCCCACACTGAGATTCTAGGACGGGCTCTTTAGCCAGTAGAAAGAGACAGTTCAGAGTAACCCCTTTGGAAAGGAGCAACTTATTTGCCTAAGTTTATGTGAGGATTCAGAGCTGTGAATCTGATCTGACATTAGTGCCTCCATGTAGTTCAGAGTTAGACATTAACTACTGACTACGTTAGGTGGCTCCCCACTTAGCATGCGGGTTGTTAAGTATTCGTTTCTGTGTCTCCTGATATTCCCTGTGGATTTCTCTTTCAACTCTCTTATTGTTTCAACAAATACAAGGAGATAGTATGGACTGGGTAGGGAACTTAAGCACCTAACACACTCCAGGAGCTGGGTGCCCAAAACTTGGACATTATGACCTTGGGCTTTGCAATACCCAAGTCCCTTGTACATCTGGCCTGGCTGTCCAAAGCTTTTAGGCAGCTTTGAAAACCTAAGCTTTTGTCTTCCTTTTCCAAAATTTTGAATGTAATTCCTCTATCTAAACCTTTAAGGGCTTGATCTTGCATTCCTAGAACAGAAAGAGCATTATTATATTGATTTTACTGATAGAAGGTTTTACTTTATTACAACCCCAAATGTCTTATTTTCTGAGTGCAAAAATAATGCAAAGTAGTTCCCTATTGGAGCCATCTGAGTGTGAACCAAATCATACCACCATTGCGTGTGTGTGTGTGTGTGTGTGTGTGTGTGTGTGTATGTATATATAATATGGGCTAGATTTTCCATTTATGTCTGTCTGTACCACCCCACTGATTTCACTGGAACTTTGCTGAAAGTGCTAGCAAAATATCTAATTTCTGTTTCCTTCAATGCACTAGACAATAAGCTCTCACTCATGAGACTTAAAATGGTTTTATAACAAAATTATGCATTTTTCCAGACTGCAATAACTGGTGATGTTTAACTCTGTTGTCTTCAATGGACAAAACTATTTGCATAGTGATTTTGAGCAGAATCACAGAGGAAATTGACAAATGACTATCAGGACAGCATGCCTGATTTTTCACATGCAGGTTCTTCCATGCACATCCGAGCCTCATCGCCTTCAATAAAATCTGTGACTAGTATCTGGCAGACACAAACCAATCTTTACGAACTGCTTCATTTGTCACTACTACTCATTCCCAGAGGGGCATCCCATAATAAGGCTCAGTCCTGCTCAGTCCAGGTTTGTAGCATGCTATGTGGCTAAGCCAGGATAAAAAACGAAGAGCAAAAGAGTGAGAACGTCACACTGCATTCATTATTGAGCATGCTGCTGAATAGCCACTTAACCACCCCTGCTCAGAAGTAGGAACAAGCTTGAGGGGGCAGTGTGCAGTTTGGCAACTTACTAGCACTCCAAGGTTAACATATAAGACCAAGGGTTTAGCTTTTCATCACCTGGTGTAACTCTACATGGCTTCATTGACTTCAATGTGAATGACTGAAAAGTATATGTTTTTGTGCTTGCTTATGGACTAAGCATAATATTTCCTGAGCTGTGTAAATTGTTCATCAAGTGGCTGATGCACCTTGTAGGAAGTAAAAATGCAGCAGCAAAAGAGCAAAAATACCCACAAAACAGAAGAGGAATCATATCTATAGAGGACAATGGACATGTAGAACAGTGATAACCAGAAATACTAGAGTAGTGATACTCCACCAGGATAATGTGTAGCCCTGGGGTGCACTGAGATCCTTTGAAGGGTGCCATGGACTGTGAGAGATAAGCAAGGTGTGAGGAGATTAGCAGGTAAGCACAGGCCCTGTGTGACCATTCCCTCCTCCTCCGTGCCCTCCCCTCCAGCCCCTCTGCAAGGAAGCAAGCACTGTAATGCCAGTATAGTTTCTGAAATTGGGTTCCACTCAATTCACAAATGTTATGGAAGGGTGCCTCATGTCCAGTGAGGGGTACCTCAAGTTCAAAGAGTTTGAGAACCACTGAACTATGAGTCAGGAGCTCCTGGATTTTACCTGTAGTCACAGATCTGCTGCTTACTTCCCACATGTCCTTCATTAGTTTTCTGTCTTTGCCACAGCTTCAATATCTGAAAAATAGAGATGGCGAGTCCTCGTTTGACTGACTGAGGACTAATTAACTAACTTCCGTGCATTGCTTTGGGCTGGTACAATTGTTATTAAAGCCCACAATGTTAGAGGAAAAAGGCAGTTTACTTTCAGTTCCTGAAACTAACTCACAAATAAAGGCCATTTTAAAACTAAAGAAACAGACTCCTTTTTTGAAAGACTAGCCACAAAAATGGTGGGCGGCAGACAGCAAAAGGCAGAAGAATGAAAGAAACAGAGCAGGATGCTAAGTGAACAAGATGAGAGACTTGACAAGTTGTCAGTTTCACTCGAGTAGGATGAGAAGGAAAAGCATGGACAGCACCATGAAGTACACTTGATGTATCTCAAGGCACGACAATCCAAGTCTAAATACTTGTTTGTTTTACTGCTTCAGGAGGGGGAGGGGTTCTATTTGTTTTCTTAAGACTATTAAGTCCATCTAAGTACAACTATCAGCATCCAATGATTGAAAGTGACAAATGGAGGCAACTCTATTTAAAAACTGCCACTTTGCATTAGTAGAAGTATCAGCTCAAGTTTTACAATATTTAACTGCTCTGGTTTTGCACTATTTTACTAAGTATGTATTACTGAGACTTAGCCAGGGTTCTCCCAAGTATATATTACTGAGACTTAGCCAGGGTTCTCCCCACGCTCCTGCCCTATTAACTACTGTCTCACAAATGCAACACAAAACAGGAAGTGTCAGCAGCTCGATAGTGTCATGCAGGGCCAAAATTTCAAACATCTGAGCCGAAGTTTGTTTTGGGAAAGCAGTACACATACTGCTAATTGCACATGCAAGAAAAACAATTGCATGTCCAAACAGGTGCTTTCACAAATGAGCCCTTTCTGCTCGTACACCCCCCCCCCCCCCCCCCCGTTTACCAGATTCATAAAGGTTTTGGGGCACTTAACTAGTAATAGGCGATTTAATTGACCATTATATTCAAATAGAAACTAGGTGCCTAAGTAATTCTTTAAATCTAGTTATGTGTGGATGAGAAGGGTGTTTTATACATGCAATTGCCCACTTCTAGAAGTACAAGTATTACATGTAGTGATTTTACACAATGCTGCACCATTGTGATAAATCAGGTATGCTCAGGGATTAAATGCATATGGAGTAGCCCAGCCTAACCGAATGCTCTTGTGTCTTGTGGTGTGACGTATATGCTCCTTCATAGTTTCTGAGAGCCTTGTAATGGTGATAAGCTTGAATTGCCCAACTCTCTCCTTCATCACAGCTCAGGTTTGGGAAACAACAATTTCCCCTAAGAACTATCCATCTCTGTTTTCTTAATTCACACCATGAAAATATGCGGGTCAGGATACACTACCTGCCATGCATTCCCTACCTCTGTGTCAAACAAACTTTCCTAGGTGGGCTGGAAGAACATATGAAGGGAGATGGTTGAGGATAAAGTTTTTAAATCTTGCTGTGGGGAAGCTGGGTTGAATCACTGGCTATAGGGTGGCCTGGTTTGGTGAAACTGGCTCTGGCACATAGATTTGAAAATTTAGTCCACCTTGTGTCAACTAGAATGGGAACTTTCAAAGGTGGGGGCAAAGGTACACTGGGTAGCTATGCTTGGCCATCCTTATGTCAAAAACCTTCCCTGTTCTTTGGATGGATTAAGACATTTTAGCTTTCAAAACAAAGCTAAATTTGGAGTCAGTCTTTCTTTTCTGTTCTTTGTTCTTCATAAAGACAGATAAATTAAGGTTCAGGGAAAAAAATGTTATTTGTAAACCAGCTTGAGTTACTCATATCTTAACAGCTGTATTATTTCAACCTTCAATACTTATGCACAAATATCTTCTTTTTTTCCCATGGATCTTCCATATGGCCAGATGAACATGTTGGCTGCACGGCAAGCAGCAAAAAGAACAGCTGATCTACAGTTTGCAACCACACTGTGGCATCTGGGTAGGGTTTGGTCAACTGCATGGCTGATGACAGTTTTTATGTTCAGGCAGAGAGATTCCTTTTTATGTAAAGTAACAGAGAAAATAATAGCAATGGCAGGAAAGTGCATAGTGTGTGGGTGTTCAATAGCAATGTAAACATCAGAACAGAGCACGGGGGAATACAGTGGTTTCCAGAGCCTTAGGAAGTATAATGCATAGAGGACTAGATTGGGACTCAGGTTACCTTGAGTTATATTTCCGGTTTTGCTACTGACCTTAGGAAAATCACTTCAGCTTTTTCTGTTTTCCCTCTCACACTTCTTATGTTTAGTTTTGACTGATCTTGGTATGAGTCTCATAATAAAAATAGTATTAATTAGCAGTTTAGAGAAGGAATCTCAACAGTTGCCTTCGTATACTCTCATTCTGGCAGCATAAGGGGAAAGGTTTGGATTGACACTCGCAATGGCCTGGAAAATCAGTTGAGGAAGTTTAGTCACACTGGCAGTGGAGTGGTGTCCAGGGAAAAAAAGAAAAGGCTCATATGGGAAAACTCAACCCTGCTTGGAAATGATATTTGCCTCCTGAAAAGTTTCTACTATAAATATTAGCTTTAAAAAATGGGTGGAATGGAAATATATGCATTCTTCAGTGGAAGGATTTGTACTGTTCGTGTTTGCTCAATTGGGCAAGACAGTCAGTCCTTTTCCCTCCCTGCATACAAGAATTGTACATGCAAAGATATCCAACTTATATTAACAGCACTTATGGCTGAGCCTGCTCCCACTGGTAGACAGCCAAACGTGCCATGCTGCCTATGGGTCAAACAGCCTATCCCCTTCTCATGTCTGTTAAAGCATTAGAATGGGTATCAGTGCACAAAGGCTAGCTGTGAGGATGTATTGTGCTAGCATAGGGTCTTTCATAGGAGTAGGAAACACCCCAAAGCACTGCTGGCCCCTTATCCCTTTCAAAGCGGGTTTTGACAGCTATAATTGGATCAGCATTAACCTTTGTGGGTTTGTACATGGAAGAGGGAGAGTCCATATGGTGTGTGAATGACATCCTAGCCTGGCTCCTCCTACCCACATATAGAGCCTCAGCCCTATGGATGGTTTCTGCCAAAAACAGAAGCGTGCCAGGGAGACAGCACTCCCTTGTCTGCCTTCCCTGGGCCAGGATCCACAGATACAGGCCCACCCCCCCGCGCTTCTTTGAGCATTTGGCACAATGTTTTGTCCTCATTTTGCTTGTTCTGTAGCAACAGTTCCTTAGCAAACACTATTCTCAGAGTGGGGCTGATATTAATTGATGAGGCTGGTGCTCAAAGTTGTCTTGGCATGGCAAGGCACTATCTAAGCAGAAAAATAAACAGCCATGTTCACACCAGCTCATTGCAAAACACGGTAAAGTAAATCTATGTCTCACATATGGAAATGAACAACATCAGTGGTGGAAAAATATTTTAAGACTTAGACTTTTTTCAGGGTTTTTCAAACAGGATGCAGTGACCTCCCTTTCCCCTCCCTCTCCCCCACCCCCGGTCAAATATTAAGAAATAGAAAAATGTTACTCAGTCACTTATTTAACAAGGAGATCATTCAATACCTTTATTGCATATTATTAAGACTAGAGAGTTTTTCATGCAGAATATGATGTTTTAGGAACATGAAAAGGCCATTTCACAAATATCACCTGCTTTTTGGGGGTTATTTTGAATTTAACAGCCTACTTTCTCAACAGATTCTTAAATTATTGTTAAGGAAGATAACTTGATAATTTTACTTAATTTATATTCTACTTCTTCTGCATTCCTTGGTAGCTTGTTCTCTTATGTTTAGTGAAATAATTCTGCCTGAATTCCCAATTTGCTCTTAGTTCCCTAATAATTGACTAAAGGTAAGATTTTCAGCCACACCTCAAAGTAGCCCGTAATTTTGTTGATGCAAGCAACAAAACTTCAGTAGCTAAGCACTACTAGACCTTCCCACATTTCACTGCAGGTGCAAAAATGTTACCCTGTAATATTGGAAATCATTTCTCAGTTTCCACTTTATATTAAAATATTTTTTGGAAGAAACATGACTCAAAAAATTAAAATGCGTATTTTTTTTGCACTTGCTTAGTTTCTCTTGGGAAAATAAAAACAAAATATTTCATTTTCTGGTTCATTCTCCCTGAAAGAAAATATTTCATTTTTGAACCGAATAAAAAAAAATTCCTTCAAAATTTGTTTTGCCAAACAAGGTTAAATGATCATTATTGTCAAATAAATTTTGTTTTGCAATAGTTCAATTAAAAAGTTAAATCAACATGATGTATCACATCCTAGAAGTTGTAACAGTTGCCATTGTCTCCTATGGGCCAGCCTTGCTGGTGGACTACATCTACCATGAGGAGCAGTGCTGATTTCGCTCTGACCAAGTAGCAGTACCTTGTGGATGTCACAAAACTCTTGGTTATGAGAGTTGTTGGCTGACTCAGGAGCCCAAGTTGGGGACAGTATCTTTTACTGAACCAGCTGCAAGGTTGGGAGATAATTTCTCAAAATTTTCATGCGCCAAATGTTCTCTCTCAAGTGTGAAAAAGATGTTTCCAAAGGTGTCTAAGCCATAGAGGAGATGGGGCATCAGGTTTTTGAAGCCAGTTCCTAAGGCAACGATCCACAATGGGATAATGGGTTTTATACTGTGACAACTCAAAACAAAGTATTTTTGGCCATTCCAACAAATTTCAATCAAACAGTTTAAGCTAGGAAATGTTGAAATACTTCATTTCAATAAAAAATGTACAAAGAAAGACCTATATAAAAACTATTTTGAAATTCTATTATAACCCGGGCGGTAGTCCAAAAGGTACCCCCTCTCCAATTGAAGGGATCAGAGCAGGTGCACAAGCGCTGTGGGAGGTATAGGGATTCTCCTCCCCCTATAGAGCAGAGCCAGACCACCAATGGGGACTTAACCATATACCTTTTTAATGAGGGAACATAACAGGCATAATCGGGGGAAGGGTATAGTGGACACCACAATGCCCCAAGGGGCAGGATTCAACAAAGGTTAGACACTTACAATCATTGGCAAAAGACAGGGTTAACAAAATATAAAACACAAGACACAAACAACAGAGCAAACAATACTGGTTGGGGAAATATAAAAAGGCACAAAATACAAAATGTCAAAGGACAAAGAAATACAGGGCCTGGGTCATCTGGAGGGGGAGAAAAGGGGAAAACACAATGGCTCCTGTCTACTGCAAGAGAAATTTTTCTTTGTTAGCTTATTCACCCCAAGTCACCAAAGCTAGGACTTGAACTCAGATCTCCCACATGGTAGGCAGAGCACTGCTATACAGCCACCAGTGCTGGTATTGCTCTAAGCTGTTAGGGGTCTTGATCTTCCTGGAGCCCTGGACTCATGTCAAGCTGCCTGACCCCTGATTGGAGGAGCTGGGAGCCAAGCTGGGAACCCCTCAGGTCGCTGCTCAGATCCTGCTGGCCACAGCCTCTCATAGGGGATCCTGGAGCCCAGTAGGAAGCCTCTCCTGCTGGCCACATGCCGTACTGCTGAGGGTCCAACTGCTGCCTGAAGGTCCTGCTCCTTCAGGCTCTTCTGGGGCAACTGCTTCCACCCTGCTGGCTCAGCTCTTGCCAGCTCTTTGAAGCTCCTTCCTATAGTCCCTCACTGGTCTCTCCCTGAGTCAGCTGTGCTGCCCCATTTATCCCCCTCCAGGTGATCCAAGGGGCCAATCAGGGGACATGAGGGGTGAATCTTTGGGCCTGACTGGTGAGGAAAGGGAATCCCAAGTCCTCCAATCACCTTTTGCCCTTTCAAAGCCCCTGGGCTAGGTCAGTGCCAGCTAGCCCGTCACACTATTTTGTGACAAATTTTAAAATTTCAACCATTCATCTTGATTTCAGGCTAACATGAATGTTAAAATCTCAGAATTTCCACCAGCTGAATGTTGAACTATTCAGCACTGTGAAAAATGTCTGCTGTCTCTATCAACAGTTTCCTTTAGAATGATGATGACTTCTACAGGGTCATTCCAATGCCTTGTCTTTTACAAGGAGAACATTCCCTCCCATAATTGTAACTCACTCACTATCTTAGATTCTTGAAAAATAGTCACTTTTATTTTGTAAGTTTTACCTTGTATGAGGGTAGAGTCATGTCTGTTACAGTCAATGGAAAAGAATCTTTGACTTTGGTAGACATTAGATTATTTCCAAAGTCAGTAATTTATTTCCGGCAATACATAGCATAAGGCAGATTTTTGCATTCTGAGATAATGCACCGTGGTTTTTGCTTTAACCATGAAAAAGGTAGTTTTCCAGGTCAGATCATTGTTTGAGAAAATGTACCTGTTTGATTGATACATAGGGTTATTAATAATACTATAGAATATTACATAGGAATAGAAAGGAACGTTCAAGTTTATGTTGTCAGTTTAAAATATACATTATTGCTTTAAATGCATTTACTCTTGATCTTTTTCTCATTATATAAGGCTTAACATGAAGGGTAGGTTTTGTATTTGCTTAAAAATTAGCTATAAAAAAGAGAAACTAGAACACCATATTCTGAGATAGAAATACTTGAGTATACATAAAAACATCTTCCATTTATTCTTCTCTTTCAGGACTAAAGGAAAGTTATTTTTTAAAGACCTTGGGTTGCTAGTAAAGAGATGTCTTTGCAATTGTGTATTTCATATTCATTTAAAGGGAATCATTAGTAATTATATAAGTGTCCTCAAAGCAGATTTTATAAATATTCCAAGCTTTGGATTTCTATGAAATTCCATTAAAATAAGATTTTTAAAAACCTCACTCCAAGTATCAGCAAATGTCTCTTTCAAAGATAACATTACTTTAAATTGTAGTAACTGAAAGTGTGGTTGCCAGCTGTTCCACCAGGGAATTTTTGATAAGTAAGGATAACTTTAATTAGTGAGCTAAGAATAAACTTGCAAAAAATTTATGTAAACATTTATTCAAACTCTTGAGTGGGTGTTTGGTTCACTCGTGTTCACAGCCTTTGTGGAGGTTGCTACAAATGGGTTTTAGCTCATACCAAATGAATGGCTGATGTTTGTAGACATTCTTGGTTTGGCACATACAGGAGAGGATCTGTTCATAAACACAAACATTTGCTTGATATCAAGTAAGGATGATCTTGTGATAAAGACATTATCCTAGAACCCTTAAGACCTGTGTTCAATGCTGAGCTGAGCTATGCACTTCCTGTAAGACTGGCTATGCATTTAATCTTTCTATGTTTCAGTTCCCAGTCAGTAAAGTAAGGATAATAGCATTTCCTCTTCCTATTTAGACTGTAAACTTTGGGGGCTAGACTTAGTATAATATAATAAAAAACATATTTACTGATCACTGGATTGCAATCAGTCAAGAAGCAAAAAACCCAACAAAAATATAGGACATGATTAAATCTTAGGTATAAATGCTAAAAGCACTGAATATCATCAGTTTAAGGAAACTGACTGTTGTTCAGATGTGTCAGTGGAAGCACATTATCATTGTCCAAAAACCTCAGAAAGAGCAATCTTGCTGATTGAAAGAACTGGAGAGGAGCTGCATTGCTCCCTGTCATGGGAAAGGTCTTCTGCAATATACTGCTTAGAATGAACAAGGAAGCAGATGTAAGACTTAGGGCCATTTTGCATGTTACACTTAGGCCATGTTAACTGCACTTAAAATGTGAGCAGTCATGTGCTCTAGCAATAAAGCACATACTAAGTGCTATTGCATTGTAACAAAGGTATAACTTTTCATGGGAGGAGCTTTTTTTGGATTATATTAAGAAACACCTGTTCAGTCATTGTTGGCAGCTCCATGGAGATAATATGAATTCAAGAGTCCAGTGCAGTGTTGGGACTGGGACCAACAATCAGCTGAGTGTTGGTCCCAGCCCCAGCACTACAACAGCACCCATTCAAGAATGCCAGCAGCAGAGACCCAGGTTGCCCCATGGATCCAGCAGCAGGTGTGGATCCAGTGGCAAGAGTAGCACCCTCTCCTGGATCAAGGTCCTCATGCCTCCCTCCACCTGCTTCCATCAATAGAGACCTGGATCACCCCAATGTACCAGGAGTAGGCTCTCTTGGGCTGGGCAGTGCTGAGCACGTGGCTGGGAGAGTACAGGCTCCAGGCATGGGGGTTGCATGTCTTCATGGGCAGACATGTGAGCTGCAGCACCTGGTGCTGGAGTCAGTGTTGGGCTGGAAGGGTTCACAGCCAGCTCCAGGTCTGTCCAGAGCAGGGTAAGATTGTAATAAACATTGCCATCAGACTACTCAAAACATATTCTGACTTTTAATATGGCACAGGAATGCTTACTATGATCTAAATAAAACACATGCTGTATCCTGTGTGATAAGGTCCTTAGGAACATATTCGCATGGTTAAGGGCTTGCAGACCAAGCCCTACGAGGAGAGACTAGAGAACCTGGACCTTTTCAGCCTCCGCGAGAGAAGGTTGAGAGGCGACCTTGTGGCTGCCTATAAGTTCATCATGGGGGCACAGAAGGGAATTGGTGAGGTTTTATTCACCAAGGCGCCCCCGGGGGTTACAAGAAATAATGGCCACAAGCTAGCAGAGAGCAGATTTAGACTGGACATTAGGAAGAACTTCTTCACAGTTAGAGTAGCCAAGGTCTGGAACGGGCTCCCAAGGGAGGTGGTGCTCTCCCTACCCTGGGGGTCTTCAAGAGGAGGTTGGATATGCATCTAGCTGGGGTCATCTAGAGCCAGAACTCTTTCCTGCCTATGCAGGGGGTCAGACTCGATGATCTATTGAGGTCCCTTCCGACCCTAACATCTATGAATCTATGAATCTATGAACATGCTGGATTCAAGCCCATGAGTCTGTATTGATTACACTTTTAGACAAAGAACCACCATGGAAAAATGAACTGAAGTCAGGCTTCCCCCATTGCCAATTTCATTGGCTTACCATTTGAGAATCTGTAGATCAACCCTCTAAAACAACCTTCAGTCCAACAGAATCTCAGCTAAAGTCATCCATATCAAGGCTCTGCACAGAGATGAACAACCATACAACAGAATGGCTCAGCAGCAAAACTGGTATGAAACAATGCTGTTTGGCATTGCCACGCAGTAGTGTAACGAAGAAGGGTGGGGCTGGATTTGGAGTGGAGGAGGGTGCAAAAATAGCTGTTGCCAAATTCAGTAATGCCAAAACAAACATCCTTGAAATCCAGTTTTCAGTAACATCCTATAAGAAGGCATAAAACATCAAGCAGGTAGAATAGAAGTTATGGAGCAGCACTGTGGTAGTTAATGGAGACCTCAAGAAGAAAGTTACCTCAAGGATAGGAAAGTCATTCATAGTAGTTACTAGCCAGAACAAAGTATGGAAACTAAAACTGTATAGCATAAGAGCAAAAATGATAATTTTCAACTCCAGTGTTATTTCAGTGCCAATATATGACTGGAAATCTACAAAAGCATTAGACAGAAATATATTCCTCCAAAAACAAGTGTTTACAAAAGATGAAGGGAATTTAGTTGAAATATTCCATCATTCAGGAAGAAATCTTAGAAATAACAAACTAGCAGCTCATCAAACTCCATAAATAGGAGGAAGTACTAGAAATATTTAGGGCACACACCCTGGGTGTCAACACATGGACGCCATTAAGGCTAGGGACAGACATTACACATAAACCAGTTTAAGTGATCAGAAACTGGTTTAAACCTGTAGCAGAACAGATGTTCAGTGCACATAAACCAATCTGTGAATGGCTGAAACCAATTTGAGATAAATCTCAGTGAATGTAGTATCAGACTTAACTGATTTGGCTCAAACCAGTTTATGCAGTGTCTATTCCAGACCCATTGTTGGTTTAAGATAAACCAGACTCCCACAGCATCCTGGCATGCTCTCTGGGCTGGATGAGACTCTCTGCTCCACAGCAGGGCTGGCCCCTCCCCTCTGCTCCCTGGCTCCAGAGACTGTGGCCTGCTTCCCTCCTCCCCTCACCACTCTCTACTGAGCAGGAATTCCCCTCTCCTCTTTGCCTTGCTGAAGAGGTATGTAGCAGAGACACCACCATGAAACAAAACTTATCTCCAGCACCGAGACTGAGAGAAAACTGGCAGTCTCAGAATGTCGCCAAAGATCAAAGATGTGGCGGTGGTGACGCCACTGACAGCAGATAAGCTGTGCCGCTGCAGGAGTGAGGAGGAAAGCGGCAACAGCAGCTGGGGGTGCACTCCCCAGAACTGGCATGGGCACTTTTTGTGGCTGTGTGCCGATGCTGGTTTGTTAGCTGGCCCTTGGAACAGGGGATAAAAGCCCCACCGACTGGAGGACTGGAAGTGAGTCCTCTGGGGAGCCCAGAGCAGAGTGAGATTATGATTGCCCCAGCAGGGGCGAGTGGTGGCAACCCCAAAAGTGGGATGCCCTGCTAAGGCTGGCTTGGAGGAGCCAGGGCATGTACCTCTCTCAAGACCCTGGATCCTGTACGACACTGGGAGAGACTGGGATAGCAGTGAACCTATACAGAGAGAAAAAGAAGAAAGGATACGGAATCTGTGAGTAGCCCCTGGAGTGGGGAGAGAGAGTACCCTGAGGGAAGATACCCCAGGGTAAGCACTATAACAAGCCAGGCCAATGTGAGGCCTACAAAAAGATGGTACACTGACCAAACTGGGACTAAGATTAGATAAGGGCCAAAGGCCCAGCCATAGCAGGTTGACTTTGCTTTAGCCTGGGCCAAAGACTAACCTCATCAGTGGTTGGCACAAAGCAGGGTGTAGGGGAGGTAGAGTCCCCAGATAAAGACCTGAGCAAGTGACCAAAGAGGAATCCAGGAGAAGCTGGATTAGTGAACTTCCTCCCAGCAATAATCCATACCAACAAAGACGTGGCAGATGACAGCCCCTGGGGACCCTTTTAGGAAAACTTGTTGGAGGACAGACTGTCAACCCAAAAGAAGACAGCTGTGTCCAAGTGACCCAAAAAGGCCAAGTGTTCCAGTGAACATCACGGATGATTACAAGGTGTCTGTGTATTAGCTAGCAGACCACATGCTGGCTATGGTCCTGCTAAATCAACAGGTAGAGTCAACAGGCAGAATCAACATGTAGCTGGTAATGTTCCTTTGTTGTTTTCTTAATTGGGTGATAAACACTGTTATCAATTTCCTGCTGGGCTAATCAGAGCTCCTGTCAGAGCCTGGCCATGCTCCCCTCAGCTCAGCCCCGTGGAAGGGAAGAGAGGGCTGCTCTAGCACCCCCCATCTTCTAGATTGAGCCACTGCAGGCATGTGTCTGCATTTCTGGGATGTCTGCCTGGTTACACAACTGATTTAGCCTAGGCGGGTTAGACTAACCTGCAAAGATTGAATAGTTCAGGCTCAGGCTTTTTGAATGTCTGCCCCTAGCCTAAGGGGAGACTAATTTTTGTGAGGGCCCATGAGAAATCTGAAGAGGAACCCTTATAGATTCATAGATTCATAGATGTTAGGGTCGGAAGGGACCTCAATAGATCATCAAGTCCGACCCCCTGCATAAGCAGGAAAGAGTGCTGGGTCTAAATGACCCCAGCTAGATACTCGTCTAACCTCCTCTTGAAGACCCCCAGGGTAGGGGAGAGCACCACCTCCCTTGGGAGCCCGTTCCAGACCTTGGCCACTCGAACTGTGAAGAAGTTCTTCCTAATGTCCAGTCTAAATCTGCTCTCTGCCAGCTTGTGGCCATTGTTTCTTGTAACCCCCGGGGGCGCCTTGGTGAATAAATCCTCACCAATTCCCTTCTGTGCCCCCGTGATGAACTTATAGGTAGCCACAAGGTCGCCCCTCAACCTTCTCTTGAGGAGGCTGAAAAGGTCCAGTTTCTCTAGTCTCTCCTCGTAGGGCCTGGTCTGCAGGCCCTTGACCATACGAGTTGCCCTTCTCTGGACCCTCTCCAGGTTATCCGCATCCTTCTTGAAGTGTGGCGCCCAGAATTGCACGCAGTACTCCAACTGCGGTCTGACCAACGCCCTATAGAGGGGAAGTATCACCTCCCTGGACCTATTTGTCATGCATCTGCTGATGCACGATAAAGTGCCATTGGCTTTTCTGATGGCTTCGTCACACTGCCGGCTCATGTTCAACTTGGAGTCCACTAGGACTCCAAGATCCCTTTCCACCTCCGTGCCACCCAGCAGGTCATTCCCCAGGCTGTAGGTGTGCTGGACATTTTTCCTCCCTAGGTGCAGCACTTTGCATTTCTCCTTGTTGAATTGCATCCTGTTGTTTTCTGCCCACTTGTCCAGCCTATCCAGGTCTGCCTGCAGCTGTTCCCTGCCCTCCGGCGTGTCCACTTCTCCCCATAGCTTTGTGTCATCTGCAAACTTGGACAGAGTACATTTCACTCCCACGTCCAAGTCGCTGATGAAGACATTAAAGAGTATCGGTCCAAGGACCGAACCCTGCTGGACCCCACTGCCCACACCCTTCCAGGTCGAGACCGACCCATCTACCACGACTCTTTGGGTGCGACCCTCTAGCCAATTCGCCACCCACCGGACTGTGCAGTCATCCACATCACAGCCTCTTAATTTGTTCACCAGTATGGGGTGGGATACCGTATCGAAGGCCTTCCTGAAGTCCAGGTATACGACATCCACCCCTCCTCCTGTGTCCAGGCGTTTTGTAACCTGGTCATAGAAAGAGACTAGGTTGGTCAGGCACGATCTGCCCGCCACAAACCCATGCTGGTTTCCCCTCAGCATAATTTGTCCTGCCGGGCTCTCACAAATGTGAGCCTTGATAATTTTTTCAAATACTTTACCAAGGATGGAGGTGAGACTGACTGGCCTATAGTTGCCCGGGTCCTCCTTCCTCCCCTTTTTGAAAATGGGGACCACGTTAGCCCTTTTCCAGTCCTCCGGGACTTGGCCTGTGCGCCACGAGCATTCGAATATTCCCGCCAGTGGCTCTGCAATGACGTCGGCCAGTGCCTTCAGCACCCTGGGATGGAGCCCATCCGGGCCTGCCGACTTAAAGGCATCCAGTTCTTCCAAGTGACTCTGCACCACCTCAGGATCTACGCATGGAAGTCTGGCGCCTTGCTGCTGCCTCTCTACAACCCCAGTGAGAGACTTGTCGTGCCCCTCGCTTAGGAACACTGAGGCAAAGAACTCGTTGAGGAGTTCAGCCTTGTCCCCTCTATCTGTCACCAATTGCTTCTGCCCATTTAGCAGGGGTCCTATTCCTCCCTGGGCCTTCCTTTTACTCCCTATGTATCTAAAAAACAATTTCTTGTTGTCCTTTACTTGGGTTGCCATCCTCAGCTCCATGGTAGCTTTGGCCCGCCTAACTGCCTCCCTACAAGCACGAGCAGAGGAGGTATATTCATCTTTAGTGATCTCACCCTGTTTCCACTTTTTATGTGCTCCCCTTTTGGCCCTTAGGCTGCCCTGGATTTCTCTGGTCAGCCATGGAAGCCTCCTGGCCCCTTTCCCTCTTTTGCCTCGCTCGGGGATCGTCTTGCTTTGTGCCCAAAGGATCGTTTCCTTTAGGCACAGCCACCCTTCTTGGGCACCCATCCCATCAAAACTCCTACTCTGCAGTGCTTCCTTGACTAATCGCCTGAGTGCAGTGAGATCAGCTTTCCTAAAGTCTAGCACTTTCACCCTACTAGTTACCTTACCCACTCGCCGTCTTATGTTGAATTCTATCATAAGGTGATCACTGTCTCCCAGATAGCTACCAATTTGGAGGTCCCCTATCATGTCATCTCCCGTTGCCAATACCAAATCCAGTATGGCATTCCCCCTAGTGGGACCATACACCTCCTGTGTCAGGTGGAGGTCCTGTACACAAGTTAGAAACCTGCGTGAGCGATGGGACCTTGCTGTCTGCGTCTCCCAGCAGATGTCCGGGTAGTTTAGGTCCCCCATGACTACCGCCTCTTTAGCTTTTATGGTCTCCGAGAGTTGCCTCAGGAGCCCCGCATCTATTTCTTCCCCTTGGTGTGGGGGTCTGTAACAGACCCCTACCACCAAATCCCTTTCTCCTTGCCCCCCATGTAGCCTAACCCACAATCCTTCTACTTCCTCAGCCTCGGATTCTGTCTTGATGAGGGTTGATGTATATTGCTCACTGACATAAAGTGCAACCCCCCCCCCCCCTTTCTTCCCCGACCTGTCCTTTCTGTACAATCTATAGCCCTCAATATGTACCGCCCAGTCATGGGATGAATCCCACCAGGTCTCTGTTAGCCCCACTAAGTCATAGGTGTTTAGTGCAAGCAGGAGCGCTAGTTCATCCTGCTTGTTCCCCATGCTCCTAGCATTAGTATATAGGCACTTGAGCCCTGCGACTGGCGCCTTTGCTGCCCCCCTGCTCCCAGTCCCATGGGGCCCATTGTTTCTTACCTTCTTGTTCCTTACCTGTTCTGTTGTGCTGGCCTCCCCATGGCTTTCAGGTTCCCAATGTTCTCCTTCTTCAGGCTGGGCTGTCCTTGTGGGTGCCACATGGTTTGGTGGTCCACAGCTTCCCCTGCCCTCGTACTCCCCTCCCCCCGACGAGCCTAGTTTAAAGCCTGCCGGAGGAGATCCGCCAACCTAGAAGAAAACACACGCTTACCTTTGGGGGAGGGGGCGCTGGTGTGGGGCAGAAGGGACTGAATCCTCTTTCAACACTGCAGAGTAGAGAGAAGCCATAGCAAGTAACAAAAAAGAATTGAAGAAATTGAGCCCTGCCCTCTGTTCCAACATTGATGGAGAATGAATGAAATGAGTTTTAACAATTTACAGTTGCTATTCATTAGTCTTTAGGTTGCTGTTTAAAAATACCACTCTTTTTTGTGATTGTAGTGACCAATCATTCACTTTGGGCACATCTACATGTGTGTCAGACTGTGCACTGTGCAATCATTTAGTATTTGCTTGAGAAAGTACTAAATGACTGCACAGTAACTGCTGTTGCTAAATAGCTTGTTGCTACTGAGCAGTAGTGTCAGCGTCATGGTTCATGCCTGCCAAGTCACTATATTGCTGTAACAATGAGCTATGTCCACGTAGAGTCTTGTGCAGACATACCCTTTGAATAGCAGACAGTATGCTAAACATTGAAAGTGCATACTATATGCTGAATTTGGGGGATGGATTTTCAGAAATCACAGATTTTGATCATTTATTAGTAAACCCCAAGCTAGCCAATTGTACTTGGGAAAGCAAATATAGCTTTTGTCTTTTCACTATAATTATCATCTAGGTAGAAGATGAGTGAATAGAAGTTGTGTCTGAGCTGATACATTTTCAGAACAATTTATAAGCAAAAGGTAAAAAATGGTAGGAGTAAATGTTATGGAAATTACCCTTTACTGCATTATTTGACTATAATTAAAGGGGAAGCCAAATGCTGATAGCATAGCAAAGAAAATGTTTTCATACTTATCAAATATGAGGCTTTAATTACGGATAGACAAACTCATTTGGCCTACTTTCTAAGTCCCTTCTACAAACCTCTAGATCTTTTCCTCTCCTGGTAGTATCAATCTACTATTTCTTCAGCGATAATGTTAATATGGTTATATGAACTAATTTCAGAGAAAGAACTGTGTCTTTAAGACATTTATAATTTTCTGAACAGTAGATTTTTGTGGCTGTATGTTTGTGCATTGGGATGTGCCACTTCCTCCTCTGAGCTGACTGAATCATGACTTGGTAGTGAATTGTTAATCCAGCCTGGAAAGCTCTTGGAGTGTTAAGCTTTAGGTAGAAGCTTCTGTTTCACTTTACACACCTAAGTGGTAGCTTTACAGCAGCAGCAGTGATGTTTTTGCTCTTAGGCTCTTCTCTTACCCCTGCAAAGTGGATGTGTAATGTACATATATGCGCACCTACTGTGGATATTCAATCCACAAAATTGTAGCTGGACAAAGATGTATGACTAGTGGGTGCTAGATGCCAGAGGAAAAGGACAACCTCCCCATGTTTTAACCCCAGTAGATGATTGGCAAGGTTATCCATGCAGGAGACTCACGTTGTAGGTCTTTTTTGCCCAGGAGTTTGAAATGGCATCTTTTTTACTTCTTTTGCTCTAACCAAAATGCCATGGGTTAAGGTGTTGGCTAGCTTCTTCTCCAGCACTCCTTTTGAAGTTGATTTCTTTTATGTAAGGCCAGGAAGAAGAGCACAAGCTACAGTGTATATGGCTCAGTGAGCTGGGGGCTGCTCTGAAAGAGAGCAGGCCCTGGGCTCTAGCATGGACACAGTCGTAGTGGGGCAGAAACTTCCCTAATGCTCTGCATCCATTTTATCCCACAGCTTATGTGGCTGGAAAAGTGCCATTTGCATGCACCAATGGAACAAGAATTCTGCCTGCGGTGGACTTACCTGCTTGAGCCCCAGGGCATCATGGCCTTGAGAATTCTCAATTCCGATTGGTGGAGCCCATCCACTAATTGGGGGGGAGCGGGGAGGAGCTGGCACTGCTTCTTTCCCGAAGGGAAGGGGAAAGGAGCTCCTGGACTGAGTTTGGACCTGCAAGCTGCAGGTCCACTGGACTTCAGGGGATGGAGCCCCCTGAGAGTATAAAAGGAGCGGCGTGAGTTGCACAAGGAAGGTGGCAAAGGATGTTGGAGAGGGAAGCACCCGAAAAGTGCTTCCACCAGAATCCCTTCTTCACCCCAGCGGTGCACAAATTGGTGCACAGGGCTCAGGCTCTGGGAGCTCCATCAAGGCGGCTCGAGCCTGCATCCCCAGCCAGGGGCCGGATGGAGTGGTGTGCAGACCGGCACATGGAGAGCCAGCCTTGGGAGCAGCTTGAGGCTGCTCGGGCCCCACATAGTGTGCAGACTGGCACACGGACAGCCGGCCCTGGAAGCAGCTTGAAGTTGCTCGGGCCCCACATTGTGTGCAGACCGGCACATGGAGAACTGGCCTTGGGGGCAGCTCGAGGCTGTTTGGGTCCCACACAGTGTGCAGATCGGCACATGGAGAGCCAGCTTTGGGAGCCTGCTCAGGTTAGCCTTGGCGTAGGTATCAGCCCCTCCTCCTCCTTGCACAGGAATCCTGAGGACTCACCAGTTGCGCCAGATCACTGTAGGGCACAGGGTTGAGAAGACCATCCCCAAGGTGGGTTGCCTATTAGGACAAGCAGTCCCAGGAGGTGGTTCCTGGCTTACCATATTGTAAATACTTATCTATACACCCTTTGTGTTGTTGAATGATATCATTGGGGATACTTACTGGAAGTTTTCCTTTATTTGTTGGGTGATACCTAGTGAAATACTTACCTGTATATATTGGATAAGAATAGTATGTATATTATAATTTAATATACTGTAAATAGGTAAGAGCATTGGCATGGAGCTGACTCCATAGAGGAAAGAGAGACCAAGCTCAAATCACAGGTGTCCCTCTCACAACACTGTTGCCTGCCTTATCTATCCCTTCCAACTGAGGATGAGCACACCCTTGGGTGTTCCCAGGCTACATGCCCTTCATTGAGATGTTCTTTAGGTCCTGCCTAGTTATTCTGAGGGGTTCTCTTCCAGCCATTCCAGGCATATATGAGCTGAATCTATTTTGTGAGTTCATGGTAAGAGGCTTCTTGATTCCAGTTGTTGATTCACAGTAGAGTCAGGACTACTTTCATAGTCCCCAAATAACAGAAGATGCTGGATGTATGGTGCATGTATTCTACATTTCTGGGGCATCTTCCTGCTACATTAAAAATAGGGGTATGCAAAATGGGCCCTATTCAATTTGGATTTGGCCCAAATCAGGGACAGTGATTTGATCCGTTGATTCAGATCACTGTCCCTGATTTGATTTGGCTGAATCCAAATCTGATGATTCAATGCTGATTTGGAGAATCAGCAATTTGGACACAGGCACAGCTTTAAAAGTTTTTTCTACATACCTTGAGGTAGCAGGTGCAGCTCATGATCGCTGAGGTGCTGGGGTGAATGGAGTGTCCCACAGCAGCGTGGGGGACTTTCTAGCATGCTTGGCAGCAAACCCAGAAGTGGACCAGAAGTACTTCCGGTCCACTTCTGGGTCTCCTGGGGAGCACACTGGGGGGACCCCATGTGCCCCCTGGCTCAATGATTGGCTGTAGGGGGACCCCAGGTGCCTCCCCAGACCCAGGAGGCACCAGTCGCTGAGCTGAGGGGGCATGGGTGCCCCAGCATGCTCCCCAGAAGACCCGGAAGTGTTCTGGTCCACTTCCTGGTCTGCTGCTGAGTGTGCAGGGGAGCCCCCTGTGCTTCTGTGGGACATTGCACCTGCCCCAGCACTGTGGTGTTCAGAGCCCCTGCTACCTAGAGGTATGTAGAAAAAACATTTAAATCTTTTTCTATGTCTGAATCACTGAGTCTTTCCGAATCTCTCCGAATCGATTCAGAGGGTTCCAATTAGATTCGGAGAGATTAAAGGGTCTCCTGATTCAATTTGAATTTGGAGATTCAGCCATCAACTTGGGCCAAATGTCCACCAAATCAAATCAGCAACTGAAGCTTTGCACAGCCCTAATTAACAACCGAGCTCAGTGCATTGTGTTACCTCATTTTTTCTTGACTGTAAATCTAATAATGCCAGTTAAAAAAATAGCAAAAACATGTGAAAATGCTGACTAACTTTAATATCTATAATATCTATTAGAAATGACTGTGGAGTTGCAAACACTTATGTAGGTGAGGGCAAGATCAATACTAGGATTTGTTCTACCTCCTTTCTATGAATCTACTGGGAACAGGCTATCATTTTGCTAATAAATAATTCTAGCAGCTTTGATTGGAGGCATTACTACTTGTGGGAAAAAGACCGTGATTAGTCAAGTCATAAATAAAGACTACATGGAATTTACATCACCTTGTGTAGTGTCAAGTGTTTGAACACACCCCAATATCACCATTTTCTGACTCTTTAAGAGATTGTTCTGCTGGATATGGTGTCAAAGTTGTTAAGGTTTCTTGCTACAGCTCCAAAGGCATGGATCAGTCTAATTTAAAAGGCTATTCCCAGCTGACTAAACTGTAAATGTGGTTCAAGTAGGGAAGTCAAACTCAGCTAGATGGAATAACTGACATGCCATAAACATAGTAACCTGCTATGCTTTGCTCAGCTCAGGACTTTTGACTTGCATGTATATATGCACACGTGTGTGCGCACACACACGCACATAATGTTTATATATATATATATATATATATATATATATATATATATATATATATATTAGGGCTGTGTGAAACGGCACCGTTCCATTTCGCCTTGAGTTTTGCCGGTTCAACAGAACAGTGTTTTGTATTGAATTTCATTTCTAGTCAAAACAGCTGCTCCATTCTGTTCCATTGAAACAGAAAGGCTGTTTTGATGTTGTTTCAAAGTTTCACTGGGGATGGGAAGTCAGCCCAGCTGGGCTGCTTTCCCATCCCTGCTAGATTGCGCCAGGGCAGGGGGCATCCCAGCCAGGCTGCTTCCCCACCCCCACGCTAGATTGCACCAGGGCAGGAGGCAGCCCAGCTGGGCTGCTTTCCTGTCTCCCGTGGTAGATTGTGCTGGGGTAGGAGGCAGCCCAGTTGGGGTGCTACCTCGTCCCCTGCGTGATCTAGCACAGGGGATGGGGAAGCAGTCCAGCTGGGCTGCCTCCCACCCCGGGCACGATGTAGTGTGGGGGACCGGAAAGCAGCCCAGCTGGCCTGCCTCACTGCTCTCTACCAGATTTTGCACTGGGGATGGGAAATCAGTTCAGCTGGACTGACTTCCCATCCCCAGCCTATGGTCAAAACATTTCGACTTTCAAAATGTTTCGACCAGCCTCATTTTGTTTCAAGACTATTTCAACGACTTTGTTTCATTCCAATTTTACTGTTTCAACCTCAAAGTTGGTCGAAACAGTGTCAAAACAAAACGGACAGTGAAACTTCGCACAGCCCTTTATATATATTTATATATGTGTGTGTGTGTGTGTGTGTGTGTGTGTGTGTGTGTGTGTATTTCATTATACATGTGCCTATATATATATATATATATATATATATATATATAGGAAGGGAAAAGAATTCCAAGAATTCCTGTCAGCCCCTCTGGAGCTGGTTGAAAGTCCTTTCTTGCCACTCCTGTTGTTGCAGAGGGGCATTGGCAGGACAAAGAACATGACTGTCTGTTGCAATACATAGTTTTACTGACATATAGTCTCTATGAAGAAAGGAGCATACGTCTGTAACTGCCATTTCCTCACTTTTGAGTGCAAAATGGTTCAGCCCTAATGTTCTCTTGTTGTATTTGATTACATCTATGATCAAATGCAGCTTTTTAAAAGAGCTATATACATGTCTGATGTTTATTTTAGGTGCAGAGTATGTTTTTTTTCTCTGGTCCTCATAGGAATGTATGATGATTTGCTTTAGAGAATCAGGTCCTGGATGATTCTACTTTAGTGTTTTGCTCCCACCAGTAATTAAGATCTAATGCTCTAGTGGGAAAAAACCCCAACCCTTTCTATAATGTATCTAGCTATTTGGAAGACAAGACTGGATTTACCATCCAGTTTTACCAGGAGCCTTTAAGTTGAGTGCTAATATTTATTGTTCCTCACACAAAGCTTTTAGTCTGGGATTTTAAATTTACCTAAGGGAGTTGGGCACCCACCTCCCACTGTCTTTCAGTTGGAGTGCCTAGTAGCCCCTTCTACCTTGAAATTCTTCCCCTTATTCCTTTTTCCTTATAAATGTAGTTCAGGAGAAACTAAATTCTTATTTCTTGGAATGCACTTGTGATCAATTTATAAATTTATAATTTTTTAACTTGATACCAAATCATTAACTTGATACAAAATCAGTAGCTTCACATACCACACAGAGAGATACAATTGTGGGGTCTTACAACAAGCCAAATGTGTAGGTAAGATGGAGAATGAATATATATTCACAGTTTCTCAGGACAGAGGGGTCTCCCAGTCCATAATGAGGCCACTGAAGAAGCAAAGTAAATCAGAAAGACTTACTCAGCTGGAGTATGTCTGTATTCCTCCTGTATACCCAGCTGGGAGACAAATGAAAGCTGCTTTCCAGCAATTTGATCTTTCTTAGTTAAAATAAGAAGTGAAATTAAAGTAAAAGAAGAAAAAAAAATCAGAAGACAAGATTTTTAAAAATTGCTGCATGATTGCACAGTTAGACCAGATGGCTGTGTGAACTGTCTTTCCCCTACACATGGGCACATGCATAATGAAATAAGATTCACGCTCATCTTCCCTAGGTAATGTCCAGTGTGTCACATGGGGGTTTCTAACTGAGTATTAAATATGAAATTGATGCCTTTAATCACAGAGTAATGATTAACACATAAGCTCTGTTCTGTGATTCCTCCTACATATTGCTTGGGAAACGTATCCCAGTTTGTCCAAAAATGGATTGCCTTGTTATGACATGTGTTAGCTGTATGTCTTTGGGTGCATCTACACAGATGGTTTACTGTACATTAGACTAATGTAATGTGCAGCAAAGTGTCACTGTGTACACATGTGCAATTACTGCACAGTATATGAGTCTAATGTGCCATTTTCTAGTACCTGTAGATACTAGAAGTGGATCCCCCCCACCAAGTTGGGGCCAGCCTGATTTCCCCCCACTCTCCCCAACTCTACAGAGATGGGGCTAAGCCCCTGTGCCTTCTGCCAGCCTTGGGCTGGAACCTGGGGGAGCCTGGAGCTCCCCCTAGCTGCTGCATGGGGGCACAGCAGGGTAGGAGCAGCCATGGACTGGGTTGCTCCTATCAGGCTCAGTTTGCTCCTGACAGGGCACATGTAGATGTGCACCAGGGAGCCCATTAATGAGCCTGGATTTTCTGTGCAGAAAATTCAGGTGCAGGCGCATTAATTGCACATGCAAATGAACCCTGTGAGCACATCCACACATGCAGGCATGTGTGCTTGCAGCAACTCAAATAGAAACAGTGCAAATTTGAGCCAGGGTTTTTTTGCCTCAGCACACGTGCCCAGATATGCACTTTGGTGTGGAGCAAATTGTGCCACCTGGTGCAAAATAACCCTTCCTGGCTCCTCCAGGATCTGCAGCCAGGGGGAGCTAGAGGCTGGGTCCAGCACCCATGCTGGTGGTTCCACATGTCAGCCAGAGCCTGGCACCACTCAACCCCAGAAGCCCCAGCTCCCAGACAGCACATGGTGCCCTGCTGAGCCATGCTGCATCCACACCATGGGGCAGCTGCTGCGTGGGTACCAAGGAGGGGGGTGATCCCTGCTGCCTTCTGCTGCATAGGGGGGCTCTGCCATGAGCCCTCAGGCTTCAATCGCCACTGCCAACACTGGTGAGTGCAGGGTTGGTTTTTTTTAATTGCCGGGATGCTGGGACAGGGCAGGGCAGCCACTGTGGGCAGGGCTGGGTTGGGGGGTGGGGGTTCCCTGCACCCTTTACCCACTGCAGCAGTCTGGCAGTGGGGACTGCTGCCTGGCTGTGATCTGCTGCCACCTGTGACAGCATGTGGCCCCAAGGCTGTGCTCCTGCCAGACCCAGATGGGGACTGCACAGCAATTAGAGGTGTCTGTCCCTCTGGGCCAGTTGCCAGTGGGCTATGGCTGCAGAGTTGGCCTTTGTGTGGCACTACTGCCATGTATGCCCCCGCCTGGCTATCTGGGCAGCTGTCGCCTGGAAGATGTTCTCAGTGTGGTGACCTGCTTTGAACTGTCAAAGCATGTCCTCCTGGCCCCAAGTGGCCAGGAGGTCAGCCACCTTCAGCTGTGTCCTGGGTGCCAGCTCTGAGCAGGCTCCTCTGCATGGGTACTGCCACTTGCCTCACTAGCAGGAATTCTGGTGTTCCCTATTTAAAAACTGAAAAATCCCGGATAAAAAATCCCAAAGTCACTCTGTAAAATACCCCGAAATCCATGTTTTAATCCAAAATTAAAGCAAAGACCACTAAATATATACTCTCTCTCTCTCTCTCTCTCTCTCTCTCTATATATATATATATATACAGGTGGTGTATATATATATAGAGAGAGAGAGCGAGAGAGAGAGAGAGAGAGAGAGAAATTATCACTTGGGCAATGCTTTATTGATATATCTACAATGTTAAAGCAATTTGGAAGCCTACCAGTGTCTCTATCATCATAATACACATTGCAGAATACCCGCTGCCTGGCCCCACCCTGGTCACCCCCCCTGCTCACTCCACCGACCAGCCCCGCTCCTGATCACTCCCACCTGGCCCCCACAGTCTGAGACTCAAAAAACGAAAAGAAACCCCAAACCCACCCTCACTGGCAGTAACGGTGGCTGTAGGAATCACTGGAGCCTACTGGCAGAGACCCCCTTACACAGCAGGGGGCAGCGGGGACCAGCCTCAGCCACCTGGCATCCGCACTGCCACTGCCCCATCACATGGGTGCGGCCCAGGTTGGCAGGGTGCTGTGCAGCTCTGTGCACTGTTGGGCAGCCGGGGCCACTGCAGCTGTCACCCAGGGACCAGCACCGCTCAGCCTGAGTGGCCCCAGCTACCTGACCCCAGCTGCACCCGCATGATGGGGCAGTGGCAGTGCTGGTGCCAGGTGGCTGGGGCCATCCCTGCTGCCCCCCACTGCTCAATGCTGTGTGCAGGGGCTCTTCCAGGAGACCCAGGTGACCCTGATGGCAGCTGCTACTCCAGTGAGTGAGTGGCTTTTTTTTTTTGTTTTAATTGCCAGGATGCTGGGGCCTGGCAGGGCAGTAATGGGGACTTCAGGGAGTGGGGCAGTTGGGGCAGCAATTGCGGGGGCTGCAGGAGCCGGTGGGGGATAGGACCAGGTGGGGCAGTGATCAGTGGGGCTCATGGGGCAGGTGGGGGATGGGGCCGGGCGGGGCAGTGATCCGGGGGGCTCAGGAAATGGGTGGGGGATGGGGCCAGCAGGGCCCCCCCCATGGTCCCCTCCTCCCTCCTACAGCTCCCACCTACTTATTGGCACAGAGCCCAGGTGCAGCTCCCTGCAACTGGCATGCTGAGTGCCCTGCGTGGGCAGGCAGCGTGCTTCAGCACCAGGGCGAGGGCCAGCCATAGAAAGGCTCTGTGGAGTGCCTGAGCCTCCTGTTGCCTCAGGGCACAGTCCACTTTTTTTGCCTGGGGTATTTTTTGACCCCTGGATATCCAGGAGTCTAATTTTGCCCCTGCGGTGCAGATTTGCAGCGCGCAGAACATTTTTTTGTTCCCTCACGTGCCTTTTGCAGCATCTCAAAGGGCTTTGAGATGCTACAAGAAACACGTGTGTGCTTGTCTCAACGTGCCCTATGAGTGCTAAAGAGAGAGGCACATGAGATTTCTGTAGGAAGAGCTGTGTAGTAAGTGCAACACTGGAGACTTTTTGGCTGTTCACCAGTTCCATTTTCTTGTGCCTTCCAGCTTGTTTCTGGATTGCTTGTACAGGATTCTCCCCAGAGTCCTAAGCTGTGGCAGCCCAACCTTACTTTCATTTCATTTTCTTCATTCATTCCCTTCCCTAGCAGCCTCCCAACAACCTCTTTAACTTAGTCCAAAGTAAAATTAAAACAAATCATTAGAATTAGAGTGTTTGCACCATCCTACTTTGGAGTTCTCATTGAAACCATTTATTCACATCTCTCCCTGATCTCAGGAGACTGTCTGAGACACAAGAAGAGAGAAGCAATAATGGGACTATAAAGTATTGGACAATCTAGTTAGCCAATACCCAATTCTCTCAAATATATTTTTTTCCACAAAGGGAACTCTACAATATTTCACTAATCTATTGCTCTAATCTGTATTGCTCCTGTGTACCATTCCCAGAAGTGACAAAAAGCCTCAAGGCCTAGCTTGACATGTTTAACCAACGAGACTTCTTCACCCTGCAATTCTTGTCTTGAAAATATTATTGGCAATCCTGGCTGCCTCAAAAATGAGGCAGCTAAAAGCATATTGGTAAGATATTTACTGGATCTAGAGAAGGAACTGACACTCAGATCTCCCTTCACCTGAAGTGTGTGTCCCATGCAGAATGTTATGCAGGGCTCCCCAGCCCCCTCATTCCAGCCAAATGCTCTACCACTGAATTATTAAATAACAGTCAGGTAGTAGTCCTGCTTTATGGAGAGTTAGGCATGATCTGAACATGTATTGGATAAGCTAGTTAGATCAGGGCCTGCAAGTGAGATGTATACCCTAACTAGGTTTGAGTGTCAGCTAAGTGCCAACCAACACTTGGAGACCTGTCTATATTGGAGTGACTGTGCTTATACACAGCAACAGAAACCTAGATACTTCAGGAATTTTACCTTTGGAAACTTAGCAAGGAAGTTTAGTTGCCTATGGATTTAGGCAAGGGGTTTTATGAATAACAGTGGCCCTTATATGTTGGATTTGGGTGCTTAATAATGTCCCTGCACTCCCTTTGTGAATTCAGCCACTGGAGTGACATCCTTGACCACTCAGGTCACAGAAGCTTCACGGTTAATCTTAATGGGTCACAGTTTACACACACATCTTTTTCCAGCATGAGTCTGGTTGGTCATTTCTGATTGATTCTTAAATTGTGGTTTAGGAGGAAAGGCAAATGCAGAGGTTGCATGATAGGCATCCTCTTTCCCAATAAAACAAGATCTGGTGCAGCACCAAAATGTTTTGACTAAAGAAAAAACATGTTAACAGAGAAAACAGATACATAGTACTGTAATAGAAATTTTCAGCTCAGTTCAGCAACCGCTTCACGATTTACAAAGCCTTGTTGTTTGAGACATCAAGCAAGCAAATGATTTCTGCAATTTATTCTTTATGCATAGTAGCAAAGAGTAACACAGCATTCTATTATGAAGCATTTAAATAATGTATAACTTTTGCTCAACTATATGTGTTTAACCAAAAATTGATCAACCAAAAATTAGCTAAAATTAAAGAGAAGTAATTAAACTATTTAGCAGCCTATTTCTATTCCACTCACCAGCGTTTCTCAATGTTAGCTACTTCCTTTACACCACTCAAGCCCACGTATTTCTATTCCCCTTCTGAACCATCAACTCCAACCATGTTTATCAGTCACGTGTTTACTTGTTTTAGGCGAATGGCATTGACTAGTGAGAGGGAAGGATTTTTTGTGGGTGATATCTTTTATTGGACCAACTGCATGGTTGGAACACTTACACAAACTTTTGAATGCATAACATTCTTCTTCAGCTCTGAGGAAGTAAGCAGGCCTGAAGAAGAATTTGAAATCTTGGCTAAGTCTAATCCAACCATGCAGTTGGTCCAATAAAAAAAAGGTATCACACACAAAGGTCCTTGCTTCTCAGATATTTCCTGGACCACCAAGCTACATTGTTTCAACACTAGCAAAACATGTAGGAATAGTGAGATTTTCATAAATTGCACTGAATGTAGTTTTGTGTCTGGAAGCATAAGTAAAGGGTGGCATGGCATCAAGGTGGAAATAGCTCTATGGGTTATGGGTTTTTTTGTCATATTGAGAAAACCATCTATGAATGTGAGATCCACACTGTTAGTGGGTGTCCAAATGCTGGTATTAATTTTCAGTAGCAATCACAAAGTTGAAACCTGTGGGCATGTGTGACCTGGCATACCATATTTATGGGGCCATTAGTCAGTTTGTGATGGGGGAGGGGAGGTGCAGGTGAGGAGACAACATTACTGGATGCTTTTGAGGGCTTAGTAGGGAGACATTGAGCTCCCTCCTGTGCCATACCAAGGGCTGCGAATTCTTCTAGTATGGGGCAATTCCCTGCTGGCAGGAAGAAAGAATAGTGATGTCTACTCTCACCTCCCTCCCAAGCCCAAGTATGTGACCAGAGCTGGAGTACCATTCTTCCTTGACAATCCCTGACCCATAGTTAACCTATACTGGGAGTGAGCTGAGCATAGAAGCAAAGAAGTATAACACACCCCATAATTAGTAGCATCACCCACTGAGTCACTGAGAGTCTCCACATTTCTCACTGTTCCTATTTTCATTTAGTTTACTGCTGAGTTTTGAAGCAGCCTGTGCCACGAAAAAAACATTCCAATACATGTCTTTATCGCTTACTAATGTATCCATTGTCATAGTACTGCAAGAGAGCATATAAGACATAGCTGATAACATTTCTTCAGCTCTCTCAATTACATCACATTCCAAGTGATAATTACACCTGATGTCCATCTCCAGAAAGAAAAGCTAGCATTAGATTTTCATGCAGCTGAAGGAAATTTGCACTGACTGCCCTAAATTCTGCAAGTTTGATAGTGTCATAGTACATATTGTATAGTTCAGTGGGGGGGAGGGCAACCTTTTTGGTAGCAAAGGTTGCCCCAACAATGTCCTCTCCTCTGCCCAGCATGCTGCTCTGCTTTCTGCTCCCTACCCTATCTGCTGTGCTCCTCCCTAATCTGCTGCTGTCTTTTCTGCTCCCTGCCCTATCTGCCACTGTGCTGCCTCCTAACCCTGATCTGTTGCATGCCACAAATACACAGCAGCTGCCCATACCACTAGTGGCTCTCATGCTGTGGGTTAGCCGTCCCTGGTGTAGTTGATGGTTGCTGACCATGACTCTTCATGTTTCAGGTGGGCTGGTAACTGTCCTTGGTGAAGGTGGCATTGCTGGTGAATTCATGCCCATCTCTGCCTTTAACTTACAGGTAGAAGCAATGATCCAATTCATAATTGGTGTCACAGCTGTCTTCAGTACTTTGAAAACCACCAGTTGTGTGATAAAGAGAAACTTTGTCAATGGAGGTGGATTTTCTGCTCAGACTGGGTGCATCTACACAAGACACTTAACACACAGTCGATTAATTGACTGCGCATTACAGCATCACAGCAAAAACCATGTTATTAGACTAATGAACAGTAGTATTAGTCTACTGCACATTAACTGTCACAAGAAAAGCATTCAATCATACTAATGCACTGTAGGGCAGCCTAGTGTGCATTTATTTAGTACTTTTTAAAAGTACTATATTTAATGCACAGTAGACACTGTGCATTAATGAATGTGTAGATGCTCCCACTGACTCCTAAGACCCATAGCAGTGAATGAACTCTCCTCTCACGCATTTTATGGGATGTCTGTAGGTCAGACTAAGGTGGTGTAGTGAGTAAATATGTACTGCTATTACCTTTCCTTTATCTATTAGTGTCCTGATCTAAAGAAGTCATTAAAAGATTGCTTTATATTGGGGTATATATATGTGGGAAAAAGGGGGACTTCCCATTAGAGTGCTGTTAATCTAGAATCTTTCAGGGCTAAGAAATCACTTATAATGTATACCTGTTGTGCTGGAAGACATTCATGTTGTCTTTTAGCATGTCTTTCAACCACAGGCAACCACAGATGTTATTAAAGCCAACAGGCATGCCAGCCATCCTTCATTCTAATAAATGGAAGAAGCAGTTATGAGTGAGACAACTGGAGGCAGTGGAAACTGCTGCCAAAGGCATTAGCCTGCATAGAAAGCCAGTGAGGTCAAGAGATTTTCCTGGAACTGCTTGAAAGTGCAGGGCTGGTACAGTGAAGTAGTTGCACATCTGAGACAGGCAGAACCTAGGGGAAACTGAGCAAACTATGAGAAAAGGAGTGTGAGTGCAGGTCTGGGAGAAAGCTGAGAGAGTGCGCTTCTTTTGCACAGAATACTTGCTAAGAAGTCAGACTTGGGTTTCTGAACCAGAATGCTCTTGTTTGATTCCAACTGTGTTCAGCGAAACAGGACGTTGTGTCCATTCTTTGGTAATAAGCAGAAGTGCATTAAAAATACCTCTCTTTAGGATTTTACCTCCTAATGGAAGCAACCTCACAAGCCACTGAAGCCAATGAACAACATAGCCATGAAATAACATAACTGGGCTTGGGATTGTCAAAAAGAGGACTTTTGTGTTTTAATAGGCCCTCATTTTTTTTGCACAACTGCAAAAGAATCTGATGATAATCGAATATGACGAATATTTGTCTATCATATGTTTTAATCTGCTTTGACATTGTGACAAAAATTGAAACCAGACATGATACCTGAGGTTTAAAAATCAACCAGACACTCTTCACTGGAAGTAAATGCATTTCACCAAAATGTCACTGGGATATTTAGCATGTAGCTATAATGCTCAGACAGAATGACACACAAGAGCTTTGCAGCTATTATAAACAGGCCCATGGGGTTTGTTGTGAGCTGCATTGACTTTGTAGGTTTTATTAATCTGATGTCATCACTCATTGAAGGAAAAACACTGGGCCCTGTAGTGTGATTTAGTGGAAAACGAATGAAGATGAGTCCAATGTTTGTACATTCCGTTTTAAAACATAAATGCATCTGTGCTTTTTTAGTCAGCACAAAGCACTCTTCTATTTGCAACCTGACTGATTACAATGGGGCTGAAAACATGAAACAAAGCAGAAGACTGTATCTTACTCTACAGAAGCAATACCTCCAGGGAAGTAAAAAAGATAACCTGCATGCAACTTAGAGTCTCTCTGATTACATTATAACAGGGCAGCTTGAGGAGGGGTGAGGACAAAAAAGCAGAAACTTGTTTCAAGCAGCAGTAACTACTGAGCAGAGTCCAACAAGGAAATACAACAGCAAAACAGGAGAAAGTAGCTCTCTTTGGCTTCTCTTTCGCTGTGTCATATCACTTGACTCCACAGTTCCTAGTCATGAACTAGGACCCCACTGTCTGAAGTGCTGTCTAAACACAGAGCAAAAAGACTGTCCCTACCCCAAAGAGGTTATAATGCAAGAATAAAACAATAGACTACAGATGGTTATGGGCAGACAGATGGAGGAAACATAAAGAAACAATGAAACAGTATTGGTCAGGTGGGGGTTTAGGGGGAGCTTGCACCACAGAAATGTATTTCTTCTTGTTACTCCCAAATTCAGTGTATAGTAGAGGACAGCGCGGGGCCCAGGATTTGACATACATTCTGTACCTGACTTACAGCCTCTTTTTCCATCACCTCCCCATAAATGCAATACAATTCCACAACAGATAGTAGTATTTATTAGTGTATAGATCAGTGCAGATTTTGGCCTTTAATTTGTTTTTTATTTTATTAAATGTTTTCAGCTCTTCTTTAAATAAAGCATAGCACAGGCATTACCATCATACACTTACACTGCATTCAAAATTACTAAAAGATTTTACAATAGACATGCATTTTCAGTTGGGAGGATGGAAGAGATGAACACTCTGTGTATATTTGTACGTGTGTGTCTGCTTTGGCAGTTCGTTGTGGCACTAAGAGATTGGACTATAGAAATAGAGACAGGTTGATGTGTTGGGGAAGATCAATGAGTATGAGAGGTTCACTGATGACAGATGGGTGGTTTCAGACTCCGAAGGAGTGACAGAGGAGGAGGAGAACCAGCTGTGAACAAGTTGCAGGATGAGTGCATTGAAACCACAGCACAGAGCAGGAGACCCTGCGTTGTTCCAGCAGAAATGGAAGGATATAAAGAGCAGAGGCTGGGTAACTGTGAGAAGAGGTAGTAAAGGAGGAAAGGAGAGTAATAGAGAGATTCCATGTCAGTGCCCAGTACATTTCAAATAGTTTTAACTGCAGTTGATTCAGAAGAGAGGACTGCATAAAATGATGAAATGAGTGAGGGATGGTCCGTTAACAAAATTAGATCAGAGAAGTATCGGTAGCAGCAGAGACAATATCGCAAACTAACACTGCTGCTTAAAGCAGCAAACCCTCATAGAAACAACAGGACAAGCCTGAGGCTCCCAAGAACTGGATAGGGGGTTTTAATAAGTGGGATATGACAGATGAGACCAAGCTTATGGAACAGCCTGACATAGTTGTGCATATTGGAATAAATAAAATCAAAGGAGAGCATGCAAGCATTATCTAAAACGATTCTCACACCCCTTTCCTGGACCCTGGAAATACAAAGCTGCATAATGGTGTTCTCTACTATATAAGTGGCTCTTGTTACCAGAGATAGATTATAGATGTGGGAGGAGATGTGAGCGGTTTGGGTAATTATAAACAACAAAATGGGAAAGGAAAGATGGCCTATATTATTCCCAACCCTATAGGAGCAAACAGATTGGCCACTAATAAGGAAATGATATAACCATTCTTTTAGAAGTGTGGAAGGAGAAGAATTTAAAAGGGGGGATACATGGATCTCAAGATAATGCGCCTACTGGTTATCATTGTAGGAGATAATGAGAATGTACAGCAAAGGTGGGAGGAGAAAATATCTTCCATAGAAAAGCGGTAAGTATGCTAATAAGGTCAACAATTGGAATCATACATTTCAAGGCTAAGCATGATATTCACAGAATTTCTAAGCTAAAAGCATCTGAGAATTTAATACCAAGATGCAAAGTTTACTAAAGAGGTTAGACAATCACCCTCAATTACAGGGAAGGATGATAATGTATTGAGTCTCTTTTAGGAAACACTATAAATATTTGGCCTGTCTGACCAGAGTCAGTTTGCATAGAAGCTAAGTAAGGACAATAAGTGTAGTCATGTTATTTCTGGTTGTTGCTATAGACCCCCCCAGGGCAGGCAGAGACAGTAGATCAGGAAATGTCTGTACAGATAAGAGAGGTTTGTAAAACAGCTAGACAATTGATCATGAGGTATTTTAATTACTCAGATATTGATTAGGACAGCAGCTATGTAAGAAACTAAGAGGAGGAATGGGTTTCTAGAAGTAATGCAAGATTGCCATCTCTCAGAGTCCATGAACAACCTACATGGTCTGAGGCTATTCAGGTCCTCATTCTAGGAAGTGAGCCAAGTAGGATCAATTAAGTTGCAGCTTGTGGAGCATTTAGAATCTACTGGCACCATCCATCACAAGAAAGGATGGCCCCAGCCTCCAGTTCTCCCCGGCTGAAGACACGGGAGGAGCTAGACAAGGGCAGTTTGCCCATTGTGGGACAAATTGTCCCACAATGAAGTGTACTTGCAGGGGTGTGCACTGAGGCTATTTGTGCTGCTGCAGGCACACCCTTGATCATCTGGACACTGTCTAAAAGAAATGAGGTAGGCAAATGGCACGTGTCCTTATGAAATTTGAATGGAATATCATGATGTGTTGAGATCATAATACTACCAGGATGAATAATTCAAAAGAAACAGCAGGCAGGGAAAGAATGTTACTTTAAAATCATCCTGCTTCCCCCTAACCAGGGAAACTAGTAACAATAGCTGTAAGCATTCTTGGTTGCTGGGCATTTCATTAGAGGTCACAGACACCTATATACTATATTTTCTCACATACAACATGCACCTTTTTTCCATAATTCAGTTGCTGGAAATTGGTGTGCACATTTTAAATACAATATGGCAACAGTAGGGCAATTCTGCTCCGGTGTCAGGGGAAAACACAAGTAGACCCAAGTATGCTGCGCTCAAAATGCCCAAGCTGCTGACTGTGTATATGTCTCTCTCTCCCACCCCCAACCTCACTTCCACTCCCATCCACCAGCAGAGGCTCTCAAGGAAAGATCATATTTTCTTCTTTCTGCCTGTCAGGAACAAAGTGCAAGGTTTATTTGGCGGTGTGCTATATGCAAAAAAATGTGGTATTGTAGAGCCACCCTGAAACTGGTCTAAAGTTTATTGAGACCAATTTTATTGAGACCAAATTTTATTGAAACAATCTTTAGATTTCATTCTGCTTAGGGAAAGAAGAGATAGAAAAATGACATGGTGATACCTTTGTCCCTTTTCCATTTCAAGTATGTCAAGTGATGCCCTGGAGTCTTTGAATAGCTTGCCTAATATTTCCCAGAGCTGGAAAAATCTGTAGAAATATTTTTGTGTGGGGCAAAATAGATTTCTAGATTTCTTCTTTTATATCAATAACTTTATGTGTATAAAAATATATGCATATTTTTGCCTAGCCCATGGGCAAAAATATACTAAATATATATATTGACGCAATGTATGTGTGTGTGTGTATGTGTGTGTGTGTATATATACACACACATACCTACATATATACATATATACATATATATGTATGTAGGTATATATATATATATATATATATATATATATATATACACATATATATGTATGTATGTATGTATATATGTATATATATAGATATATACACACACATCAACATCTCTCTCTTTCTGTGTGTGTGTGTATATATATCTATACATCTGTATATGTGTGTGTGTGCATCAGTGTTGTTATACTCATTTAAATGGAAAAAGGTGAAGACAGCTTGTATTTGGCTTCAGTAAGAAAACAAACCAAAAAGACGACAGAGCTCCAAAAATCAGTTGTGATGAACAAGAAATATAAAAAATATTTAAAATTAGAAAGGAGTGTCTAAGAAGTGTTAAAAGCGGATTGTGGCCTGGAATTTGAGACAATAAAACAATGGTGAAGCAAGTCCAGATAAAAAAGTAAAGTGGGATTACACAGGAATTTGATATAAATAATAAGAAACTATTCAGCTACATAAGCAACAGAGGTCAGTGAAAGAGTCAGTGTGGTTTCAAAGACCATGATTTATTGACAAAGTAGGTAGATGTTGTTAAAAAAATGAATGACTTCTCTGCCTCAGTGTATTTATCTCAGATGGGGAATAGATGCAGAAACAGACATAAATTTCCCAAGGGTGGGGGTGAAGAAGTGCTAAAGAAAATCAAAAGGATCCCATCAGTCCACCCTGTATCTCTTCAGATTTTATAACAAGGGTGTACTTGAATTACAATTACAATTTAATCCAGAGCCACCACTCCACAAGAAATGGGGAATATAGACTTTGCTTTCTCAGAAAATGTTTAGAGGAAAACAAGAAGTTGGGACTAAATCAACAGGATGGAAGCAATATGAGGAAAAGACATGCTGGGGAAATGTAAACTCATCAGGCTAAGATGAATTAAAGCCTGAGGATTCTGCACGGGCCCTAGCTATAAATTCACGGGAAAGGCAAACAAGAAAGGGAAAAGAAAGAGAACAGGGCCATACAGAAAATAATGAAACAGAAGAAAGAAGCCTACATAAAGTAAGAGACTGGAGAGAAAGAAAAGAGAAAGGTTAAGATAAATACAACATTCTGGGGAACAAAGAAACAAAAATTAGAAAATTACTGTTGGGGAAGGAAATACATTTCATAAGAGGTGTAGGGACCCATCCTGTACAGGGAAAAGAAACTCTAGGAGTTCTAACGTGGGAGTTTTTACACTTTTTCTTTTGCTGAAGGACAGGGTGATCCCCTTAGAAGAGAGAACTTGGGATTAATCTCATGGATGGATAATCAGAAAATAATGGATATCTGTGCAGTAGCTCATTGCCCCTGCACCACTGACCATGTCCAGCGTAACTTGTCTGATGGAAGCATATTGTTGCAACTATCTCAAGAGTCTTCTACAGCTTTGAGGAGGCAGCGCTGAACTTTAGTACAGCCATAGACTGTGTAATAACTGTCTCCCAAGCAGGTTTCAGGCTGGAGGATTGGAAATCCTTGCAGATCCTTACTTTGCTCTGTCCAACATTGTAGAGCTGGAACCCAACAGAATCCCTATGGAATGGGCATCTTCTATTCCTAAGAAGAAATGTGTGGAAGAAATGCTTGAAACAGGTAAGAAACAGTGAAAGACTGGAACTGTGAAACACTGTGAGAGATTTCTAATGGATATGCTCTGGAAGGAATTATAGCTGTTGCTTACAAAAGCACCAGCATTCCTTCCATAGTGTGTCATCTATTAGTATGGGGCACAGATGTCAGGAAGCAGCAGGTGTAAAGGAGAAGGTGGCAAATAGCTCCTTTCTCCTAAACTGATGACTGTGCCAGAGGAAAGTAGAAAAAAATAGGGCTCCTCTAGACAGACAAAACTTGGTGGTCATATGGGAGTCATCCTAGGTTTGTAAGGCAATGAAAGTCTAGGACAGGGGTTGTCAACCAGGGGTACGCATAACCCCAGGGGTACTTGGAAAGGGTATGCTTGGGTGGGTGGGGATGGAGCGCTGCCACCCACCACCCCATGCCACCGCCTCCCAGGAGCAAGGCTGGGGGGTGGGGAGTGGAGAGGGCAGTGGCACCCCTCTGTGGGCCGCACAGGCATGGGAGGGGGAGAAGCTTGCATGCAGCTGCGGCTGCCGCCACCCACCACCCCACGCCACCGCAGCGTGCAAGTCTCCCCTCACTCAACCCCCTTGCATCTGGCTGCCACCACCAGAAGGGATACATTCCTTAGAAAAGGTTGAAAACCCCTGGTCTAGGATAGTATTAACAAACTCAAAATCCCATTTGGAAACTAGAGGTTCCTGCTTTTCTGCTAAGTTCTGTTCTTTTTATTCCATCCTCCTAACCCACCTTACACTATCTGTCTATTTTGCATCTCCTGTTGCTTCATCATAACTGACTTGTAGACTTTAAGTTCTCAGGGGCAAGTACTATCATCTTAAACTAGCTGCAGCTATTCCCAGGATCCAATCTATAATCACAAGGATTACTTTAAACCACATGATCATAGATTGGGTCCCTACTTGTGCACATGTTTTCTGCTGTGGGGATTCGTACCAGGAATATCATCTAAGTAAGTCAGGGTGCAGGGAGATGAGGCTAGGGTGGGCAACTTGGCTTTGGAGCTCAAGGGCTGTGCTCCAAATGTGTACAGGTGTTTGGTAGAGTGGGCTAATCCTGCCTGACCTAACTGGTGACCTGAGAGGTGAACTACGTTAGATTAGGTGGCTGTTTTTTTGCTTGATCTAACCTCTGTGAACCTGTGTACAGATCTGCACTTAGATTGACCTAATCTAGTCAGGTAGATCTAAAACTAAGTGTAACATCTTCACATACTCTTAGTTGCTTGCCTGTACAGTGCTAGTTTAATAAGGCCCTGATTATTGATTAAAGTTTTTTTCAGGTGTTACCTCATACAAATATGAATAAAATTTAAGCCCTGATTTGAACAGCCTACATTTTGGGCTGGAGTTTTCAAGATTATGATCTGCATGTTTTGTATTGCATTGTATTGGGTGACAAATTTCTGTGAATAGGCTTATACCCTGGTCTGAAGATGGTAATGGAAGTGGCTTGTTGCTAATGGAAACAAAGCTCCTCTATCTGAAACAGGGCCCAGATTAAAGAATGTGCCTTAAAGATTGTTGTATAAGTGGGTTTTAAGAGATAATGTGCCCATATTATGCAAGCCAGCCATCAGCAACTGGCAACGAAGAGAAAGTGACTTGTATTCTATTCAGTTTTTCTTTATAGCTCTCCCATGTAAACAGTTTCCACTACAGTAGGACCTTTAGGATATGTCTACACTGAGGCTATGGCACGTTCTGGCTGAGCCATTCTGAAGCATGCCTCACACATGTGCTTCTGCATGCAAGGTTCAAACCGGAAATATGTCATTGAAGATACTCTGGACATCCCTCTGTGGCCATTCTTGAGACCTTGGTCTCTGGCATGTTTAAGAATAGCCATTGGGAATGACCCTGGAGCATCATTACCAGTGTATTTCTGTGTTTGGAGCATGCTAATGGGAGCAGGTGATCAAGGCATGTCCCAGATAAAACATACCACTACTAGGATGTACACATACCTTCATTCACTGAACTGGCTGCAATGGGCATGTGATGAAAGGTATGAAGTACCAGCTACTTTGTCTCTGTAGCTAGCTACTTGCTAAGGATAGTGAAGTGCACAGAGTGAAAATAAATTAAGTCTCCAATCTTTTTCTCTCCACAGCTCCTTTTAATGGATAAAAGATGATCACTTCTGACCTGACAAAGAATAGGAAAAAAAAAAACTTGGGAGAGGGACTTCAATGCAGGAAGGTGCGTACCAGAATCCTCAGTTTTTTCCCATGTAGCCTCATTGCAGTCATCTCAATGGTGTTGGGTTGTGGCTGGGGTTGGAGCGTGGAAACTTGCTCTGTTCCTCAAGAAAAGAGGCATGATGATATAATGAGATTTTTATGTAGAGACAATGATAGGTAAATAAAGCCATTTAAAAAGGGTTAGGGGAACAAGGTGGGAAGAATACCAGCCTGACTCTAAACTCACTGGAGTCAGTGGGAGCTTTTTCACTGATTTCTGTAGGCACTGGAAAAATCTCGAAAAGGGTATTTGGTAGTTCTAAAGAGAAGAGAAGAGCAGGTGGTGTTTGAGAATGGTGTCATATATAAGAACAAAAGGGTGAGAATGGGAGCCAAGGAAAGCCAGACCCCCAGTATTCTAGATCAGTGGTTCTCAACCTTTTTTGTTTCAGGACCCACTTGTAAACATCAATGGCAGTCTTGAACCAGTGCCTCTTACTCCTGACCCACTGGCCCACACCCTCAGATGCCAGCCCCTCAGTGTGTGGGACAGTGGAGTGGGTGTATGGACAGGGTTTGAAATATGGGGGGCTGAGCCCCCCCCCATAAGACATGAGAGCCCCCTGTAAGCCCTCCCATAAGAGATGAGAGACCCTGGCCCACCCCATGCCTTTCTAAGCAGCTCAGGCAGCAGCAGCAGCTCCTTCCAGCTGCCAGCTGCCACCACTGCAGACCTCCCCCACAGGAGTCAGAGTGTAGTTCAAGCCCTGTGTGTGGGGCAGGGGGGCCGGGGAACCCTGCCAGCCTGCAAGGGAAGAGCCATGGTTTCCCGCAGTTTTCTCCTTTAAAGGAGAATCCATTTTTAAAGTTTGTTTGTGACACTTTCATATATTTTTGCACCCCACTTTTTGGGTCACGACCCATGGGTTGAGAAACAGTGTTCTATGTACAACTGCAAAGAAAAGCAGAATCAGATATATTGGACTCCTTAAGTACATCTACACATACGCTTTACTGCCGAGTTGATGAATTAGTTCTTCAGTAAAGTATCACAGTCTACATGTGTGTCAGTATTAGTGTGCAGTAAATTAATTAACTCTGCCGTAGGATAGTACTGTCAGGGACAGTACTATCTTATGGCAGAGTAAGTTACTCCACTTGAAACATGTGTAGATGATGACGGGGGCTGGCTGGGGCACAAGGGTGCTAAAGTGAGGGGGGATGCTGGCCGCTTATCTCTGCGCTGTATCACCCTCATGCCCCAGCCAGCCATCTAACTCCCAACACCACCACCTGGAGCCCAGGGCTGACCTCCCAGGCCCTCTGCCACCCTGGGGCTGCTCCACCCTGGCTCAGAGTGCTGCGGTTCTGAGCAAACGTGCAGATACTGCATCTAGGAGCAGCTGACTTGAGTGTGAACTGCACTGGAGTTTATTATGTTCTGTTAACAGCACATGTTCCTGGACCCCTTGATTCCTAAACAATCCTGTAGTGGTATGTCCATTTTATTATAGACAGTGCTTCCTCTGAATGGGTAGCATGGCTGACAGTGACTACCCATTTAGGTAATCATTGTGAACAGGGCAAACGAATCCATTCAAACATGTAGAAATCATCTATTTCTATTGATGGAAATGTTTTTCTACCCATCCTCCTGGGCAATTAATGCCTTTCTGTTGTTGTTGTTACTGTTACTGTGAATCTAACAGAAGTTCCATAGAGCATAAAGGCAATAATTTGTCTTGCGGAGGTCAATGGGGCAGTCTTTCTTGACACACACACCTTTGGGTTTGTTGTTTTGACTGCCGTTCCATCTGTTCCAGCTCTTGCATAATGATTTTCAAATGAACACTTGTTTTTTAACCTTAAAGACATGTGGGACCATTTCTGTTATGATGAATTTTAAAACCTATCCATTTGATCCATTCTATACAGCCCTTGGTTCAAACAGCTGCCCATAGAATTAAAAAAGGAAATCTAGGTAATGTAACAGTATGTCAAATTAGAGTGCTTTTCTACTTGCTTTCACTGAGGATATGGAAGGAAAATGTGTTTAGCAAGAATTGGTGGATTATTAAGTACTTTTATCTCTGCTCAACATCTCTCTGTAAATAAGTCAAGGTTTGCTGTAACCTTGTGCAAATGCTGGAAACATTTAAAGCCTTAAACAGCTAAATGGTTTGAAGAAAGCCTATCTTCCTAATGAAAAAGATAGTCAGTTATTTATAAAGATAGTCAGAGCTTGTATTATAAATAGGTCGTTTCTGGTTTTACTTTTTCTCTTTAAATATACTGCTAGTTTGAGTACAAACTTAACCCCAGGATTAAAGAAAATACATCATAATATATTTAATTAAAACAAATGTGCCTCATTTTTATTTAATACCATTGAGGCTTTAAAACAATGGCGTGTTTTTAAAATGACCCAATTGCGGAAAAATGGATACAATCCACAAGTAATATAAAAAATACTTTATTGGTTTATTTCTGATGGAATATCCTTTAAAGTCAATAGGGGACTTTACATTCGGTTCAATAGGAATTGTCATGTTCTTACTATTCTTGAATAGCTATGATTCATTAGATTAACATTAAAGTATATATACTGTCTTCACAGAGGGAGATATAGCTGTGTCATTAATACCAGGGTATCCTGGGCATATTTTTGAATATTATGGATAGAAACAGTTAAAGACCAATTAAAATTATTAAATTATCTTTCAGTTATACTCTTTGACTATTTATGTATATATTTATTTTGCTTTGCACTCAGTGTAGTGATCAGTAAATCTTAGTATTTCTAAAGATCAAGACTGCAGTAATTTAAGAGCCATTAGCTATCCTCTTTGAGAACTTGTGGAGGTAGGGTGAGGTCCTGGATGATTGGAGAAGGGCAAATGTATTGCCTGTCTTCAGAAAGGGAAGAAGGAAGATCTGAGGAATTACAAACCAGTCAGCCTGACCTTGATACATGGAAAGATTGTGGAGCTAGTCCTCAAGGAATCTATTATGAAGTGCCCAGAGGAGAAGGTGATCAGGAACAGTCAGCATGGAGTCACCAAGAGCAAGTCATGCCTGATGAATATGATTTCTTTCTATGATAATGTGACAGGGTCGGTGGATGTGGGGAGAGCAGTAGGTGTGATATACTTTGACGTTAGCAAGGCTTTTGAACTATTTCCAACCACAATCTCATTAACATGCTAAGGAAATGCAGACTAGGTGAAAGTACTGTAATGTGGATACATAACTATATGATCATCATGCTCAATGAGTAGTCATCAATGGCTTGGTATCTGTTTGGGAGGAAGTATTAAGTGGAGTTCCCTAGGGATCTATCCTGGGCAATAGTGTAACTAAGGGTGGGTGAGAGGAGTACCTGCCCTGGGCACCAAGTTAGGAGGGGTGCCAGAATTGCACCCCAGCCCCACAGAGTCTGCCCTGGAAGCATTGTCATGCTGGGAACTCCAAAACAATTCCCAGCTGCTGTTTCTTTAAGAGCAAGAGCTGGGGTGGGCAGAGCCCTGGCAGGGACAGCAGCTCATTTGTGATTGCTTAGAAGTTCCTGGTGTGGGTAAGGCTTGTGGCTCTCCCCCCACCCTCAGATCCCACATACTGCACCCCCTGCTCATAGAACTTGTCTGTCCCCTGCCCCTCACACTCAGGACCTGCCCCCCGTGCCCCACTCCACTTGGAAACCACAGGGTTTGCCCCAGACACCAGCGTGGCTATTATACAACTGGTCTTGGGTCCTGTATTGTTCAACATCTTTGTCATTAATGATTTGGGTGATGACGGGGATGCTGGTTTTCTCTGTTTAAAAATAGCAAATTCTCTGATAAAAACCCACAAATTCTCTGATTAAACCCCTTTCAAATCTGTGATTAAAATGAAACAACACTATATATATAGGTATCAGTTGAACACAATGTTGTATTTATATACTTATACTTTTAAAGCAGTTTGGAAGCCTACCAGTGCATTAATCACTATAATAAAATAAATTCTAAATACCTATACATTTTGGCATTTGATTTTGGGTGTTTTATCATGAAAAATCAGAGCTCTCCCTGCCCCCTTCACTCATCAGGATGCAGGTCCAGGCCCCTCACTCCCAAGCCACAGGTCCCCAGCCCTGCCGGTGCCCCTCACTCCCCACCCTCAATGCCCTGGTCCCCAGCCTTCCTGGAGGGGGCCCTCAGCTGCTAGGGCTAAGGAATCAGGGACCTTCCCGGAGGGGGCCCCTGCAGCAGTGCTTCTCTGCTCAGCTCTGCTCTGCTCTGCTCTGCTGTGCCAGGTCCTGCTCACTGGGTCATGGAGGCCCCAGGGGAGGGGTGCCAGAACTGCACCCCAACCCCACAGAGTCTGCCCTGGAAGCTTTGTCATGCTGGGAACTCCAAAACAATTCCCAGCTGCTGGTTAGAAAATTAGGTTTTACTGTGTTTTTCTGTGGCAAATGGAAAACCTGGAGCCCTGGTGATGAGACTGAGTGCATCCTTAGCAAATCTGTGATGATACCAAGTTGGGTGGAGTGACAGGCACCCCAGAGAAGTACCTATGGGTTACAGAAGGCCATAAGATAAATATGAGCCAATGGTGTGTGCTTGTTGCAAAAAAAAAAAAAAAAAAGAAAAGAAAAAAAGCCAAGAGCATAGTAGCTTGCAGGTGATTGTTCTGCTCTATCAGCACTGGTGAGGCCTCATCTGGAGCACTATGTCCAGATTTGGGCCCCATACTTCAAGAAGGATGTGGACACATTAGAAAGAGTCCAGCACAGAGTGACAAAAAATGATTAGGGGCCTGGGAAGCAAGATTTATGAGCAAAGACTGAAAGAACTAGTGCTATTTATGCTTCCAGCCCTACTTTCCTGGGATCCTGTGTTCTGTTATAAGTAGTTTCAGTTTCTGATTCTTAGGCAATTTCATGGAACATTGTTTGGATTCAAGGGAATAAAAATGAAAGTTTGGTATAAGTTTTCTTTAAAACAAAATCCATAGCAATTTTTTTTTTTGGTTTTGCAAAATTCTTTCTCCCTAAATTACAAAATCTAGCTTGAAGTTTGAAAATATCCCTTTATATTTCAGTTTCAGATATTTTTATTTTCTCTTGATAGCTTAAGATAGATTTCACTTGTTATATAGAAAAACTCTGTTGAAGTGACTGGACCGGAGCTGATTATTGGCAATATTGGGTAGGAAAAACACCTTTTCCACCGAAGCCCATTGTTTGGCCTAAAGACTCATAGACTTTAAGGGCAGATCATCTAATTGGACCCCATATGTATCATAAACCTTTAAACTTTGCTCAAGTTACCCCTGTATGTAGTCCATAATTTGTGTGTTTGACTGAAGCATATCTTCCAGAATGACATCAAGTTTTATTTGAAGATATAGATGTCTTCCCCTAGTAGTTTGTTCCAATGGTTAACCATCCTCACTGGAGTTGTGTGAAAGTGGATATGGGATATAATAGATACCTATAAAATTGTGAAAGGCGTGGTTAAAGTGAATAGGGAACTGTTATTCATCTAGTCCTAGAATACAAGAACTAGAGAATACCCAGGAGACAGGTTTAAAACAAACAAGAGGAAGCACTCTTTTACACAGCATGTAGATAATGTGCCATAGGAGGCTGTAGAGACAGATAGTATAACCAGGTTCACAAAAGAATTGGACAAATTCATAGAAGACAGGTCCATTGCAAGCTATTAAATAGAATAATCAGGGATGGATCCTTTGACATCCCTAAACCAAATTAAGGCCAGGGAAGGCATGACAGGATGCGGACTACTCCAGACATGCCATATACATGTCAGAGGATACCGCCCTCTAAAGCAGCAGTCAGAAACCCTTTTAGGCTATGGGCTAGATAGCATTTCTCATTCTGTGGGTCATGACCCAAGAGTGGGTCACAAGAATATATGAAAGGGTCAGGGACAAACTGTAAAAATGTATCAACAAACTTTAAAAATGGATTCTCTTTTAAAGGAGAAAAGTGTGGGAAATGGTGGCTTTTCCCTTGCAGGCTCTCAGAGTTCCAGCCTGCGAGGGGCTGCTTGTGTTCCCCATCCCCATGCACCCACCCTCTGTCCCACACACGGGGGGGGATGGGGCCTGTAGGTGGGGGGCAGTGGGTCAGGAGTGAGGGGTACTGGGTTGGGACTGGCCATTGATGTTTACAAATGGGTCCTGGTACCAAAAAGCTTGAGAACCACTGGGTTAGAATGATCCTGTTCAGGTTAGAGACAGGTGGGCTGAGAGATGCTAGGACCCAGCTACCGCTGCCACCATGGTGGCATGGGGAAAGTGCCAGCCAATGCCACTTATCCCTAAGACAGCACAAGAAAAGTTCCTGCTGCCTCCATTTCTCCCTATGACAGCACAGGGGAAGCTCCTGCTACCACCACTTTTCCCTGCAACTGCACAGGAATGTGACTGCTGCTGAATGCCACTGGGCACATCTACATGTAACCCTACATCACCATAGCAATGCATTGCATCACCCTATGACACACTACAGCAATGTAGCAATCATGTGAGTCTGCATGTGACCGGCAGCTACTTCGCCTTAGCAGTGCCCTCCCTTGTTTTAGCATGCTGCTATGGCATAGTGGCTAAAACTAACAGTGCGCCGTTCACATGGCGCAGTACAGGCAGTCACTGCACTATGCTTTAGTATTTCCAAAAGGAAGTACTAAAGCACAGTGCAGTAACAACATCACCATAGCGCAATGTGTAGATGTGCCCACTGAAGCCTCATATCTGTGGGCCAGTTCAGACAGCTTCCCAGGCTAGATCTAGGCTGGGATCCAGTTTGCAGGCCATGCGTTGCTGACCCCTGCTCTAAAGCATCCACTACTTACCACTGTAAGATACAGTTTATTGATCTAAATGGGCCTTTAGTCTGACCCAAGATGGCACTTTTATGTTCACTGCTTTTCAGTTTACATGGATGTATCTGGCTTCAGTTCCCGTATGCTGTTTCTTTTTATGCCTTTCTTTACCAATGCACTGTACAGAAATTAGTTTAGCAGTAATTTTATGATGGCTTGCAGAAAATTGATGAAAATATTGAATAACATCAGGCCTAGGCTGTTGTGTAACCCACACTATTCAGTGATGATTTTCCACTGCTAATTAATTGTTGAGATTAGAAAATTGGCAAATTCTTAATAGGGTTAATGTCTGCTTTACTGAGATTATGCATTGCTAATTTTCAACTAGAATTTTGGTTGACTATTTAGACTTACAGATGTTTAAATATATTGCATATATCTCTCACTTCTTTGGCATACATGCATTAAAGTTAGTATTCTTCCAGTCTGAGTTTCCAGTAGTTTTAGTTTGCTGAGATGTGTTAAATATTAACATCAGTCAGCCAGAAGTTTCTCCAGCCGGTTATTTCAGAATTCTTCGGTACAAGTCATCTGGGACTGCGGATCTAAAAATGCTAATCACTAGTAGAGGGTCATAAGCATCCATCTCAATTACTATTGGACTGGAAAGGTTTTTATCATCCCTATATTATACAAGTACACAATGCTGCTACTTTCAAAATATATATTTTTTGTATGGGTACTTCTAGATTCTCTACCTCATTAACAGTTTTACTATCATCATGTCACAACTGGCCCTTATTATTAATAGAATTTTTTTCCCCAATATACATAAAAACCTCCTTATTGTTTTGCTGTGATATCTTTACCTTCCCTTAAAAATTTTCTGCAATTTGTAATTCCTGATTTTATATTCATTACTATTTTCTTTTTTTTACATACAATTACTTCTTTCTACTGTGTGAACATAATCTAAGGTGCCCTTTTTCCTTGACATCAGGGCCAGATACAAGCACTATACTTTTACTTGTATAAGTGATTGGAAATTGGTCTATACCCATAACCAAAGAGAAGTCTGGCACATAAAACTGGTCTATACCTGAACAGAACAGAAGTTCTGTACACATAGACTGGTCTAAAAATGGTGGGACCCGGTCTAAGTTTTTCTCCCACCAAAGCGTGTGTTCTGTTCGCTACTGATCTAAACTACACCACTTACAGAGAATCATGTAATTTAGATTGATTCTGCCTTGGACTTTCTGAATATCTGTACCTAGTCCAGGAGTATGGCTTTTTGGCCATCACACACACTCGTCTTGAAGGAGTCCCAATTTTTATCAAAATGTTTCTGTATAAACTTTCCCTTTCAACTAGGTTTTTTTATAATTTACCTCAGCTTTGGAAAATTAGCCTCAAATCATTTTTTCACATACCCCCAAATTATGGAGGTTTGGCATGAATTAGACCTGAAGACAACTCACCTTTGATTTTGGTTTTGTAAAACTGAAGCCTGGCTAGTGAACTCTCAATGAAACCAACATGGTTTCTCTTTTTTCCCCATCTCTTGTGGGAGATGATTTCATTTGCTACCTTTTTTTTGCATATGCCTAAAATGAGGTTAAACTATCACTCTTTACTTTACATATGAAGAGTAGAGCGTGTAAAGACAACAGATGGGTATAGCAAGGTAAAAAAGAAAAAGGTTGGCTCTGCTTCTGAAACTGAGATACAAATGCATCTCTCTAATTGCATCTCTTTTACAACCCAGGAAAACAAGAAACAATGATCTAGAACTGTATGATTTGGAAGAATCTTTGTGTTAGAAAGTTCTCTATTTTCAGGCTCCAGAGGCAGTCTACAGAATATGATTGTCCTTACATGTCTCCATGAAAGCAACAGACAATGTTTACAAGAAGCGTTGCTTTTATTGCTCCTTCCACTGGGGCATTGTTCCTAAGTTCCTAACATTTTTACAATTTCTACTTCCTTAAAAAAATTACCCAATTTTTTTAAGCGTTGCAGTAAAAACAAGGTGACTGAGTCCTGACTAATATTATAAATCAATTGCATGCCAGAAGCAGGATCCATCTGATGATGGAAGAGTTATATCTGATACTTAGGATGTAATTTTCACTTTGAGTATTATAAAGCATATCAGATACCATTTTTCTTCTGAGGATCTCTAAATCCATGATAAAAGAAAGCATGTATCAGTCTTGAAAGGGGCCATATGGTTTCCTACTCTTGGCTCTCAGTTCTAAAATTCAAGTGAGGCTGAAACTCAAAAATGTTGGGCTCTTTAATATGTAGGTAATCTTCAGGGATCCTTGTTTTCTCTGTTTAAAAATCACAAATCCTCTGATAAAAAAAATCACAAATTCTCTGATTAAAAAAACCCAAATCCATGTTTAAAATGAAACACCACTATATATATAGGTATCAACTGAACATAATGTTTAATTGATATATTTGCAATTTTAAAGCAATTTGGAAGCCTACCAATGCCTCAATCACTATAATAAAATTAATTCTAAGTACCTATACATTTTGGTATTTGATTTTGGGTTTTTTATCATGGAAAATTAGAGCTTCCTCTGCCCCCTTCACTCACCAGGATGTAGGCCCAGGCCCCTCACTCCCAAGCCACACCCCTCCATCCCTGTTGGTGCCTCTTATTTCCCACCTACAGTCCCCCTAGCCCTGCAGGTGCCCCCCACTCCCCACCCACAGCCCCCCACCCCTGCTGGAGAGGGCCCCCCCTGCCGGGGCTATGGGGCAAGGAGCTTCCCTACTCAGTTCCGTTCTGCCCAGCCCTACTGGGTCCTGCCTGTTGGGCCGTGGCGGCCCCAGGGGCAGGGTAGCAAGGTGGGAAGCCCAACCCCACAGCAGGCAGCCTGCATTCACCCCTGCCCCATGCACAAATCTGGGGAGCACGTGCCCCCCATCCCATCCAGGATTGCACACAGCGGTGGGGAACCAGCGCCTCCCTGCCTCTAGTATCAGCTGCCTACAAATCCATCCCACTCCCTGCCCCAGTTCTATTCTGGCCCTGGCCCCCAAGCCCTGCATACCACCCAGGCTGGGCAGCAGCCCTAGCCCTAGCCCTGCCCAACTCCCTCCCACCCTTCCTTTGGGGGCCTAAATCCTTCCTCCTTACCTGCGGGAGCTGCTCTCCGGGCTGCTTGGCAGCCATGTGCATATGTGAACTTGCACATAGTGCCACTTGCCTGACTGCCCTCCTCCTGCTCCCCCCAGCCTCTTGCAGGCTGGTACTCTGCCAGCCTGCAGGGAGTTCTTTTCAAAAGTGGAAAATCCACATTTCCCTGTTAAAATGGAAAATCCTAATTTTTCTCAGTTAAAAGGGAAAATCCACGTTTTTTCCGTTTCCACAGGAAATGGAAAGCCTGGATCTCTAGTAATCTTGTCCTGCAGTGCCATTTTCTGGTGCTCTTACTCTCCCCTCTGAAATGAGGAGATTTGGGATCTTTCTCTTTTGCATTCAGACAAGTGCTCTCTTTCAGTGGTTTAGGTTTGTCCCACCTCTATGGATTGTATGAATTTAAGATCTGATTTGGGGAACACATCTGTGTCTCTTGACTGACTTGCTCTATTTCTGTTAGTTCTGGGCATGAGAGGGTCTCATTCTAATACTACCATCCTTCTATACTCTTAGCTACATAGCTGGAATAAATTTTGCACTTTTAATTAGCAGTGTTATTCTGAGACTAAGAGGACTGTTGGACCACCACTGCTCACAGTTTTCAAATATTTTCATCCCTTAGAAGTCACTAATTAGAAATTTTCCAGTGAAGCCATGTTGCCTGAAATAATCTACGAAAACTCCTTGGGTTTACTGCATTCTCTCTGAGTCATAGGCAGGTCTCCTAGGATCCCAAGGATTTGGGGCAGTTCTTCTATGCCAGGACTTCTAGATTGAGGTGAGAAACTTGAAAGCTTTATAATATCCCGCTTTAACTGGGGCATTTCTCCCAGCTCTTAAACAGAGAAGGATTCATGTAGCCATCACCCCCCCACCCCACATGCATTCCTAACTGGGCTCCATACCTCTGGCATTAATGGTGGGGAGCCCTGCCCCCAAATTCCCATCCCCTGGGAGCCCTTTGAGCCAGATATCACAGCTCTGCCAGCCCATTCTGGCTCACAGGCTATATGTTTGACACCCCCACCCTAGAAGAGTTGGCCAATTGTGTGGCACAGCATGGAACTAAACTTAGGCTGTGGACACATGACATGTTCCTCGTAAAATAATTTACCTCTGAATTTACTCCAGAATAGAATTATACCAGAGTCCAAAGCAGATATCAGTTCTACATCAGCAGCTGTCCTGAGTAGGTGCTGGTACACTGCTTTGTCACAAAGTCAGGGGAGCTGGTTGCATTAAATAGAGGGCTACCCCAAGATAAAATTGGCTAGAGGAGCAGTGAAACTTACTCAAGCATATAGTTACTTCTCATACTTTAAGAGTAACTTTACACTGGTGTAAGACTGTATGTTGTGTGCCAGCTCCACTTTTGCTAAGGAGTCCAGTCAATTTACTCTGGAGTATGTATCATGTGGCCATATCCCTAGTTTTCAAAATCCCAAGGTAGTGCTTTAACCACTAGATAATCCTGCTTTTTATAAAAAGCGATATAGAGTTACAAAGAATTTTCTTTTTAGTATTCAAATAATGTTGCCAGCAAAATAATAAACACAATTGTGCTTTACTAACCCAAATTGTAACTTTGCCCAGAAGTGCTTTGTTGACTTAGTGAAATCACTTCTACTCTGACCCAGATACAGTATGTGCAGTACACTTTGTAATGTCACTACAATGGGCATCAAAATTTCTACCATGATATGACATCTGTAGGCCAGGCATTTCATTGTTCTGATCAGTAGCATTCTCATGGTTGTGTTCCTACCTGGGCAGCTGCTGACACCAAAGAGACTTTGGGCTGTACAAGATCATTTGAAATCTGCAGCAGCAGAGCATTTAGGCTCTGCAGACAAAAATCATTAAAGTAGGAGCAGAATATTTTTCTTTTCCTCTAAATAGGAAGGAAAAGGACACAGGGATGACACTTGATTTAATTTGGATTAAAAGACCACTGTGAGGTTTCAGTTTTTTGGAAGGGCAAGTTTTGATGTTGCCTTAAACTGGTTAAAAAATATAAAAGTTCTGGTTGAAACTATTTCCTCTGGAGTTTATTTCTAAAATCAAAACGCCTCTCTGATTTGAAGTTCTAAAACCCACTGCTGTGAATAAAAACGTGCAGCCATTTCACTTATTCATTTCAGAAGAATAAAAGAGGCAATGAGTGCAATTGCAGTAGGGTGAGCAAAACCTGCTGATTAGGACGAAGGTTACTTACATTTCAATAAACATGTGTTGGCCTTGGCTAATATTGGTTCAAGTCATAGTCTCATTTGAACTCAAAGTACCTTTTGCTTTAGCTGCTCAAAGGACACAATAGTTATCAAGGAAGTAAAATGTCTTCTGTTCCCTCAGCTGGAAGAAAAGAGATTGGAGGTGGTAGTGGAAGGGACAGGGCACAATGAAAGAAAAGGAAAGAAACACATGCTCTCACACACACAACTTCTTACAATCCTTCCTACATGCCATTCCATTGGAAGGAATCCTTTTGATCAAATCCTTGCCCTGGGCTGAATGTGTTTTAATGAGCATATCGTCACTGTCTTTTCTTTCCTAGGCATATTTTGTGTTCTTAAGGATAGACAAGTAAAGTCTGCTCTTAAATTATGAAGTGCACTTATTATATAGGCATCAGTAAAAATGTGTGGCACTTCAATACCAATGCTGAGAAGTCCAAAATGAAGGACATAAGCAAAATAGGAGAGGGGGGAAACTAGAAGTGAAGCAAAATGGTTTCCTTCACCTTTTTTTCTTTTATAACTGCAGAACTTAGTTAGGGACTTTCAGAGGAGCCTCAAAAAAGTAGTTGCCCAAATTGCACTAAATTTCAATGGAGTCAGGCACTAGTTCCTCAGCTTAGCTATCTATTTTATCGCAGCTCATACAAGCCTGCATCCCAATGGAATGTGGCTTACAGAAATTTTGGATGAGTGCAGCCTTTCTTGTGAAGGCTCCCTCAAGGGCTCTTTGTTAGACTCAGCAACCTTAGGGTGAACACAGACTAGAGGTTTAAACATGTCATGGAGAGGATATGCCTCAGCAGAGCACCTCATTTACATTAGTGTAAAACAGAGTTATTGCTGCTCAAATTAGCACTAACTGGCACAACATCAGCCTGCGAGAGGCCAAGGAGCAGAGAATAAACCACATTCTCATCCCAATCCTCATGATAAGGCAGATTGACAGGGCAACGTGGAGGAGCTTGATTTGGCCACTGCCCTGATGTACTTGTTCTGTGCATAATGGGAGAACTCTATTCACCAGTCCTGCCAATCTAGCATGTCTCATGAGCACTAAAACACATTAAACATTAAAAAAAAAAAAAAGCATTTGACAAAAGGCAAATGTTGTTTATTTTGACACATCTCACCATTGTTCAGCGTTTTTGGGAACAGGCAAAGTTTCATCAATATGCCATAAGATACTAAACAGTCGCTTGAAATCAATAAGGGAACTGCTTGCCGCAGTGAAAATTCTCATCAGTAGCTTTTGATTTACCTGCTCAGTTTTAAAAAAAAGAAAGCTGGAGGAATATGGGAGTCAAGACCTCTGTGCAGAAGAAGAAAAGCCTTCCCAGGATTGGATGGCAAGTTGAAAGAAAGTTTTATGTTGACAGCAGCTGACAAAATCAAACCCTTTTTCAAAGTTTTTTTTGATGTGATTCGCAGGAGGTGGGACTACTGGGATTTGCATCCAAACAGGAACCCTGAAGATTTCTTCAGCTTCTGGTGACAAAGGTATGACATTTATGATCTGTGACTGTTATATCACGTGTCAATTTCCAAAACAAAGCTCTCGAAAATGCAACTTTTATTTGTAATTGCTTCATTGTGTAAACAAAAAAGAGGTGCCAACATTTAAATTCTGTCTGTTTTAGTCCATGGTACCAACTGTTTCCCATGTAAATCTGCCTGCATTTAGATAATTGCTCCAATTGCATTTACAATGCAATTTTAGCAAAGTGAGATTTATTGCTGTGTAGCTTTGGCTCAGTTAGCAGGTATGCAGGATTTAATTATATGCTTTTGACAATGCATTGCTGGGCAAATAATAGGAATATGCTCCAGAAACGTAGAAATTGCCTTATTAGATCAGCCCATACTTTAGCTAGTCAGGTATCTTGTCTCCAAAAGTAGTCTGTATGAGAGGCTTTGGAAGATATAAAACCTCCAAATGGACAATTTTGCCATAAACTAGCCATGCAGGAAGGAATTTCTTAACTCATAGTAATTACTGACTGGCAATTGAAACACTATTAAAAGCATGTTTATTGTTATTATTCATATTAAAGTCAATTTTTTCATTCAATTTTAGTTTTGTTATTTGCCAGTAATACCTTGTGGCAGTGAGTTCCATGGGTTATTTACCTGCTGTGTTCAAACAGAAGCGTTGCCAGTTTTAACTTTATTGCACTGGGTTCCTGTGCAATATTCTTTTTTAATATATAAAACAGGAGTTTTTATTATATATCTATGTGTGTGTGTGTATACACACACACACACACACACACACACACACACACACATATATATATACATATATATATATATATATATATATATAGTTTTATTATATACTAAGAGCTTCTGATATACTTAATCTAAACCAATGGTTTTCAAGGCTTTCAAGGTTTCAAGACTCCAGGCACCCCTCACTAGATGTAAGGCACACCTCGGAAATGGTCAGCTCTTAGTTTTTACTCATTTATTGTCTACAGAAAAATAATAGAGCAATTTTTCTGTTTCAAAGAACTCAGAAAGACGTCAACAAGTCAGAATGCTTTTAACACTATAGGGCTGCTTGCAGATGTTAAAAGAAAAAACAAAAACAGTGCTATACTTAAAACTCCGTACTGAGCCCAGCACACGCCCAGAAGAGGCAGTGTGTTAGTTGGACCTGGCTCACCCAACGCCTGTATAGGTCGAGCACTTTAGTGGGGCTTTTTTGGTGCTTTTATCTAATAGCTGATTGACTCCATTTGAGATAAAAGTGCCAAAAAGCCCTGCTGAAGCACGCGATCTATACAGATGCTGCGGAGCTGAGTTGAAATAACGCTCTGCTTCTTTTGGTAAAGTGTATTGTGATTTTTTTTTTAACATCTGCAAACAGACTAGATTTCTATCTGAAATCTCTGGGCTTATCTTGCAAATCATGTTAATAAGTCTAACAGTGCTAATATTGCATTGGCACTCTGTGGCACCTCTGAGAGGATCTCAAGGTACACCTCATCACAGCGCCCTGGTTGAGAATCTCTGCTCTAAATTGTTCATTACTTTATGTACTTTACTGTCATGTTCCTCTTATTCATGTCCTCACTAAAATAACTAGTTATATTCTCTTCAGATGGATGGCATTTCATGCATCTAATTACTATTATTTCCTTCTTGGTTACATTTCTGTTTCTGCTACATAATTTTTGATGAAACAACCATTAGTGAGATGATTCAAGATGAGAGCTTGCCTTCAGATTTTTATATGAAAACCTTACAGTAATTTCAGCATTATTTTTATCGTTTTCATAATATAACATAACAAGAATTTTTTGCAATTCAAGAACGGTTCTAAGACTTAAGAATTAAAAAAAATATATTTCTAGAAGAAAAAAAAAACATTAATAAAGAGTACCTTTTCCTCTGCAAATTTGTGGTAATTTTTTTTGGCTATATCATAGCTGAGGGATATATGTGAACTTGAGCAGCTTGCTTTATTCTGTTCCATAAACTAATGCATCTTACAGTGTTTCCTGACTGTAAGTTTTATTGTATTATAGAAAATAATAATTCATAAAGTAATTTCAAGGGTATCTCAGTTCCCTTGCTCCTGTACATCTACCTTTGGGACTTTATCTATAGAGAAGTCAGATTATATGCAAATAAATCTGGAATTTTTAATGTGGAAAATTGCCCATGCATTTTATTACTTGTTCACAAAAAATCTCAGCACACAACTTAGCTAAATTACCAGCAGAGTTAAATTAGGCATGCATATTTAGAATGAGACAAACCCCTCTGTACTACACAGGGACCAATGGTTTACAGGGAATGTGAACATCGTAACTTCTGCAGTCCTATCTGTAAAGAGATACATTGATCTGGTATCCACAGAATAAAATATTCTGATTGTCAAATTTAGATTTAACCTAAACTTTTCAAATGCAGGACATGATACTAATATGGTATTTATATATGTGACACACAAAAAGGTGAACTACAGTGGTCCTCATAACAAGGTAATAGCAGTTTTGTAAGCTGTCGTGTTATGCAAGCTTACTGTAGGATAGTGTAGTAGGTAATAATAAAGACCAATGCAGTAGCTTTCTCTATGTAATTTATAGCACTAGCAGTTTAGATAATACATATCATGGTCATAGGCGACACATAGGAGGGACACGGGGGGGCACGTACCTCCCCTGAGTTTGGCTGCTCCTGAAGACACTGCCAACTTCTGTGGGCAGTTGCCACCCCCCCACCCTTGCCGCCAATGCAACTGCCAGCATCTGCAGGTGGTCCTCGCTTGCTGCTCGCCACCGACGCTGCCCCTTACAAATGGTGCCTCCCTCCAGTCTCGAGAGCACCAGTTGTTGATGACCATGGTACATAAGCCAGTTTATTGTCTTTTTAAAGGTAACATAGTCATAATCAGATATTTCCTATTGCATTTCTCAAAATCCCGTGGTTTATAGCACGTCCATAGTTAGGCTGCAGGGCTAGGGACAGACAGTACATATAAACCAGTTTAAGTGACCAGAAACTGATTTAAACCTGTAACAGAACAGATGTTCAGTGCACATAAACCAGTTTGAAAATAGCTGAAACTTGTTTGAGATAACTGATTTGGGTCAAACCAATTTATGCAATGTCTGTCCCAGACCACTTGCTGGTTTAAGTTAAATCAGAGTCCCCCAGCATCCTGGCATGCTCTCTGGGCTGGGCAGGGCCCTCTGTTCCCTGGCTGGAGCTCAGCACAGACTGCAGGCATCCCTGCTCCCTACTTCTCTCCCCACCCCATCCCCTCTGCCTTACAAACACCTCTCAGCATTAGCTAGCAGACGACATGCTTGCTATGGTCTGTGCTGTGGCAGATGGGACAAAGGGAGAGTCAACAGGTAGCTGGTAATGTCCCTCTGTTTTTTTCTTAATGGGGTGATAAACACTGAGTTAGGGCTGATAAATACTGTTATCAATTCCCTGCTGGGCTTGTTGAGGGGGGGGGCGGGCGGGGGAAGGGAGGGAACCCCTCCCTAATCAAAGTGTCCTGCTGGGGCCTGGCCACACATCCCCCTCCACTCAGCACTGTGAAAGGAAGGGAGGGCTGCTCTAGCACTCCCCCCCCCGTGTTCTAGCCTGAGCCACTGCAGGCTTTTGCCTGCGTATCTGGGGTGTCAGTGCAGTTACAAAGTGATTTAGCCTAGCCAGGTTAAACTAACCTGCAAAGATTGAATCAATTCAGGCTCACGCTTTTTGAATGTCTGTCCCTAGCCCAGGTGTCAGGGGCAGCCCACTCAGGACTAATAGCCCAGCTGGCTAAACATGTTGGAGTTTCTGACTGGCAGCCCTACCCTGATTGATGAACCATATGACCACTGTTAGGGCCTCCTGACTGGCTGTTGAGGATAGCACCCTCCACCCACTGGCCATTGCGCATGCCGTAAAACATAGGCATTAGTCTCTTAGCAATTCTGATGGCCATAGATGAGCCAGAACATTAGGCAATATGTCTTCCTATGTGCCATGTGCACCCAGGCTAAGAAACCCTGGACCAAACCAGTTGGTCTTCTCCAGCCCCTGCCCACTGCTCTGGTACCATGGTCACCTGTATCTGTGGGTTTTATTGTGGATTGCCCATACTCTGAAAGTTGCTTATTAATCATGTTGGTAGTTGACCCACTGACAAAGATAGCCCATTTTATTCCTTTCTGTGCCACTCATACAGCAAGTGAAACTGTTAACTTATTTTTGGGTTTGACATCACTACTTTCCAAGCCAGCTAATTTCAGCCCATGGCCTCCAGTTCATCCAACCTATCTGGCACAAGTTTTGCAAAGCCCTGGATATGGAAGCCCTTTACACTTCTGCATGCCACCCCCAGACCAATAGGAAGACAGAAGGTGTGAATCAAAACCTTGATTAGTGCCTCAGGTGTTCCCTGCACTAACTTCAAGATAACTGGGTAGCTTTGCTACTCTTGGCATAATTTGCTTATAATACTATTTTCCATGCCTCTACTTGCCAAACCCCAATTTTTTCTAATTATGGGTCCCACCCCAGGTTCACCTGGCACTTTCTGTTTCCCCTTGAGTACCTGCCATAGATGTTGCCAAAGCTGTATATAAAACTCAGTCTGACCAACACTGGCAGCATCTTTGCTGGAAGCAGGGTTTGTTTTTCTTCTAAAAACATTAAGACATTGAGGCCATCTGCCAAACTAGACCACTGGGACGTGAGCCCTTTTGAAGTCATGGAAAAGATAAATGCCCAATGCTTTTAAACTCTGTCTGCCAGAAACCCTGAAGTTATACCTGATCTTTCACATGTCTCTGTTCAAACATTATATTGAAGGCCCTTTTCCTGACAGTGAGGCCCTGCCTCCCCGACCTGTAATATTTGAAGGGCATAGAGAATATATTATCAGAAAGACTTTAGACTTCAAATGAATCCAGAGGAGGATCCACTACCTCATGGACTGGAATGTAGATGGGACTCAGGAACAATTCTCGGAACTGGGCAGTCATATCCATGCTCATGATGTGGTGCAAGCTTGTCATAAAGAGCACCCAGAAAAGCCTGGACTTGGGCTGCCTAGAAGATGTCTCCATGGAGGGAGGAAGTACTGTCAGGGGCCTTAAAAGGCAGTCCAGCCAGAACTAATTGTCTAGCTGAATAAATCTGCTAGAGGCTGGACATGGTAGTCCCACCATGGCTGATGAACCATCTGGCCACTGCCAGGGCCTCCCAGTAGGTTCCCCATTTAAGTCTACCTGTCGCCACAAGCTGCAGACCAGCCAACGGTTCTGAAGGTCCTCTCTGGAAAGCCTTCCTGGATCCTGTGCTCTTGGTCCCTGACTTCCAACTCTGCCTGGCTCTGCTTCTAGAGTTCGGCTGAATGGAACTTCACTTTGGCTTTCGTAACTTGACCTCTGACTCCAGAACCCAATGTAGCCTGTGACTTGGACTCTGCCCTTGGATTTCTCCCTTGGTAACTTGGTCTCTGACTTCAGAACCTTAACTCAGCCTGCAACTTGGACTTTGCTCCTGGAATTGCTCCTTCGTTTAGGGTACCTTGGACTCTTCCTGTAGCTTCTGCCCTCCCCTGGTATCCCAGCCACAACCTAGCTTATGGTTTTGTCTATAACCCAGTCCTTACAGCAAGGATATCTGTGCAGGTAGACTTCTGTACCTTTGTAGATATCACTGAAAGATAAAGGCTTTGAATGTATCAAAGAATGTAATGTCCAGCCTGCATTATGATTACTACCATGGTGTTTGACCAGTTGATGACACTCCTACCTGACCTGGATGCCACAAGTGTTGATGAGTTGTGCCCACACAATAGTTCTATTCACAACACAACCATGTGTCAACAAGATTTGTGTGTGTATTAATACTCTGAAGCTAGGGTGAAAGGTTGATTCTGTTATTAGAGCACTGGGCTGGGACTTGGAAAAGCCAGGTTCAATTTGCTGCTTTGCCACCAGCTTCCATGTTACCTCAGGCAAATCATTAAGGACCAGATTTTAAAGGTATTTAGATGCCTAAGGATGCTGATTCAGATCTAAACAGATTTCTAAAATGTTTAATAGCATCAACAACTAAGGAGGAGATTAAACAGCAGCTACTAAATCTAGCCAAGAAATTTAAAAGAGCTGGCTGAGAATCATTAACATGGTTTTTCAATAGATTTTAGAACCCTGGCGAAGCTCTACAAGATTAGAAGAAAGCTAATGTAGAACCAATGTTTAAAAAAGGTTAAGCAGGACAGCCTGAGTAATTATAGGCCTGTCAGCCTGACATAGATCCCAGGCAAAATAATGGAGTGGCTGAGATGAGACTCTATTAATAAAGAATTAAAGAAGGGTAATATAATTAATGCATATCAATATGAATGTATGGAAAATTCATCTTATCAAACTCACTAGATATCATTTTGATGAGATAACAAGCATGATTGATGAATGTAATAATGTTTGGGTTATAAAAGTAACAGGGTTAATGTAATAAACTTCTGTAAGGCATTAGACTGGATACTGAATAACATTTTGATTAAGAAAGGTGAGGGGTGACTTGACTTGGAAGCTGAAGCTAGACAAATTCAGAGTAGAAGTGAGGTGAACATTTTTACCACTAAGGATAATTACCCATTGGAACAATTTAGCAAAATTTTACATCAAGTTTTGGATGTTTTTCTGCAAGATATGATCTAATTCAAACAAGGATTAATTCAGGGAAGTCTTATGGTCAGAGGTATAAAGGGAGGTCAGACTACATGAATACAGTTGGCCTTTCTGGCCTCTAATGTATGAATCGGCATCATTAAACTTGCCTTTAGTCTTTCCATTCTTATTCTTAAGGATAATGGTTCTTCTCTCCTTCACAGAGGTGTCAAAGTGATAGGTATATTAAAGATTGTGAGGCACACAAATACCACATTAATGAGGGTTATACAAGAGCCTTTGATAGTTCTGATACATTTTTAGAAAATGTGGCCTAGTACAGAGCACACAATAACCCACAGTGCACAGGCAGAGGTTAGTTCCCAATTTACTTACCAAGGATTAGATATGTTGTATGTGGGCCCAAACTATATTTATTTAGAGCCAACCTTATAACTAACTCAGCATACATGGGGCCCAAATGTCTTTAAAGAATCACCCCGTATTTTCAGAAGTGTCCTAAGTTGTCCTTTGTTCAGTAGGTACTGGACCTGGGCCAGTTCCACCCAGCCCTTGGCAGCCACACCCTGCAGGGTCACGGTTCAGGCTAGAGAGGTCATAATGTTGATGCAGGGTTAAGTGAACAGGAAAGCCATTAAAATATATGTGATTTTGGCAATGTGTTATATTTTCCCCATGTCAATTTTGTGGCTGTCTAGTTAATAAAAATGAATGTCAGGGGGGAAAGAGGGGAGAGAGCAATCAAATTGTTCACCAAACATGTATGTTGCAGTCTGACTCTGACTTGATCATTTGGGTTAATTTAAAATCTAAAAACCATCATTAAGGGCTATTGCATATAAAAATGAAGAAAATTCTATTCAAGGTGAGACAGAAGTTAAAAAATATCTAGACCTATGGGAGAATTTTCCATCAGGAGTAGTTTTGATGGACAATTGGGTTTTTGACTAATAAATTCTTTTTTCATAAAAAATATCTGTTTTCCCTGGACAATTTTAACTTTTTCTTGTTGAAATAATGACTAGCCTAAAAAGGAAAAGGTTTAATTTAGAATGAACCCTGCCATCCCACCAAACTGAGATTTAAAAATGCTGCTGTAGTGTCTGGCAGGGAGACAGTTCAGGTATCTCACAGTCTCATTTTCCTCTGTAAGCTGAATTCCCCAGGTGAACCAGAGCTGACATAATACACGAGGGCAAGGGACTTCTAGGATGGAGGGTGGTGAGTCATCTAGAGCAGAATCAGGCTGTGTTATGGGAGATATAGAGCAACTAGGGGGACAGCTGTCCACTGGAGGACCTGAATTACAACTGCCATGAGGCAACATTTCCAGATCAAAATATTCAGATTCTGGTCAAAAATATTTTCTTTCTGATTTTAAACCAAACATTTTTCCACAGAAAAATCTGTTTTCCAACTAGTTCTATTATGATTTAATTCTTACACACAGACCACCATTTTGAGAAGAATGCAACTCCCAAGACAAATACCTTGTGAAATTAGAAGGGTGTTGAGGTATACAATCTCTTGAGGAGCCACAATTCAGGCATTTTGTGTAAAAAGCTTATGAAACATAAGCAGGGGAGTTCTATAAGCAGTTCATTGAATACTTTGATCTACCATTGTGGTGCCTGTGAGAAATAAAATTACAAGATCAAAAAGAGGCACAACTGGCTATTGCTGCACCTTGGGCAGTACTGAATGCCCCCACACTGTACATCTTCTTTGCTCCAGTCCTGGCTCCGGCAGCAGGGAGGGCAGAGAAGTGGCATTGGTGCACAGTGTACAAGCAGCAACTAGAGGTTCACTTCTGCTAAGGGAGTTATCACCTCTTTTCTCTGCCACCAGCATGCATGTCAAGCAGCCAAAAACCCCACCATTTCTGGTAGCAAAAAAGGAGGTGACATCACCCTCAGCAGCAGTGAACCACTGGTTACTGCTTTTGCAGGATGGGTGTGAGAAGCGGGCCCTATTCGATTTGGATTTGGGTTAGGCCCGAATCAGGGACAGTGCTTTGATTCGTTGATTCAGATTAATGTCCCTGATTTGATTTGGGCAAATCCGAATCTGAAGGTTCGATGCTGATTCGGAGAATCAGCGATTCGGACATAGACACAGCTTTAAATGTTTTCTCTACATACCTTGAGGTACCAGGTGTGGCTCATGAATGCTGTGATGCTGGGGCAGGTGGAGCATCCCACAGGAGTGCTGGGAAGGCCCTCCATGTGCTCGACAGTGAACCTGGAAATGGATTGGAAGTACTTCTGGTCCACTTCCAGGTCTGCCGGGAGCATGCCAGGGGGCCCCCCGGGACCCCCCAGCTCGGCAATTGGCCATGGGGGGACCCTGGGTGCCCCCCTAGACCCAGGAGGCACCAGCTGCTGAGCCAGGGAGGGGAATGGGGGGGTGGGGACTCCCCACTGGACTTGGTCCTCTTCCGGCTCCCCAGCTTCTGGTCCACTTCCTGGTCTGCTGCCAAGTGTGCTAGGGAGTCCCCCTGTGCTCCTGTGGGACGCTCCATGTGGCCCACCATTGCAGCATTCATGAACCACCTGCTACCTACAGGTATGTAGAAAAAACATTTAAAGGTATGTCCATGTCTGAAACTCCGAATCTTTCTAAATCTCTCTGAATCGATTTGGAGGGTTTCAATTTGATTCGGAGAGAATGAAGGGTCCTCTGATTCCACTGGGATTTGGAGATTCGGCCACCTAATCGGGCCAAATCTCCGCCAAATCGAATTAGGGACCAAAGCTTTGCACAGCCCTATTTTGCAGCGCACACTGCTTCTCTGCCCTCCTTGCTGCCAGAGCTGCCAAAAGGAAGGTGTAGGAGGGAGCAGAATAGGGGACAGGAATATAAGGCACCCCCTGGCTCCATTCGGGCACTCCTCACTCTTAGACAGTGCCTGGGCCTCACATCCTGCTTGCTCATCCATTGTTATGCTTCCATTTAGCCTAGCTTTTCACAATAACTAGACAAAAAGAGAGGAGCAGGAGAAGATCATACTCTTGATCACAGACTGGTTGGAAATTCAAGGAATTTGCTGGGGATGAGGGGCAAATATGATAAACACCGGGGTTAGGATCTGATCCCTTTCAGGTGATCTGAACTCTTCTAGGGAGTATTTCATTTGTAAGCTGCATGTTGGACTCTTTATTTAGGTTTGACAGGAGGGTACTTAGGTACTATGTTGTGTGTATATGATACTGTAAGACAGACCAACAAACAGACAAATGGACAGATTTCCAATAACTATGTCAGCTTTTGTACAACCAGTTCTTTCTTTTTCTTGTTTAGCCCTGAACTAACTCTTCATTCTTCCTGAATTGTATAATTATCCCAATTTGAGCAAGTGGTGGCTGGATGTTGTCTGTCCAAACACCTTAGGAGACAAGCAGTAGGGTTGGAGCGTTGCTGCGGCTGTGATGATCCAGAAATTGTGAAAGATGTAAAGGTTTTCTTGGTGATGTTTTTTATTATTGTCATCATCATCTTACCCATATATTTGGGAGAGATTTTAGACAAGCCCTCTCTCACGTAACTGCTTTGATAGACAAGGTCAGGAAAGTTTTTACCAATGCAATTCACTCCCACTCAAAATTAAAGTCAATTACATCACTACAAATTGTGGCTTGTGTAGGAGTTAGCACTAACACTAGTGGCCAGCCATGGCATGGGCTGGCTAGTAATGTCTGGAATTGCAGGACTTTGCTAAGGATGGCAAACCCAAGACTGTTAGCAAGGCCATAATTCCAATATTTGGATTTCACTGGTGCTTTTCTGGCTAAATACAACTGAAAAGTAACGTTTTGTGGCAACTCATTTCAGTAATTTCTATTCTAGAGCCTCATTGATTTGAAAAAAAAAAAGTAGAAGACAGATGAATGTATGTTTCATAAAAAAAAAAAGCTTTTATTAAATACCATGTGTGTGTGTTCCATAAAAATAAATAAATAAGTAAAGTATGTCTTCCTGACAGCTGGCTACAGAGTAAACTTAGAGCACCTGCTTTCTTTTCTTTTGTTCAGGTTTTACTGCTAAATGAATAACGCTTAACACAAAATAAAGGAGGGTGACCATGGCTACTGTAAAGATTCAAAAGCACTCTGTGCATTGCTTGTAGAGGACTGACTGCAAATATATACTGTAAAGCAGAAACAATTTTCTTGCACAATAATTTAGCATTAATTCACATTGTGTTTTGACTGCCAGAGTCTCTTGAATGCCACAGAAAAATCTGAAGCAACTGTATTATGCCACACATTTCTTGGGTAAATTGAACAGATAACAAGCTTAAAGGTGCTGGTGGGAGAAGCCGTGTCATTCAGAAGTGGCAGAAAGGGATATAAGCCACTCAACCTTATTTTGGCCTCATCTGTGGGAGGGTTTGGGGAAAAACCTTCTTGAGGTCTTGATTATTTTATTTGTAAATAACCATCTGCTTCTTTCTGATCAAGAGCCAGCATAGTAAGGTACCACCCCAGGGAGAGCTGTGATTGATACTCTGCCACCTCTGTTAGCAGGGGTTCCACACAAAAGATAGTGTTAGGCTCACCGGTGGCCCACGATGAAAAAGAATACACTTTCTTTAAAAATGTAAATGATCTGATGCTATAAAGGGATGCAGGTGGCATAAGGGAAAAAGACCAACCATCAAACTCTCAGTTCTGTCATACTTATCTACTCTTCCCTCTCCTACGCATTTGTAAATTCAATGGCTGGTATAAACTCAGGAGAGGCAGGATAAACAGCAGTGACTAGGTAGAGCAGGAACAGCTCTTACCATATAAAGTTGGAAGCATTATCTAATGATCAGAGCAAGGACTCAAAGTGAAGACTGTATTACCAGATCACTGCTGATTTGGCATGTGCCTTTGAGCATGTCCCTTAAAAAATTTTTTGCCTCTGTTTACCTATTGGTAAACCAGATGTAATAGATATATCATGAACTGATACAGGCACTGCAGCTGCAATCAGTATTAACTGTCTGTGAGGCATGTTGAGGTCCCCAGTGCTATAGGAATGAATATTATGACTATAACTTAATGACTGATTACAAGTCCATGTAAGCTGTCCATGTAAGCTGTCTACTTAATTTCAAGGGGACTGTTTTCCTGGGATCCAGGGCAAAAAGGGATTCTGGGCCTGCCCTGGAAAATAGGAGGGGAACATGATGTAACTCAGCTTTAAAACACAACTCATGAATTCCATTTGGAGAAAAAAAACAATAACTGCTAAGGATTGCTTCTGTGCCTGCAGCATTAGCAGCTTCTTCTATAACCTAATGTGCACACCAGTAAAACACCAGTTGGTACCAGTCAGAAACTAGCAGCAAAACTGTTCAATTAAAAAAAAAAAAGAGAGTATAAAATCTTCTGGTAGCTGGTGGATTTTTTCACTTAGGTATTTCAGTGTAATGTGCTTTTAGTGGAAATGTTCCAAAACCCATAACCAAAAAAAAAAAAAAAAGGAAAAAAAAAGAAAAGAATTCTAGGCAACATAACTAGAGGTAAATTCAGTGTTTTTCCACTCCAGTGGCCACAACCTTTGCTTTTATTCTGGTGCAAGCAGCTGCAGGTGCCTCAAGTCAGCCAGTTCTATCTATCTGCAATGTCATCCATGTTTACTTGCAGCACTGGACTTTAGATTCTGTCAGGATGCCAATCCAACAGGCCGCCAGGCACTGCAGCTGACAGTCAAATCTGTAATGCTGAATCCTTCTTCTGGAAAAAAGGGCTAAAGAGGTTAATACACTCAAGTAAGGATAAACACACCAGCTGTTATAGTTTCTAATATTTAATATCATTATCAAATAAAATAACTCCTAAGAAATAAAAAATATGCAGCCACCAAATTACTTATCTTTGTTAAGAGAGTATTAAAAAATTATCTTAAAAGTCTTTAATACAAAATAGTAATAGAGAGCCTACAATTAAAGGCATTTTTATTCTGATGTTATGCACTGATGCTGTAATATATATATTTTTTATCAATATTAGCACCGTGCATTGTGCAGTATTAGTAGGATAATCATAGGCGGATTATCAGAATATTAGAATATGCTTGAGTACAAATTAAAATAATTTTCTTGCTTTCAAGAGCTATTCAAACATGTTTTGCCAATATTGTTTTTATTAAAGGTAATGATTCAAAAGTCTCCTAAGATTTTTCTTTTCTAAAAATCTGCCATAGATTAATATAAAAAACTATAATGAATAGTGTGTGTGTGTGTGTGTGTGTGTGTGTGTGTGTGTTATCAGACGGTGTCCTCGACAACTAGGTTTTCTGTATATTCTGAAGGCAGATAGACATGTTAGTCTGTGTGGATTAAATAGAAAATAACTGCAAGCCTCAAAATGTTTTAAACTACACACATACAAAAGCAAACACTTTGTAGATCACAAAGCACAGCCCTGAAAATGAACTCAGCTTCTAGTTCATGATCTATATTACAGCAAGTTCCCTTCATTGTGTTACACTTAAAGGCCTATGTCCAATTGCAGAAAAAAACACTGAAATTTAGGGATTTAGAAGTCAGCCATTTCAAATTGCATCTGGCTGAAGCTTGTCAAACCAAATGTATTTCCTTTTTAGCTTTACAAAATGTGATGGAAATTGGTATCTCCATTTATTAACTAAAGATGAGCAAAGGTACATGATTTGTGGGGACTTCAGATGACTTTTCAGGTAGAGTTTGTCCATTTGTTTTCAGTGGCACAATATGTGGTTGATGTTCATAATCAAATTGCCGCTCATGCATGTTTATAGACAAAGGATGGCAGTCTCCCCCATACAGATGGCCAGTGCAATGCTTGGGTGTGCCACTCAAGAAAAGCTCTTATGTGGTCTGAAAAGGTTGGTTAGCCTTTTGCTGGCTCTCCCCAGGGGCCTGCATTTCATCCGTCCTATATGCTTTGTACATAGTATGGATAATGCAAAAAATAATGATTAGATGGGTTCTCAGCCCAATAAAAGTGCAAAATTATTTTTTCTAATGACAGTCTTGGCTTGAAGTAGAGCTGTTCAAAAAATGGAAATTCCTTCCCGGGAAAAATTTTGGTTTTTAACATTGTTTTCACCCTGCACTGAAACAGAATCAAACCCCTGACATTTTCCCTGGGAATAGATTCCCCTCAAAAAATTCCATTTTGAGAAAGGAAAAAAATGGAATTCTTTCAGCTTACCAGCTGCCTGCCTGGAAGTGAAATTGACAAGCTCCTTGGAAGTGAAATTGACAGACTCCTTCCTGAAGGCTGCTGGAGGCCTAGGACCCCAGCTCTCCACTTCCCTGCCTCCTCCCCTCATCTCCCCTCTCAGCCTGGCTGCTGGGGAGGCAGCTGGAATACAGGGTAGGCAGAGAGCCAGGCTTCTTGTCTTCCCATCCTCATCCCCGAGACCCACTGCAGCTCTCCAGCCGCTTGCCTAGAAAACTATTGTCAATTTTGCTTTCTCTCTGCAGACAAGTGGAATTGACAATAGCCTTGCAGCCAGGGAGCCATTATTTTTGATTTTCCCTAATAGAATTTTTTTTCTGTCAGAATTGAAATTTTCCCATGGTAAATTTTTGATTTTATAAAGAGGGCATTTTCTACCAGCAAATCAGTCCAGTGTAAAATTCCCACCACCTATAGCTTGAAATAGGGTCCATGGCAAATGGTAATTTCCTTCTGCTGTGATACAAGGATGTGGTAGCCTACGGATGAGTAGGTATGTAGGGGAGGAACCCCTGGCACTACCTAAGGGGAGGGAGGGGATGCAGAATGGAGCAAAGGGCATCTCACCCTCTCATCTCCCACATCCCCCCCAGCTTCAGCTCCAGCAGCAAGCAAGGGCAGCAGCAGTTGTGCAGGAGCATATGTGCATGATTGAACTGGGAAATGTAGGTCCAGTTCTGGAACAGCAATGGCGTTTGGGCCTGCCGAGGGAGACAAAAATGAGGAGACATCTCACCTCAGCAGCAAACTCTAGTTGTGGCTCCTGCCTACCACCTGATGGTGTAACCTCTGGAGCCAAAGCCTTACAGAAAGGTTCAGGGAGAGAGGGGGAGGCACAGTCCTGGCCAGTTATGCCTCTGCAAGGATGGGTGATAGGTGACATTGATTTATACCTGTTGAGGCTCTGTGCCACAATATTTAAACCAACATGTGGAATTGTTGCATGTGCACTCACTATGCAATGAGCATAGGTGCATGGAAGATTACTTGCAGGGCACCAGTTAGATTCTTATTCAGCCCTGCACCTTTATGTACTTCTGTAAGTCTCCCCAACTAAAATTCTGGCTTAGAAATGGTGCTGCTGCTCAGGTTTTCCTTTAAGTAGTAAGCCCCAGTCTGTTTAATTAATGGGTACTGGATTCTAAAGACCCATCACAGACTTTTAAAAATACAGTCTGGTTAGTTGTTGAAACCATGTGGAATTTTATGCAAATGAAGACTTTATGAGAGTGGAATGTAACTCCATTTTGACTCTTAAGTGCGAGGCCTCTGTACCAGATGAATTCCATCCTGAATGGAGTATCTCTTTATAGAACAAAACAGAAATAATTTATTTATTTATCTTGTAGATGTATATGCCACCCTTCCCAGCAAAGGCTCTGGGGGGCTTGCAAGAATAGGAAACATAAAAATACGAAAATGCATTTTTTAAAAATGTTCTGAATGCAAATCACCCCTGAAGCAATTAAATAGGTACAAATTAGTCTACATTTATAGAACAGTTTGATGTCACTAATAGTTAACTATCCCCTGCCCCTCAGGACAAAACATTTAGATTTAAGGATGCAAGGCACCCTTGCCTCAGAGTAAGTTTGACACTGCTGCACTTTTGCAGGCAAACTCCCATTCAGTAGGACAGTAGGACCAGCCCTCCTGTTGTGTCTAGGCATTGCAGCTCATGTGTTATAGATTATACACGGCTTGAGACACTTGTAATATGGAGTCACAGCAGGGTGAGTAAAAGAATGGAGTAGCAGCATTCATTTTGAATGTTTTAGCCTTTTCTGGGATAAATCAAATCCTTTGTTGTTATAAATGTTTGCAACTTAATTCTTAATAGTTTTCTTTTCCAATCTTCAGTAAGACTTCTCTGCTCTTTATTTTATTCATATAGATCAATTATTGGTCAGCATCTCATAAAGTGCTAAAATGAGCCCTTGTGGCATCAGATGGAGCAGTCAGATTGTCAAATAAGTCTTTTAATTGAAGTTAACACTGGCACAATATTTGTCTTCCGAAAATAAACACTGCCAATGAAGTTGCAGGTTTACTACATTAGTGAGTGTGCTCTGACAGTGCTGGGAAAGCATGGAAACATCTGCAGTGAAGGGCAATTTTGCTGTGAAGAAGAGGCTAGAAATGAATACCTTGCTGTGTTTTTTTCAAAGGCACACCAAACAAGACCTTTTACTAGTGCCATTTTTTTCATTAAAAATTGCTTATCAGGTTAAAGGTTATACTTATTCATTATAAACGGGAAAACAACAAAAGAAATTAAGTACTCTATCCTAAAACAAGTGCAAAAAATATTTGCATTTTCATATCTTGAAAGGCCAGTGGCAGAAACAAGAAATCAGTAGCTCTTCTTGTACTGTGTGAAATTAATCAGTAACTTTGGAGACATGCTTATATTCAAGAAAACAAACTGAATGGGCATCACATGGCATTTAAAGACTTCCCCATGTGACATTCCTGGCAGATTTGATATGATAAGGGACAGAGTATTTTCAAGCACAATTCATATAAGAAAAACTGAAATGTAATGTAGGGCATAATACCATTAAACCATATACAACCAAAATGAACTGTGTAGTGCTATTGTAGTCATAAAAAGTTGGTAATGTATTATGCACATTAATCATGTCTTCACAATTAGAGTTGGGGGAAAAAACATAGGTCAGGATTCCTCTATTTTTACCTTGAATACTACTATACTCTATCTTGAATCCAGCGACCATCCATATTCAACAAAGCACTTAAATGCATGATTATTTTGAAGCACGTGCTTGACTTTAATGGAACTTTCACATGTGCTTTAAGTGAAGTCTATATATGAGTAATTTCTGAACTGGGACTTCTCTGAGTAGCCCATTTATTTCATAGGAATATCTGTGGTATAAGGTGATGTACAAGGTAAGTAAGCTTAGTAGAATTTAGTGCATAATAAATAAATTAATCTAGAAATATCAATTCTTTTTTTCATCATACAAACTTAAAGTTTTTGAATGTATTTGTGACAGCAGCAAAATAATCTTTCAGGGGTACTTCATTGCCAATATAGAAAATATGTGCTGTATTGGTCTATTACATATGTTACATGGTGTTATTTCTGTTCCGAAACTGGATGATTTATGTAACAGATTGACAACAGTTTCAAATAACATATTGGTGTTTAAAGTTTGTTATTCAAAGCCTTTTCTCATGCTCTGATATAAAATATGGTCTGGGACTTTGAGGCACTATTCCCAGACAGTTACTGGCCCAATTTATAGCAAACTTGAGGCTGCTCTAAATGACCTCCAGTCAACATAGGACTAAGGTGGAAGAGAATAGGAAGGTGAGGTATAGTCTCCCTACCCTGATGTGCTTCAGGGCTCCTGAGGACTGAGCCTAATAAGAATAATTTAGTAAGACTACAGGAAAGTAGAATACGATTTGTACTCTAAGGTTATTGTTTCACATTAACTTAAATACTAGGCCTATGCAAATAGGAAAGTATTCAATTCAGATTCAACTTCAGCTGATTTGGAGGACAGTGATTCAATTCAGAGATTCAGATCACTGTCCCAAATCGATTCGGCCAAACTGGCTTCAGAAGATTCAGCGCTGATTCGGAGAGATTCGGTGATTCGGATCAGCTGGGGAGAGGCAGGCACTGCCAGGTGGCTGCAGGTTCTCTTGCAGCTCCTCCAGCTGTGCCTACCTCTCCCTAGCAAGGGGGAGCCATGGGAGAAGACCCCATGGCTGCCCTGCCTGGCCCCATCCTCTGCCTTGCCCCAGCCTAGTCCTGGCACTTAAAAAAAAAAAAAGCCTCCCACTCACTGGCTGCAGCAGCAGTGACTGGGGCCTCTGGCCTCTAGTGGCAGAGCCCTCCCACACAGCGTGGGGCAGTGGGGAGCAGCAGGCATCGCCCCTCACTCCTAGCACCTGTGTGGCAGCTGCCCCATGGTGCAGGTGCAGCGCGACTCAGCAGGGTGCTGCATGCTGTCTGGGAGCTGGGGCTGCTGGGGCTGAGTGGTGGCCAGCTCCCAGACAGCTCATGGCACCCTGCTGAACCATGCTATACCCGCACGATGGTGCAGCTGCCGCATGGGTGCCAAGTGGGAGGGGCAATCCCCACTGCCCCCTGCTACCCCCCACTGCCCTGCACTGCAGAGGGGGGCTCTGCCATGAAACCTCAGAGTAGCCCCGATTGCTGTCACCAGAGCCAGTGAGTGCAGGGCTTTTTTTTTTTAAGTGCCGGGGGGCTGGGTCTGGGGCTGGGTGAGGGATGGGACTGGGCAGGGCAGCCATGGGAGCTTTTCCCATGGCTCCTCCATCTGTGCCTGCCTCTGCCTCTGTCCCAGAGGGGGGATCCGTGGGGGCTATGTTTTGCTGCTGCTTGCCCAGCTAGCTCAGGTGGGGGTGCGATGCAGGTGTGGCTTGCTCCAGGTGGCAGCAGAGCATAGCCCCTGCTCCCAGCTCTGCTGCACCCACATCAGCACTGGAAATGGGAGCTCTGCCCTGCTGTCGCTTGCCAGCCAGTGGGGGGGGCACAGGATGCAGGTGTAGCAGTGTTGGGAGTGGGTGCTATGCCCTGCTGCCACTTGCCCCTTCTACCTGGAGTGAGCCACACCTGCATCCCGCTCCCCCCTGCCCCAGCTGGGCTTCCAGCACTGCCGTACCTGCATCCTGCATCCCCTTCACCTCCCTCCCCGAGTACTGCACCCCCCTGCCCTGGCTGGGCAGCTTGTCCCAACCCCAACCCCAGCCCCAACCCCTCCCTTCCCCACGCCCCTTTTCTTCCCCCTCCCCCAATCTCAACAGACTTACCAGCTGGAGACAGCTGTGTTAGCTGCCTGTTTAGTCTATGGCCAAATCTCCAAAGTGGCTGAAACTTTTCTGAAGCTTTTCCAAATTAATTTGGATGCTTCAAATTTATTCAGAGCTTTTAATTGGTCTCCCGATTCAATTTGGATTCAGAGATTCAGTTCCCAAATTGGGCCACATTTCTGAATTGAATCAGCTACTGAAGCTTCTCACAGCCCTATTAAATATGTGTTAAGGGCCCTTAAACCAGGAGTGTCCACACATTAGGGTAGGCAAACATGTGCCCTTTGAGCAGCTCAGAGATAATCCTCTTCCATTGACGATTATCTCAAACTGGTTTTAGGCAGCTCATGTGGAGGAAAGGTAGCAGAAGGACTGGTAAGCCCTCTTGGGTTAATAGGGATATCATGGTCTTCTTGAAAAAGGAGAAAGAGGCATACAAACAATGGAAGCTTGGAACAGTCCCCAAGAAGGACTATACAACAATGTCCCACACTTGTAGGGAGTAGATTAGAAAGGTTAAGGCGGCAACTGAATTTAAACTAGAAACAGAAATCAAGAAATCAAAATCAGCTGATTTGGAGGACAGTGATTCAATTCAGAGATTCAGATCACTGTCCCAAATCAATTCAGCCAAATCAGCTTCAGAAGATTCGGTGCTGATTCGGAGAGATTCAGACAATAAGAAGTCCTTCTTTAGGTATATAGGGAACAGGAGGAGAACAAATGGAAGCATGGGGCTAATGCTTAACAAGTCAGGACAACTGGTTACTGACACTCAGGAGAAAACTGAACTCCTGTATGACTTCTTTGCTTCGGTATTTCACTGGCCTAAGGGGAAAATCATACTAGATAATGTTCAGAATGGGCATGGCAGGAATGACTGCCTTCCTACTGTTGACATTGAGCTGGTGCATGATCAGTTAGAAAAGTTAGATATTTATAAGTCAGCAGGGCCAGGTGAACTTCATCCGAGTGTGCTGAAGGAGCTGGTCAAAGTCATCGCAGGACCTCTGGCGAAACTCTTTAAAAAATTGTGGTGATCGGGGGAGGTCCCTGAAGAGGCACTGTGAGAGGGCTAATGTGCCCATCTTCAAGAAGGGGAGGAGAGAGGACCTGGGCAACTATAGGCCAATTAATCTAACTTCTATCCCAGGGAAAATCCTGGAAAAATTCATCAAGGAGTCTGTGTGTGAAAAGCTTGCAGAAAGTAGGATTCTTGGTGGTGTCATCATGGACAGGTCTTATGTTACCAATCTCATCTCCTTCTATGACCAGGTAACTCACCACCTGGATAAGAGAGAGGAGGTTCACATTGTATACTAGACTTCCAAAAGGCCTTTGATCTGGTATCCTATGATGTTCTCACAGGAAAATTGGCGGATTGCGGGATGAACTGCTCGATAATTGGGTGGGTAGGAAGCTGGCTGCAGAGTAGGACCCAAAGAGTTCTAATGAACGTATCTGTGTCATCCTGGTGAGAAGCAGCTAGTGGTGTCCCTCAGGGGTCCATGCTTGTTCCAGTGCTTTTCAACATCTTTATCAATCATTTGGATGTGGGGATAAAACACTGGCCAAGTTTGTGGATGACACTAAGTTATGGGGAAGCATGATTATGCTTGAAAATAGGCTGCAGATACAGGCAGACCTAGACAGGCTGGCAAGTTGGGCGGATCAGAACCAGATGAAGTTCAACATTGAGAAGTGTAAAGTGCTCCATCTGGGGATGAAGAGTCCCCAACATACTTATAGGCTCAGTAGCGCCATACTGACTAGCACCACCAATGAAAGGGACCTAGGCGTAATAATAGAACATGTATAAACATGGGCCAGCAGTGCAATGCTGTAGCCAGCAGGGCAAACAGTACTCTGGCACGCATCAATTGATGCATCTCAAGCAAAACCAAGGAGGTGATTCTTCTGCTTTATTCAGCATTGGTGAGACTGCAGCTGGAGTACTGCATCAAGTTCTGGACACCACACTTCAACAAGGATATGGGAAAGCTTGAGAGAATCCAGAGAAGAGCCACCCATATGATCAGAGACTTGCAAGGTAAGCCATATGAGGAAAAGCTGAGGGACTTGGGTCTCTTCAGCCTAAAAAAGAGAAGGCTAAGAGGGGACTTGGTAGGGGCTTACTGCTATATCAGGGAAATACATCAAGGGCTCGGTGAACAACTGTTCACCAGGACACCCTTGGAGAAAAACATGAGTAATGGCCACAAACTCCTGGAAGACCATTTCAGGCTTAACACTAGGAAAAATTTCTTCATAGTTAGGGTGTCCAGACTGTGGTATAAACTCCCTCCAGAGGTGGTGCAATCACTTACCCTGGAAAACTTCAAGAGGAGACTGGATGGTCACCTTGCTGGGGTCACCTGATCCCCAGTTGTCTTTCCTGCCTAGTGCAGAGGGGCTAGGTGCAGTGGGTTTAATCCATGCTAGCGGGAAGGAGTAGGCAACACAGAGGGCCTGATGCAGAAAGAGAGCCAGGTGGTGTGGCAAGCCCAATCTGGGAGGAGCAGGAAGGGATAAGCAGTGATTTGGGGTGATTTGAGTGCTGGCTAGATCCAGGCTAGTGGTGGGAGGAATGGGCAGCGCTCCCCTGCTGCTGCCACTCTCTGGGCTGGGTTCAGCCTGGAAAGCAGTAACAGTCCAGCGGTGGTGGCAGTGGCAGTGGTGGTGGCCAGACAGCTGGATTCTCCTTCCCTGCCTGCTTCCCTGGGACAGCACTGGCAGTGCAGGTAAACCAAGTGACACTGGGTGTGAGGGTGAAGCATGAAGGCCAGTGGGAAGAGGGATAGACCTGAGGTGAAGGGAGGGAGCCTTGTGGGGGTAGGGAGGGGACAGCAGCCGGCTCAATCTGGGTGGTGGGGAGGGTCATGAGGAGGTGGCTAGATTTGAGGGTGGGGGGGAAACAGGAACCCAGTCAGGGCAGGCAGGGGCAGGCAGGCATGATGGGACCTTGCTAGGTCCTAGTCCATAATCTGGGCCACCTATCCCTTCCCTGAGAGCAGGTGAGTTGGGCAAGCAGAGCCACTGGGTCCTAGGCCCACCCCTACTCACCAGCCGTCTAAAACCATGTCAGTGGTCAGTGCAATGCACATGACAGAGGGTATTAACCTTAACATGCTACTGGTCAAAGCACATGCTAATTTTACCTCCAATTAAAATCAGCACATGCTAAGTGCAAGGTGTGACAAGGCCCTAAATCTGGAATTATCAAAAATGCTTAACAATGGCTTAATTCTGCTCTCATTGAAGGCAATGGACAAACTCAACCTGAAAAGTCATCTGAAGTCCATTAACTTCAGTGGGAGAAGAACTAAGCTAATATGAAGTGCTTTAAAAAAATCCCACCCTGGAAGACTAGTATACAAAATGAATTGCTTCTTTGCTTCAGTCAAGTCTCACTGGTAACATTGGAACAATAAAGGTCTGATCCTACTTCCATTAACTTTATTAGGAGCAGACCCAAAATATTTAAGTGAAGATTGGCATATCAAATCTACCTAATCTAATGTATTTCAGGATTTATTGTTGTGGTATAAGCCCTGAGACAGCTAGATGAAATATTACCCCTGCTACATTTAATTTATACTCTTAATTTTACTATCTCTGTACCTGCTGACTTACATGACCCTCACCACTGATTTTTTTGAGCAATTGCCAAATATTTGAACATATAAATAAATAACAGTAGCAATTGCTTTGCTCCTTTTCCAGCGTGTAAGTGTATAGGTATATCTTGGTTTATATTTGTATTCATGCACTTATTTATGGTTTTGTACGGACTATCTGTCCATGTTTTGATTAAAAAAATATTTTTTGGGAAGGCAAGTCAAAGGAACAAAGTTTCCACTTAGTCCTGAACATGCTGAGATCACCAGCCCTCATAATTTGCAAGAGAAAGTTGTACAGCTACATATATTGAGCTGCTACAAAAATTCAATTTCTCTCACACACGTCTTTTTATTGTTCCAGATTGTCACGTTAGAAGAAGGAAAGGTGGTATCTCAGACAGGAAAGTCCTATAACTTGAAGGGCTTTAAAAATCAACATGGAGACACTGAAAAGAGCAAAATAACTTGTGTTACTAGGTAAATGGGAGGATACATTTCCTATCACAGTGCGTATGGCTTTATTCCTAGAAACAGTGTATTGTAGTAATCAAGCTTCAGGGACACAATTGCATGGGTCTCCTCTACCAGGTCCATATCTAATGGGTCTGGGTACTGTTTTTGGTCATATATGAAAGAGGGGAATTTTGCTACCATGGCTATCTGATTACCTGTCTGCACAGAGGAGTCTGGTGGGAACCCTCGGCCTGCAAAGTGCCAACATTCAATAATGCAGAATGTTATAAAGGAGGTTTTTTTTTTTAATTACTTCTCTCTTTATATGAGCATCTCCTCAGCTTTGGATAGCTCCTCTGCATCCCCAGATGCTGAATTGATTAGGTATTCAGACAGCTGGTTGCTGGTGTGGCCTGCATTTGATGTGAAGGCACATTGTGCTGGGACTTTGGCCTCTGGGGTCTCAATGGCTCTTTCAGTGAATATATACAGACATTGAATAATATGGGACAGGATTAACTACTGGGTGATTTTCCAGGTTGGGGCTTTCAAAGTGGAGAAACAGCTACCTAAGAGTTGGTCTCAAAGGCTTTTTCTCTCTCCAGGCAGCCTCCTGGAATTGAGATAGGTATGTTTTTCCTCCCTGTCATTTCTGCTGACAGCTGAACTACCCCAACTATCAATACCCAAGAAAAGATACCCCAGAATATATTTTAAATTATTTTCTGTTTTTCCCCTAAATCTTACATTTCTGCATTAAACTTATTGAATAGCTCATTTAAGGAGAAAACACTTGAAAAGATTATTAGTAAACTCTTTCAGTGGGGTAAAAACATCAAAATGGAAAATTCAAGTTTTCAAGAGAGCCATTAAGTGTGATTAAATATTTAAAAGGAGAACAATGAATGCAGGCCTGTATCTAGCAATTTCATATCTTTAATCGTACAAAGACTTTCTTTAAAAGCACAAGCATGAAAGGAGGCTGAATGTTACAGTATTTACTGAGAGGAAGCAATGAGAGAAGTCCCGTTCACTAGCTAATGGAGTGAAGCCCAGAAGTAATGACAACAAAAGCAGTAAGGACTGCTTTCGAACACAACAGATATAAAAGATGGAGCCATGAAAAAGCAACGATTCTTGACTTAGCTTTGAGTTTCACAATGAACGTGATTACAGATAGCAAGCCAGAGAGCACTTTAAGCAAAGGTGAAATCTAGTTGGTTTCATAATTAAAACTAAAGTGAGACCTAAAAAAGGAGGACAGTGAACTTCAGAGCCAATTTTGGATGGAATATGGGGAAGAGTGGCTGCCATGAAATGAGAAAACAAGGTGCTGGATTAAAAGTGTTCAGAGGAAAAGTAATATCTGCTCGTAACTTCCATGAATTAGCAAATACACAAGAAGCTAGATCTTCAACTGATGTAAATTTGTGTAGCTCTACTGAAATCAGTGAGAAAACTAGGCTGTGGTACTGTTTTGATTTGCCGTAAATGTGGATCCAAATGTCACCAGCAGCCTCCTTCACTTTAGTCGCATTATCTCATGAGAGATTGGAGGAATGCCAATTTGCACCAGCTGAGAAGACAGACCAGCTGGCCCAGAATATTTTTAAAATAACTATCAATGTAATCAAAGTAAAGTAATATTACAATCTTTTTAGTTATAATAAACTTCTTGCTGGCATAATGGTAAGATCAAAATTAAAGTGAAAATATTTTGACGCATTTTGTTAACACAGGTTAGTTATCAGCTTTTACTGGCATTCAATAATATTTTAAAAGACATGTTACTATGTGAAGGCCTGTTCTGCAAGCATTTACATGTATGAGTAACTTCATGTACACGATCCCATTGGAATAAATGGAACTACATGTGTACATCATTTTTTTTCGTGGATAACCCTTGTTTTTTCAGTTTCAGTGTTACCAACTCTGGCTGTTTTATTGCAAATCTCTTAAAGCATTGGCCTTGGAGTCATATGAATACATTAGACGCTCAGCTTTGATTTTTTTTTTTTTAAAGGTGAGTCTTTAGACCTTGAAATCATAAAGAAATTCTGGAAAATATCAATGCTAAAGGTGCAAAAATGGAGAAGGCAAATAGAAAAAATACTAGATGTATTCTTAATGTTGCTGCTGCTGTTGTTGACTTTGTTTTTATTTAGGGAGCCTCATGATAGTTGAATATTGGAACTGGCAATTCTGAGTGTTTGACAAGGATATAATATGTATGTAATATGACACTCAGGAAACCATGCAACGAGAATGAAGATTGAAGGCTTAATAGAGATCCATAGGAAATTTAGCAACATCGTGGAATTGCCATGAAGGGATGTATTTGAATAAGCCTTCATGCTTATCCAAAGTGCTATCAGCTATGAAAGTATGATGTAGAAACAAGGGGAGCTACATGATGAAACAAAAGCAAAGAACTGGACAAGGATGTGTAGGAAATGTATACTTGGAATCAAAGGGACAGACAATAAAAATGGATGTTATTTTCAAGACTGAAAAGACAGTATCGCAGTGTAAAAAAAGATGAAGCACTTTGGTGGACCTCATGTACCAGGGAGCAAAGTCTGATAATGGAAGGAGTCCATCTGGAAGAAGTCTGATAGAACAGGAAGAAATAAACAATTCAATAAAAAATATAGGTTTGGGGCAACCAAAACTATTTATGAATTCAGCTTCAATTTGGTAAATCATTTTGTTTGAAAAGGAAAATATGAACCATTTCAACACTTCTGCAGCAGACCATTTAGATATGTTGGATCTAGACTAACTAAGGGACTTGGGCACTTAGGGACTTAGGGACAACTTAGGGACAACCCCTAAAACTGATGAAGAAGATCCCAGTCTGATGGCTAAGCAACTGGCTATGGGGTCAGACCCAAAGAGTACTAGTTGACGGGAGCAAATCAATGTGGCACAGGGTGACCAGTGGAGTCCCTCAGGGCTTGGTACTTGGGTCGGTACTCTTTAACATCTTCAATGATCTGGATTCAGGAGTCAGATGTGAACTTGGCTAGTTTGCGGATGATACCAAATTATGGGGGAGGGTGGTCACACCACAGGACAGGCTAAGGATACAGGCTGATTTGGACATGTTCTCAAGGTAGGCCGACCAAAACCTGATGGCCTTCAATGAAGAAAAGTGTAAGGTGCTGCACCTCAGTAGGAAGAACCCTCAGCACACTTAGAGACTCAGGAGTGCTACACTAGCACCATGACTGAAAGAGACTTGGGTGTCTTGATTGAGCACAAGATGAATATGAGCCACCGATACAATGCTGTGGCTGGCAAAGCAAACTGAACTCTGGCGTGCATCCACCAATGCAGCTCAAGCAAAACCAGGGAAGTCATCCTCCCGCTTTACTTGGCCCTGGTGAAACCACAGCTGGAGTATGGCATCCAGTGTTGGCCCCCCACTTCAGGAAGCATGTGGGGAAGCTTGAGAGAGTCCAGAGGAGAGCCACTCATATGATCCAAGGCCTGGAGGGAAGGCCGTACGAGGAGAGGCTGAGGGAGTTGGGACTCTTCAGTCTGGAGAAGAGAAGGCTCAGGGGGGATGAGGTGGCAGCCTACAACTTCATAAGAGGGGTACAACAGGACTTGGGAGAACATCTGTTCACCAAAGCTCCCAAAGGGATAACAAGGTCTAACAGCCATAAACTCTAGGAAGGCCGATTTAAACTAGACATAAGAAAAAAGTTCTTTATGGTGCGAGTGTCCAGGGGCTGGGACAAACTCTCCCCAGAGGTGGTGCAAGCACCTGGATTCTTTCAAAAAACAGGTGGATATATTTCTTGCTGGGGTCACTTGATCCCAGCTGACTTCCTGCCTATGGCAGGGGGGCTGGACCCAATGATCTCGTGAGGTCCCTTCCAGCCCCTAATGTCTATGAAATCTATGAAATCCCATCCCCTTTCCCACCTTACATTCTATTGCAATACTTGAAGACAAATAACCTCTTTAAATCAAACTCGATCTTGAATCTGGATCTCCTGCTGGGTCTCCTCATTAGTGTCCTAACCAGTGGGCATCTGAGTACAAGAGAGGCCAACACCTTTCTCAATTTTGTGAATATCATCCAAGTTCCCTTGTGAATTTAGGTTTCTTTATAAATTTTCAGTGTTTTGTAATAAAAAATGTCCAAAAGGAAGAGCATTATTCAATTAGAAATTACTTTTTCTATTTCTCTAAAACAAAACAAACAAAAAAGGAAAAGAAATGTTTTCAGTGCAGCTCAGAACAATTTTTTTCTCTGCAGTTTTTCAGTTTGACCACTGACCTGAAAGAACAATTATTGATATAGTTCTAATGTGTAGTGCTTAATACAAAGGCCCAAAGCTCAAGATTCTTGGTTTCTGAGCACAACTTCAGAGCACAACTTTGTTGTGTCAGGCAAGTAATTTAGGCCACAGTTTTCAGTTGAGTCCACTAATTGGTGTTACCTCAGCTTTTTGAAATCCTGAGATCTTTATTTCCAGAGCTGCTGAGTACTTCCAGCTTCCTTTGACTTCAGCTGAGGTTGTGGGTATTCAGTTGGTCTGAAAATCCTGCCCACATGTACTTCAAATTGGGCAATCAAAACCAGAAGCATCAGCAACAATTTGTCAGTCATAAAAATCTGGGTCCCAAACCCTATCTGCCTCATTTTTTCCAACTATAAAATAGGTATAATATTAGTTGCCTGAAAATTCAGGTAGTTCCTGAAAATTCTTCAATGAAAGGGATGCATACAATACCTCTAATTATTAACTTTACAGCCACAAACAATAACAATAGACTAATGACCTGCTATCCTTTGCAGTCATATTGACTTTGAAAAAAGATGGCTGGAGGCACCATCACAAGACCTTCACACAGCAATAAGCAATAGGACGTGATGATGATTGTAATCTTTTGATGTAGGGGTGGGTTATAAACTGTAGTGTACAAACTTACTGAAAATACTGTACAGCTCAGTGGGATGTTTATAGGGTAGCAGATAAGTCAAAATTTTCACCACAGTGTGTTCATGGTGAAATTTGGTAATGAAAGAACAGTGCAAATACTGAATACTATAATCAGAAATAGAAGTAAATTAAACTTTATTTCTCTGTTCTGCAGCTTTCAACAAAGCTGATAGTAGAGAGGCACTTATGTTAGATGATATATTGTAATTATAGTTAAAAAAGGAAGTCCTTATGTAAAATGAAATTATGAATTTCATCTTAAGTGTTGTATCCCTGACACTCCCTGGATTGTATAACTTTTCCACTGATACTTTCAGGCCGTGATTCTTTATGGATAAGGCAGGAGCCACTGGATGCACAATTGTTTGTGCATTAGCAAAGCAGTTGTCATATATTCTGTTGTTTGCATCTACTAACCCGTGGTGACCAGAAGCCATTATTTCCATAGGACACAGTGGCAACCAGAAGCATTAACTCCCACAGTACTGAGGAATGTAAATACATAATCTTATGACCTCTAAGGAGATAATGTACAGCATCTGCCGTTCAAAAAAGTTTTGAAACTGATTTACAAGATACTTGTGCGTACTTGCTTATACAAAATTGCTTCTGGGATTTATCTTGCTTTGACCTTCAAGGAAAATGAAGAGTTCACAGATATAATATTCATAGAGGTAACCATATCAGAACCATGAAGGTTGGGATTGAAGACATTGGGCCATCAGAGTGGCTCTGAGTGATGCGTTTTTCTGGGTGTTCAAATGAAAGGAAAACACAATCACACAGGAAGAGAGCAAATGATACTGTGAAACTGTCAGAGAGATCTTTAATTCCCTGAGTGGAAATATTTGTTAGAAAGAGTTAGTTGAAGAAGGATAGAAATAGAATTCCACTGGCCATTCACCTACTGCAGTAGGCCAAATCCAGCCCTTGTGTAAGTAGGGGGCTACCCCACTGACTGTAGTAAGTTATGCTTGCTTGCATTATGACTATGTTTGGCCCTGTGAGGGCTAGGAGAAAGAGGAAGAGAAATAAGATGTTAGAAGGGTAAAGAGAAACAGACATGGGAAGGCAGGGATGGAGCAGAGGCAAGCTCCGTACAGTGAACGAGACAACAGAGAACCCAAACATTAATTTTGCTTTGCTCATATTTCAATAACAAATGTGGATTATGATGAAGGCATTTTAGTGTTGAATTGAACTGATTTTGTAAAAGACAAATTCCATTTTTCCATATATTTCCCCTCCAGTTATCACCACAGGGTAAGATTAAAGATCTCTGGTTTCTTTGATCTATTTAAACATCTATTTAAATTTTATTTGAATGTTTTAGCTGTAACTGTTTCCTGGTTTTGTAATGCTCAATTTGGGGATAAATATACCATCCCTGCAATGTCCCCCCTTTTTTTTAGCCTTCTTGCTTATACATACAGCTATAAATTCATGTTACGGTACTATTCTTATCTGGGAATTTCCTTAGCTTTTTAGAAATATTAAAAATGTCATAGAGCCACTAGACAAGAAGCCGAAAGAGAATGCTACCATGTTATTTCATCAATGATATGAAGATTTGCCAAAATCTGTTTCTCAAAATGTAGAACACTGAAGAAATTCCCACTGAGCTAAGGAATGCCAATATTGTCACCATTTTTAAAAAGGGAGATAAGTCTGGCTGTGGAAATTATTGAGGTATTGCCCTCCTCTCCATTGCTGAGAAGATCCCTGCTCAAATTCTGCTGAATTGACTGCTCCCTCTTGCTGTAGAAATCCTTCCTAAGTCTCAATGAGGCTTTAGACCATTGATAGGCACCATGGACATGATTTTTGCAGCCAGGCAGATCCAGGAAAAATGCCGAGAACAACATCAGGAACTGTATATGGCTTTTATTGATTTAACCAAAGCCTTTGACTCTAACCATGATGATCTATGGAAGATCTTACTGAAATTTGGCTGCCCAGGGAAATTTATCACCATCCTAAGACTCCTTCATGACTACCTGACTACCTCCATCCTATGCAGTGACTCTGCTATAGAGTTCTTTGTTATTCAAACTGGTGTCAAAATGGGCTGCATGATTGCACCAATTTTGTTTTCCATCTTTCTTGAGGTCATCAAGATGCTGATCTGTGACTATCTGCCACATGGCATCGGCACTGAGTGTAGGAGAGGATGGATGGGAACCTTTTCAGTCTCTCCCACTTCTATGTCAAAACCAGAGTTACTTTGGCCTTGTGGGAAGATTGATGATACCTGCCCAGGGGAACTCCCCGGTCAGAGGGGTGCATCCGGCAGTAGCAGTGTGGCCATGATCAGGAGGGAGCTTCCAATCCACCTAGGGTCAGCCTTACCAACTCACCAGCTGAGCTGGATTGGCTCTACCTGGGCTCTAGGAGCTATTTCCAGCGCTATGTGCCACCCAGGAAACAGGAGCTGAAAAGGAGAAGACAAGGCCAGCAAACAGGGCAATTGCTCAGCTGCCGGTCTGGAGTGAAGTCCCTAGTAACAGGGCAGCAGACCCACAGGGTCTATAGAGCTCAAGGGAGCTTGTAAAACGTGTTTCCACATTAATTCGCCATAGTGGGTGGCTAATTAAGCCAGCAAGACGCCAATTATCGAAGCGAGAAAAAAAAATTCAATTGCAGCTGCAGCAATCGGAATTTGCGGACTGAGTGGGAACAGGAGGGACAACAGCCACTAAAAACCCTGGCACTGTGGGGAAAAGTGAGCAAGCAGACACATTGGGTCCCTATATGGTTTTTTTGTTGCAGGAAGTTTTTTCTTTTCATTTGCCTGTCCTTGCATTTGACGGGCGATGGTTAGTACCAGGTCGGGGAAGTCATCACCCCTCCCTAATTTAATTCATTCATCAAGTCATGGCAGGAGAGAACTGAGAGGAACACTGACCTAATAGACTGACTGGCCTCTGTCCGGCATAGGAACAACAAGTGAATGTCAACGGGATGCAGAGGTCCGCGTCCATACATGGTGATATCCTGACAGGCCTCGATTGTGGAACTTCAGCATGCTGATGATTGTGCTGTCGTTGCACATACTGAGGAGGACAAATGGCTCTTAACTGCTTCTCTCAAGAATACCAGTGCCTGGGACTGACCCCTAATATTGGAAAAACATCCTGCTATGGCCCAATCATTCCCCCTTATCTCTGCCGCTAGCAAAGATCCTCATTGATGGACAGGAGCTGGAGAATGTTGAATATGTTGCATACCTTGGCAGCCATCTCTCAAAGAAGGCCGACGTTGACAAGGAGATTCAGTACAGGATGCAATGTACCAGTTCTTCCTTTGGAAGACTGAGTCATTGTGTGTTCAATGATCACGACATCAGGATTCAAACAAAGCTCCTACTATATAAGGCTGTGTTAATTCCAGCTCTTCTCTATGGCTGTGAACCTTGGGTGGCCTACAGGAACCACCTGAAAAGCCTTGAATGCCATCACCAGTGCTACCTCTGGAAGATTGTTCGCATAAAGTAGGAGGATTGTAGCACAAATGCCAATCTCTTCACTGATGCTAACACCACCTGTATGAAAGCATTAATAATTCATCATCAGTTGCAGTGGGTAGGACATTGTGTGTGCATGTCTGATGTCTGCTTCCCAAAACAACTGCTATACTCCCAACTCAGCCAAGAACAAAGGGCACACGGGGGCCAAAGGAAATGCTTTAAGGACACCCTCAAGGCACACATTAAGTGTGGCACTGACACCACAAGTTTGGGACATGGCTATATGGTGACAACTTGTGAGAGAAGGGACATCTTTGAGAAAAATCATCTTGTCCTAGAGATGGAAAAATGACAGAAACAGAAGGAAAGGAAACAAGATTGAGAAATCTGTGGTCTGACCCTTCCTTTAACCACCACCTGTGGCATTTGCCAGAGAGTCTGTGACACTAGGATCAGCCTTCTTAGCCGTCAACAAACTCATTTACAACCCTTTACTTGACCCATGGGAGTGATCATCCTTGACCATGAGGGATCACCCCCAATGCTGAAAGATTTGCCATATGTATTTTTTTAAACACATACTTTTGGCACAAAGTATTAAACTGCTCAAGATAGAGTGGAAATTAAGGTGCATTTACCAAAGAAAATGGCAGACGTACATGTGAATCTGGCCCTAAATTTGTAACTGATTTATTGATTAGAGGGTTTCTGTTTTTACGCCCCTGAAAGAGTTTACTAATAATAATGAGAGATATGTTATCTGAAGAATAGCAGGGAAAAACAGCAGGACAGTCTAATCACTGAGTCCTATAATCAATGTGTTTTAAGGTTTTTCTTCTGTGCTCCAGCAGCGATGTAGATGGGGCAGGACAGCCATTGGGATCTATGCATGTACTAAGTGTAGGCTAGCTGGCAGTCACACAATATTTAAAGAATAGCAACAATTTTGCCAAAGAGAATTCTTGCCATATATGACCTTGTACTATGAGTCATTGCAACCAAAGAACTGTTGCAAGCAAATTAGTTGTAGAAATAGGGAGGTGATTGGCTGAGGTGTCACTGATATGGCAACTCTCAAGAGTTTTCTGAGCAGTTGACTTGAAACTCTCTGTAATATATATAATCACAGCAATCTATATAAACTTGGTTTAATTACAAATCAATTTCTTTAAAAAATTTCAGTGCACAGGCTTTCAATTAATTTGAAGTATGGGAAAAGTCTGAGATGTTTGTGTTGTTCTGTTCATAAGGTTATGTGGGACAAAGAAAACACAGATATAGATTTCTTATATATCCTGATTTGGAATTAATTTTAATTCTTAAATTAATTAACAGCTTTACTTGCAAATTCTCAGAAAATTCATTCTCAACTCAAGGAGTAAGCATAGTAAGTTTGGGTAGGATACACAAAATTAAGCAGTTGGTTCCCTGCTAAAAATGAAGATTGCAACTCGCATCAAGCGGTCTCAGTTAGTCCTTCCAAATTACCACATTTTGCATTTGTTTCCACTGGATGCTCTCTGTTTTCCTCAGTGCTTGCTGAAGAACATCTCTTCTCTGTCTTCTATATTATCTGAGCAAGTACACTAGCACCCACCGAAATACAGAAATGAGCAGAGTTTCAGAGACAAAGCTTCTTCTTTGCAAGCCTGAAAAGTGAGGTTCTTAAATGGTAGGGTCTGCAATGAATGCCTGAGTTTAGTGAATTAGGATGTCCATTTTAAGCCTTCAAACTACAGGCTACTCCAATAACTGTGTACTTACTGAACAGAAGATGGAAGACAGAGCCTAAGAAGGAAGATTAAGTAATGTAGCATTACCACAATGCAACACCTTGTAGAGAGGAAGATAAACACTGTTCTTATCAGCCAGATGCTTCAGGAAAATCCAGATAACACCACAATAAATGGTAAGAAATCCAGAGAGTCTTAATAAAATGGTCATAGATGTTTTACCTCTGTCCACTGTTAACTAAATCAACCATGGAATGGAATAATACAGATTTGGTACTGTATACAGACTATTAGAAATTTTGAAATCAAAGTGCAATTGGGTTTTGCTATAGCACTATCCAAAAGATGAGAATTTTATACTGGGTAATCACTGGAAAGCCTGTTAATAACAAATAATTGTTTTTAATCAAGGGACAAACCAGTAACTCTTTGTTGTGCTTTATTCTTTCCATCCACACTGATGAATGAACAATCCTCTGTTGAAATCCCTCCATCCTGCATCAGCTTCTTCATCAAGTCAGATGTGTGACATGATCAGAACTATGGAATTAAATTAAATTCTTAGAGTTCTTGCTCATACAATTCCTAAAGTAAACCATGGTCTGTTTTGTGGCAGACCTAATTAAACAATCTGCCAGGGAGAGGATCTTAGCAGCAGGGTTTTGATTGGACTTGAATGAGGCAAGGTCAGCACAAAAAGGTCAGAGAGGAGGTTGTAGTAGATAAGGAGGGGAAGCATTATCAGTGTGGACAAAGGAAAAGATTGGATTTTGGATGTTGTGGAGGAAGAAGCAGCAGGGATGTGGGTATGGCCTACACATGTGGAACTAAAGAAGGAGGGGGACTGAGTAAAATATGATGTGCAAATTATAGGTTTGAGAGAGCAGTGGTGACAGAGAAAGGAAAGCAGGAGTTGGGAGGTGAGTTAAGGTTCCATTTAAATACATGATAGTGCATCTATGGGAAACTGACAGAAAGACAGACCAAATTGGATGGAGACAGGCCAGGCTAGAAAGATTAATGTGTTTGCTACCAACGCAAAGGTGATAGCTGAAGCGATGGAAGTAGATAAAAGGACGGAGAGATGGGCGGTCAGTGGAAGAGATGACAAAGAATAGATCTGAAATGGGTAGAAAATGGGAAAAGATTCCCTGGATGAGGTGCTGCAAGAACAATCAGAAAGGTAAAAAGAGAATCAAAGGATGATGGATGCATATTATGCCCTTCCCAGAAGGTAAAGGATGCCACGATTTCAAGCAGCGGCATACAATTGATGGTGCTGAAGGAAGACAGGAAGTGAAGGCAAGTGAAGATGGCCTAAAAGTTAGAGGGGTTAAGAGGGGTTATCAGAGACTTAAATGAGAGCCTGAAGTAAGAGAGAGCCTAGTGGAAGATGGATTGGAAAGACTCTAGGGTGCACTCTGTGGAGGGGTACTTACGGTAACAGTTGTAGAAAGTGTATTCAATGAGTTAGAATTCAGAAGGCACTTTGGGCTGTAATTGAAGAGGCAGGTAAAGGCAAGAATTAGATTTTTATAACAGTGATGACCATAGTGTGATTGTACTTTGAGTCAAAGCTGGAAAGGCTTAGAGTCTGCAAAGATAGGTGAAGGAGGGAGTGAGAGTGGAGACAGGAGAGGTTAGGAGGCATGAGGGGCTGGGTTTGCTGGGCTAGATGGACTGGTTAAAAGTAAGAGCAAAACATATCAGGATTGGTATAAAAATAGGGAGTGGAAAGGGGGAACAGAAAGGAGTGGAGGAAGGAAGGATAATGGCAAATCTTTACATATCTTTAAAGCAGTTAAATGAGCTTCAGTTAGTGCATTTACCAAGGGCTCAGAAAAGGTAAATGGGTGGTTTGGATTGTCTGTATGGGAGTCAGTGATGTCACACTATTCAGCAAGGGAGATGATACAACTGAAGAAGAGAAGAAGAAATCTGTTGTGATGGGAATCCAGGTGGTGGCAGGACTTTCTACAGAAGAGCTCAGCAATGCAACAGCAGGATCAAAGATGTGGGCAATGAAGGTAAGCCAAGTTTGAGGGAGAGAAAAACAAGTGACTTAAAGTGAGTGGGGTAGATGGAAAAGAGGAAGGAGAAAGGGATTGAGAGTACTTGAGAAGTCTGTTGATTGGGGATTTGAAAGGACAAGGGGGCAAATTTACCATGCAATAGGCAAATAATTCAGTCTCCCTGTGCCGAAGTTTCTCCATCTGCAAAATGGGTATGATCTGCCTTTAGGGATAATTATCTGATTTAACGGAGATGGCAAAAGAGTATACAAGAAGCAATTCTTGAGAGAAATTTTGCTTCTCTTTCATAGCAAATGGATTGTGGTTCTTGCAAATATATTAATTATTCCAAATTATCTAATGATTTTTTTCCATTGAATTTTTCCTGGTTTTTGAATTCAGTTACCCAGTGGCAGAGGTGGTGGAGTTATTTGCTCAGAATAAATTTTCTGATAAATTCAGTCAATTTTAAATTTTGTTTGTGAATTGCTTTGTCGACCTCCTGGTCTCATTATCTGTCATAAGTATTCACCAAAAGGTTGGCAGGAATAATTTTCTGCCTATAGTCTTTTCATAAACTGTTCACGTTACTTGTTCATGAAGTATGACTACCTGGGATCCTATTTTTCTCTGTTTAAAATCCACAAATTCTCTGATAAAATATAATTTTTGCAAATTCTGTGATTAAACCCCCCCAAATCTGTGTTTTCTGTGATTAAAATGAAATGCCATACTATATGTATATACTATATATATAGATACATATAGTATATATGTAGTATGTGTGTGTATGTGTGTATATATATATATATATACATACACACACATATACATACACAGAGTATACTATATATACTAAACTCTCTCTCTCTCTCTCTCTCTCTCTCTCTCTCTCTCTCTCTATATATATATGTATATATAGGTATCAGTTGAGCAAAATGTTTTATTGCTATATTTACAATGTTAAAACAATTTGAAATCCTACCAGTGCCTCAATCACTATAATAAAATTAATTCTAGTATATACCTATAAATTTTGGTGTTTGATTTTGGGTTTTTTATCATGGAAAATCAGAGCTCCCACTACTCCCTTTGCTCACCAGGACGCAGGTCCAGTTGTGGCTCTTCCCCCCAAATGCTTTGTGGTGCTGAGCAGCCCTGATATGCCAGTGCCCTGCCCATACCATTGCCCCTCACTCCTGACCCAAAGCCCTCTGGGCTCTGCTGGTGCCCCTCACTGGTGCACCTGCAGCCCTCCGCCCCTCCCAGCCCTGCTGGAGAGGACCACCCGCTGTCAGAGCTATGGGGCCAGGGACCTGGATCCACAGCTTCTTGCCCCCCGCAGCAGTGCCCGAGCCCTGGCTGCTGCCCATGGGAGGCATGGCTGGAGTGGAGCCCACAGTGGGGGCAAATGCAGGATGCCAGCTGTGGGCTCAGGGCTCCCTGCCCTTCTGCCCTCCCCCTGAGGCCTCAGTGGTCCAGCAGAGATGGGACCTGGTGCAGCAAGGCAGAGTGGGGATGGATGGGGAAGCTTGTTGCCACTGCTGGGAGCTCTGTGCTGACATGGCAAGGTTCCCCTTGTCCTCCAAGTAGCAGCAAGGGGCACAACTCTGTGCTGCTGTTGGACAGGCAGGGGGTGCCACCATGGCAGTGTGGGGCATGCAGCAGCAGCACTGAGCTTCCCTGCCCCACTCTGCCCTGAAGAACTGGGTCCCACCTGCTGAGCCACATGGGCTCCAGAGGGAGGGGAGCAGGGTGGGGAGCCCTGAACCCACAGAGGGCAGCCCACACCCACATGTGCGCAGGTCTGGGAGACATGTCCCCCCCCCCCTTGCTACCATGGGAATGCACGCAGTGGCAGGGAGCCAACCCACTGCCCCACGGACAAGCTGCCTGCAGCTGCATGCTGCTCCCCACCCAGGCCCTGCAGCAGCGCATTCCAGCCCCGGGCCCCAAGCCCCATACACCGCCCTAGCTGAGCAGCAGCCCCAGCCTCAGCCCTGCCCAACTCCCTCCCTCACTATGGGGGCCTCAATCCCCACCCCTACAACCAGACTTACCTGTGGAAGTTGCTCTCCAGGCTGCCTGGCAGGCATGTGCACATGTGAGTGTGCACATGCACATGGCACCCCCTTCTTGACCACCCTCTTTTTGCTCCCCCCAGCCCCTTGCAGGCTGGAACTCTGCCAGCCTGCAAGGTGAAATCCACTATTTCCCGTGTTTTTCTCCTTTAAAGGAGGAAATCCGGGTTTTTTCCCTCAAAATGAGAAAATCTTGGTATTTCTCATTAAAATGAGAAAATTCGGGTTTTACCGTATTTTTCTGTGGCAAACAGAAAACCTAAATCCCTGATGACTAGTCGCCTTGGTGATGTGGGGTTGCTTCTCCTCCTTGATTAAATAATCAAGACTTTTAAAGCAGGATATAAATAAATAACAAGTGATGATCTGGGCAGGGAGGACACTGAGTCAGGTGGAGACCTGGCACAGTGCTGGCATTGCTATCCCACCAGGTGCGTTGGGGATGGCAGAGCCAAACTTCCACCCATGTAGGTGTCATGGCTACACAGGAGCTCTTTGAAGCCTGCTCTTCCCCACATAGTAGTGGTGTTGCGTACTAGCACAAAGCAGAAAGTTGAGGCTGTATGCCTATATACTTGTCTGAGTCAGCATGAAAAATGAGCTATATCCTTTCCCTTGAGGACCCTAACTGTCATGACCATGTTTCTGGTGCTATTGTCTGTCTACGAGTATTAGAATATGCAAGTTTCGGTCTTGTTTTCTGCAAGTGAAGGTTGATTGCATGAATGTTCGATGGAAAGTGAATGCATGAATTCAAACAATGCAAATATACTTAGAAATCCAAGTGAAAATTTACAGAAATGCTCTTCTCAATTAATCAATTTGTTTGTTAACTGACTACAACAAAGTATTATGAGTACCAGCTGGGATTATCTAAGTATATGTGCATGCCAATATATGGACATTTAAAAATAAAGCAGAGCTTGCATTAATTACCTAGTTGAATAAACTGTGGTTTTTTAAACAGTATTTGTTGGTAATATAAAGTGCCTAAGCCTGTGATGCAGATTGTTGGTACAGAACTCACTCTAGAGGATCCATGCAATATTTGCGGCAGGAAAAGGGAGAAAAGCAATTTAGCCCTTGATTCACCAAGGCATGTAGGCACATGCCTAGCTTTCGTATTCCCCCTGTCTTCAAAGGGACTGCTCATGAATGGCTTGGTCAATGTATTTTACAGAAAATGATTTTAATGAAAAATGACCTTGTTTCTTAAAGTGAATTCTTTAAATGAAAACCCATTGACATTATTGAAGTTTTCCATTCCAAATAATATTGTCTATGCTCTTTCTTAACCAATATTTTACCAGGATTTCCAAACAAGATTTGAATAAAGATGTCAATAGAATGGTGGTGAAAAAAACCAGAAAATGCATGCCACCATGCAAAATAGAAATGAGTTCAAAATATCAAGATTTTTCAACAAAGCCTTTTCCCTATATCTCTATCAGGCTTATTTGTAGGCTTCAAGTTAGGTAAACGCATAAATACTTTGGTGAATAAAGACCATAATAATAACCATCATACAGGAGTCTATGTAGTCCCATGTCCCTTCTCGCATAGCACAGAGTTTTAAGGGAAAATCCTATAATGAAATAACTTGCTCCTCTTCCCTTATATGAATTCCACATGATTTAAAGCTGCAGATGATGAAATTGCTTTACACTGACTTAGTTTCTTTTCTTTTCTTTTTTTTTGTGTGCAGCAAAGGCATGGTTTCTTGCTACATTCGCTGAGTTATTCCCCTCCACAAGAGAGACTGCTAGATGTTTCAAGAGGTACCACAACCTGCTATATCCATGATAATGCCAAGTGACTTGCTTTGCTCACCTCAAATTCAGAGTAAAAGCCAAACTAGAAATGCACTGGCTGGCAATAAAATTATGGAGGGATTTTGAAAAAATCATGAGAAACAGAGGCAGGCAACAATCTGACACACAAAAAAGGCACAGAGTCGTAAGCCAGGAGGCTGAGATAGACAGTAGTGGAATTCATGCAGGATGTTTTTTCCACTGAAAAGGGTAATGAAGTGCATGGACAGCAGTAAAATATAAGTAATTTTAACACAAACTAAGCAAAACTTTTCCACAAAATTATTTTGGATACAACTGCTCTTAAAGGCTGATGAAGACAGGTTTCACAAGGGCCCTGTCTTGTCCTAAAACATCTAATTCTCCTTGTTGAATGCTACTTTAAAGCTTGAAATAGTTTTATTTTAAAAAGCTTTCAAGACTAAATGACGCTAAAAGCATTTTCTATAGCTTGCATTGCTATTTAGGAAAGCATGTTATTTCTTTTTAATTTGATCACTCATTCCTGAATAACTTTTCATGGACTCCAGACACCGCAGTGTGACAGCTAAACCAAGGAGCATCGGATGCGATGGAATTGCTCTACAAGCAACCTTGCCAAAGGCCCTTTTGCTGCACAAAGCTGGCTCTATCTTTGTATATTGAGGGAGCTAAATCAATGTTAAATGCTTGGCTCTTTTCACAGGACAATGACCAGGACCTAAGCTGCGTCCTTCCTTTTTGATTGACACTTGAAACGTTGAGCTGGAATCAGCCAGAGGCACTGCTACAAGCTTGAAGCCTCTGCTGGGGATAACAACTGGTGACATCTGCAGAAAGGCCGACAAAAGGCAGTTGAAAGCCGTGTTTGTTGCTTTCCCCTCTCAGATCTCCTCTCTTTCATGGAGCTCCTTACTTGCTTTAATATTATGATTCAGCACCTGGCTCTTTTGAACCTTGCTTTAAACTTCAAAAGGCGAGGTGGTATTAACAAACATGAAACGAAAAAGTGGCGGTAGTTTGATTTACTGTTGTCGTCTTATCAAGGGGGTTTTTTGTCACCAGCTGCCACTTTCTGTCATCTTTGGAACCATTATCATTTCTCTAAAATCTAAAAGACTCCACTTAATAACAGCTTTGAATACAGGCAGGATCAGTAACATATACAGTTCTGGGGATGACAGGACCATCAAATGAAAAGAAAGATGTTGCCAAAAGAAAAAAAAAACCCTAAAAGAAAATAAAACAAATAAAAGCTGTAGTACTTTTAAGTGACCTTGATTTCAGAATTAAACAAATCAAACCCAATTCCATTGTTCTTTTTGAATTCCATTTTGCACTTTCCTTGAGACATTTCTTTTTGTTCTCAGGACTAAAGAAAAACAAAACCAAACCAAGGCTTCCATTAAACTGCTCTGCACACAATGAATGCTGGTATCACATGAACACCATGAGTTCTCTACTTGTAAAACATACAGTGATAATTACCAGTTTCATTTCACTGACATTCTAGCAGAGCACTTTAGGGTACAAATTCACATTGAGAACTAGAGGGAGACCTAAACACAAATGTAACTAGGACAAGATCACTAGTCTCAAAGCTGCTTAACTGGTTTCCTTCAGAACATTTTCCTCATTGTACTGGGATACAAGTTTCTTCTACTGCACTCAAACTGCCCTTCAGCTAACAACACAGAAACTAAAATGCCTCTTACACCTGTAAGCATCCAAGTTACCCAATGCAACTTTTCAGAGCCCATTGAAAATAATTAAAACAGACTTGTGACATTTATATGCATTTTGCAATCTTCCCTCCTCCAATCACGAATCTCATCATGAAAGTTTATTTTAGATACCTTACTCACTTTATAAACAACAAAAATTAACTGAAGAAAGTCAAAGATTCCTGGATCCATTTAAGTAATATAATGAACTCATATTCTTATTTACAGTGACACCAGTTTTACTTAGGTTTGAATTGTAGCCATAGCCTTGCACCTTTTATAGTTGTTTCACAAGTGCAAAGTGAGGGCAAAGTTCCACTAGATCAGAATTTTCCAGTGACTTACCTGAATAGTAACATTTTACTTCAACTTACAATCTTATACATGTAAGATATAAAGCAGTGGAGAACTGGGCCCTCTATGTCTATATAATCTATTAATTTTGAAATTTTGACAGCAGTCATCTGTACTAATTTTAAATGGACATATACTGAACACTTGTTTAAAAAAATGAGGGAATGATTTGAGGTTTTGGGGGAAAGTATTGTTCAACGGCAGGCAACATGAACAACCACTGCTAAATCCTTGCATTGCCAAAACCACGCACCCCCTGCCTCCCACCAGAACAAAAAAACTACTGACAAAATTACCTATGCTTGAGCCCTGTATGATGCAAAAATGTCTGTGTCCTGTTATATTAACAAATGAGACTTTAAGAACCCTGAGTAGGCTTATCTTTGGGATGTGAAAAATAGGGACCAAGGTTTCTACTGTATTGCACTTCTTGTATATTTTAGTGTACAGTACGTATACAATGTAGGAAAAAGTTAATATTATTTCACAGGCAGACAAGGTTCTTTGGGTAAATCTGATATCTTTTATTAGACCAACTAAATAGTCAGAATTTTTTTTCCTTAGCAAGCTTTTGGGTTTAAAAATCCTTTGTCAGGCTGAGGAAGGATTGTTGGTATGTACTCTTCCTGGATGGAATGAATATTATTTCACATGCATTTTTTCAATGGACATTATTTAACAATTGTACCAAAACTAACCTGTCCTTTTTCATAGCATAAGTATGACTGACCTACTACAGGTATCTCATTTTAAAATTATTTTTAAATCTCATTTTTGGCTTAGTTAAATTATAGATTGATTAAATTCTTACTAACTTCAATGGCATCTGATTAGGCTACTTAGGAGAACTAGTTTCAGTAGCTAGATCCAAAACTTAATGATGCCTCTTGCTTTTGTTAATACAGACTACATATAACTAAGATTATGTCTAGGTAAAATCTACAATACTCTCCAATGTGGTGTTTCATCAGTATAATACCCTTTTGTACAGAGTTTGCTCTTAGAGTTAAAAATAACTCCAAACAAAACCTCAAATATTCCATTCTCCTTTCAGTTCAGCTCCACCCTCTGCCAAATGCACTTATCTGACAAATACAGTAGTTCTGACAGACATGAAAACTACAGGAAATTTCATGGCAAAATAAATAGGATAGTGACGAATGCATGCAAAGCTCTGGAGATCCCGGTTCCTGTCACTTGACTGGCACATAGCAAATGTCAAGAACCTTCTACTACAAAACAAAACCCTGCCTACATTCCTTTCACTAATCAAACTGACTCATTGCCTATTACACTGGCCCTCTCTAAATCAAAGCGATAAACGTGTGTCAGCTTACAAAATAAAACATTCCATATTCTTCATCACGGGGTTGCATTAAGGTAACAGAGTACAGAATTTGGCTCTCTGCTAGAATTAGGTGTAGTGCTTTTGTTTCCTGAAACAGATACATACTTGTAAAGATGTGACAATTCACAGTATTAATCTGCCACACATTATCTCTAGCAGGAACATGTGTGATCAGTACTTTATCCTATTTATTTAGGGCCAAAATCCACTACCATTCTTCTCATTGAAGAGACTTAGGGACACAATCAAAAACCAATGTAGTGAGGCAATGCAGAGAATTATCTTGACTAAAGTTCAGGTATGTGCCTCCAGGACTGATATTAAAAAAAATTGATTTAAGTATCTAAAGTCTCCATATATACCTCCCCTCTACAACAGAAGCAAAATGCTACTACTAGATCTTGCAGGCCAGGTACAGACATTACACTTTTACAGGTATAAGTAATTGGAAACTGGTCTATACCTGTAACAGAACAGAAGTTCAGCACAGAAAGACTGGTTTAAAAATGGCAGAATGCAATCTAAGATTCCCCCCCCCACCCATCCGGGGCAAATGTATATTTTGTTTGCTACTTATCTAAACTACACCACTTACAGAAAACCATATAAAGTAGGTCAACTCTGCTTCATGCTTTTTAAATGTCTGTACTGAGAAGGGATTTTGAGGGGTTGTTTTAATTATACCATATTGCTACCCTGACCAGAACAGTAGATGGATCTAAGTTAAGGGGATCTCAGTCCTTTCTTAGATTAGGTAGAGCCTTGCTTCATGGGTGTTTCCAACGGAAGTCAGTGGGATCACTTAGGAAGACCCAGTTTCAGAAAACAATTTTGATAACTAAGTTATAGCCACCTCGGGCAACTGGTGCTGCCTTTGTCAGAGGCAACATGTGCCCTTCCACCGCCCAGCGACCAGTCAGTGACCGGGGGAAGGGGGTCCCCTTTGGCTGATCTTGCTGACCGCAGGGGGTGTCCCACTACCTTGCTGACTGGGGTGGGGGGTGTCCCCCATGGCTGATCGCAAGAGGGCTGATCGCTGTGGCCAATCACTGTAGCCACTTCCAGGAGTGGCTGTGGCTGCTTCTGGGAGTGCAACGGTGCTCCGCTCCCCAGCTGGCACTTGCAGGGGGGGCACTGGCACTCCCGCCTGCCCCCTCCGCCCATTGTCTAAGTGGTGAGTGCAGTCAGTCAGGGGGTGCACCGGCACTCTCAGGGGATGTACATGCACCCCTATGCACCTCCTAGCCATTGATAGCCACTGTGCATGTCTGCAAGTTCAGCTGTATTCAATGAACCCCACCTAAGACCATCTCAGCTCCACAAAGCAGACATGCCCACAACTAGGAGCCTGCCATAAATATATAGGTGGCAGCAGCAGCAGTGGCCAGCTTTCTGCCATCACTGGGCGTGTCCAGAGGAGTGGGAACTTGCGCTTTGTGGGAACTTGCGCTTTGTGGCACCTCAAAGGCTTTTGAGGCACCACAAAATGCACACAGTGCACGTGAAAAGATTCCCTGTGCTGCATATGTGCAGCATGGAGCCAAAATTAGATACCAATATCTAAAAAAAGGCCTAAAAAATTGCATGCCCCAAGCCGGAGCCTCACCAGTTAGAGCTACACTCCAGCTGTTGCATCCCCAGTAGGCCCCTAGGACTCCCAGGTAAGGCTGCTACCCCTACCCCACATGGGACAATTTGCTGAGTACCAGAGCATGCATACAGCCGTGTTCCCTGGGGACAAGTAGCAGTGGTACAACTATGCGCCACTGCTATTTGTCCCCAGGGAAACACATGTTCCCATTTGTCTGGATGCTCCCGCTAGGCATGTATAGATGTGTCTTTATGCACACCTAAACTTAATGCTCCTTTACTTAAGGTGCATTAAGGTGATTTAGGCACACATCTACATGTGGATGCACTAATATGCATTAAGGTGCATTAGATTTATGTGTGAATATCTAAATTGCATTAGCACATGTGCAGTAGGGCTGTGCAAAGCTTCAATTGCTGATTCTATCTGGCAGAGATTCAGCCCAATTCAATGGTCAAATCTCCAAATTTGAATTGAATCAGGAGAGCTTTTAATCCCTCTGAATCGAATCAGAACCCTCCAAATCGATTCGGAGAGATTTGGAAGAATTAGGCAATTCAGACATAGACACAGCTTTAAATGTTTTTTCTATATACCTCAAGGTACCAGTCAGCTCTTGAATGCCGAGATGCTGGGGTGGATGGAGCATCCCACAGGAGCGTAGGGGGGCCCAGCGTACTCGGCAGTGTGCTTGGAATCACTTCCAGTCCACTTCCAGGTGCGCCAGGGAGCATGCTGGTCCACCCCCCCCTGCATCCCCCCAACTCAGTGACTGGTACCTCCTGGGTCTGGGGGGGAGGCACCTGGGGTCCCTCCATGTCTGATTGCTGAGTTGGGGGACGCAGGGAGGGGGCAGACCAGCATGCTCCCTGGAGGACCTGGAAGTGGACTGGAAGTACTTCTGGTCCACTTCTGGGTTTGCTGCCAAGCACACAGAGAGCCCCTCTGTGCTCCAGGAGGATGCTCCATCCACCCCCTCATCACAGCATTCATGAGCCGCACCTGGTACCTCGAGGTATGTAGAAAAAGCATTTAAAGCTGTGTCTATGGCCGAATCACTGATTCTCCAAATCAGCATTGAATCTTTAGATTCAGATTCAGCTGAATTGAATCGGGGATAGTGATCCAAATCAACTAATCGAATCACTGTCCCTGATTCGGGCTGAATCCAAATCAAATAAGGCCTGTTTCACACACCTGTAATGTGCAGATGCACTAATGTGCATTAACATGGTACGTATCCATTGATGGATACCGCGCTTATGCTCATTAGTGCGTGTACACGCAGTAGTTCAGTAATGTGACTTAGCTATTTGAACCTAAACTTAGCTATTTGAACTTAAATGTGACCTAGCTATTTGAACCTAAATTTGATACCTGCATAAAACAGGTATCAAATTTAGGTTCACATAGACTTAAATCATCATTTTCAAAGCACATTAAGGGCATGCATGTGTAAACATGTGCCCTTAATATGCCTTTAAAATGTCTTCAGCAGTCTCAAAAGCAGGGATCAGGACCTAGGACTCCCTCCATTCTGGAAGTGTTCTTCTGCTATCATGAATCACTGACACAGCTTCAAGAGGAGGGATGGAGAGTGCCCTCAACTCATCCTGTGGTTGTTAGGGCACTTTCCTGGGGACTGGGATTTCTAGCTTGAAGAGGACATAGAAGCCAAGCCTCCTCAATCCTGAACATGTACTTTAACACCTAGATGACTGAATAAAAGGCAGCTACTTCCTTAGTCTCAAAGGTGAGCCGCTTTACCTCATGACTTAAGTAGTTAAGTCAAAGCAAGGGTTTCAGGCTGTGAATCTCAAACTAATAGAAGCACCTAAATTGGGTCTCCAGGGAGAAATGTACTAGTTCAGACATGCACACCCTTCAGTAATCCTTATTGTTTAGCATGGGTGTATCCCTTCCCCCAGTTTAGGATGCTGACTGTGATAAATCGCTATTCCAAATGTTTGAACATCCCAGATGATCTGGGTGCTGAGCACACATTTCAATTGGTTTTGTTTTGAGCTTCGACAGCTGTGAAACTCAGACATTTCCAGTGGTGCAGCCAGAAACTCATCAGCCGGCCAGGGCTCACCTGAAACTGGTCTGAAATTAATGTGATGTATAGCAGTTCAGACATGCCTGGGTTGTGCTTTCAGTTTGCAATGAAAAACCAAAACAGGTAACTTAGTGCAACCGGCTCACAGATGACGGGGATTTAAATGGCAAGGTGAATTGACACCACAAGTGTGACCACAAATTGGCTAGCTGGACAACAGGCACCTTGGGTCGAATACGCAGAGCGTAAATTACCCACTTACCTTTGTCAGGGCTGCATTGTGAGGAAGCTCCAGATGATACCACTACCCATTATTGCACTTGTTCTTCAGCTGCGAAGTAAGCTTTTAGTTTCAAGAGCTGTTGGTGGAGCACCATTCACAAGGACTAAAATTAACTTTAAAAGGAAATAAATATAAGAATGGAAGACATCTCAAGTGAATTAGGCAATGCAGGACACACACAAGTGAGAATATCTGAGTTTTCATCCTTAGTGTTTTTTATTGCATTTTATTTCAAGTAAACTTCTCTGTTAAAATCAAACAACAACCAAACAAAACAATCTTGTTACTTCTTCTGGGGCTATCAGGTTCAGGGCCTTGTGTAAACTAGGCAGCTACACGACCTAAAGATTTTTTATGACCAAAATTCGAATACTGTTTATAGGGATATAAGTGGTCTTTATTTTGATACCTACAGGGTCTCAGCTTTGCAGCATACTTATTCAGGCTTTCCATTACACAAAAAAACCCCAGCAAAGTCATTCTTGTTTGGATCATTCCATTATAAAAATCCCTAAATTGTTACCAGTTAAATCAGCTGGTTTTATTCCTTCTGGCTCTTACCAGTAGGAGGTGTTTTCATGACAAATGACCATTTCACATAGAGATGTTTATCTTTTATAAAACCAAGACAAATATTTGCAGACTTGAATATGCGTAGCCAAAGCCATGGCATCTAACCTGATTGGAAGAAATGTGGAGCAGCTGGACCTTCAGCTCTCTGGCACTGCAGGTGAGAAACTGCAGGATTCAGAGCATATAGGAACAGCTACAGGTTTGGGGAAAATGTCTAGGCTAATTAGAGATGATTGATTTTTTTTAAGCAGAGATAGTTTTGAACTGTAAAATTCAGACCAAAATTTCAAGTCCTTTCAATCTCAAAAATTAGGAGATTTCAGATTTAGGTCCTTGGTTTGACCTGTAACAGAAATCAGAGTCACCTGTATGTTCTAAGCCTCATCCCAGGTTCAGTTCTGAATTTGTGAGTTCAGTGATGCTGGGATTGGGCATTTTAGTCCATGCTTGATTTTACTAGAAGTACAGCAAAATTATTTTTCCCTATTTTGGCTTAGTAATATCTCCATGTTTTAAAATTACCATATCTTTGCATTTGTTCTCTGCAGAACTGTCAGTCAATGTCAAAGAGGATGTATGAATCAAAACTGTAGTTATGTTCTGATAGCATTATATAGGCTGGCAGAAAAACACAGGTGAAATAATGTCAAATCTACATGAGACTCTCTTTCCTTTTAAATTGAGACATCTGTCTAATCTCAATACTTCCTGTTAAATGAATATAGGCACCACAGAAGCTTATCTAAGCTTGATGTAAAAGGGAAAGAAAACATTTCTATGGGCATATTTGTACCTGTCAGCATTTACTTTAGACTTCTCTCTCATATATTAATGTGAGTGACATCAAAATGATTAAAATGATTGTTAATGTTAATACCACTTTAGTACCCATTTTCCCCCTATTTAAAATGGAGCCTTTCCTTGAACCCAGGTGCAAGTGGGAATTGGATCATATTTCGATAAGACTTCAAAACTTTCAGTGGAGACATGGGAAGGACAAAGTCAAGAGAGAACCAAAGGCTCAACAATACCGGTGTGTGTGCGCGTTTGTGTGTGTATATGGGACTGAGAAGCTTTCTTTGAGCTGGTTGTACAAAGGTGTTATTTAGCACTGTATAAAAGCTGAAGTACATGTAGTAAGACATTCTTTCTCTTTTTTCCTTTTTCTTTTTTACATCTTAAAAAGCCTGTACTTGCACACTTGTGTGAATTGTCTTGCATATAAACCAAACCTACTCAAAGACATCTCAACCTTGACATTTTGTTTTCCTTTGCAAAACTCCATTTCTTTAAAACACCACTTGCCTGGCATGCTCCCACATGAGGCACAATTATCAGAATAATAATTAACAGGCTCTCATTAATTTGGGATCAAACAATACCCCCTAATGAAGCAGAGAACAACCAATGTGATCCCTTAAAGTGAGGCGTATGCTTTTCTTACACCTCGTGGCACCTAATCTGCTGTAACCGTTAGGCACTGAGCTGACCGTAAAGGCCTTTATAACATTGAGTCAAGGACAGTTAATGGATGCTGGAGCACAAACAAGAGTGCTCCAAGCATGTCAGTCAAGACTAACCTGAGGCGAAAACATCAAAATGCAGGTTGGAGTTTTGACATTCCTGCAGGCTCTGTACGCCTCGCCAGTGAATTTTTAAAGTCAATATCCCCCTTCTGCTTGTGAACATTTTCTATCTGATGAGGAGGAGTAATGTGGATCTGATTGAACTGTGACTAAAGTATTACTTAAAAGGCAGCTTTGAATGTATGTGTGCGTGTGTGTGTATTTTTTTTTAAAATGTCTGTGATAACAATAAAGACAGTTTACACAGATTATCACAGGCTGTGTCTTTAGACTTCAAGGTTATATGATTAGGAAATTAGAAAAGAGATGAGATTAGAAAAACCACAGAACATTTTTTAAAAAGGAAGCTTTTTACAAATTATCTGTGTACTGAATTTACACAGAATCTGATAGATAAATCTTCTAATATTTGGAAATGGATAAATGCTACACTGTAAATAGAAGGAACTGGCTTTGGCGCTTGTGGCTGGCAAAAGTTCAAAAAACATATTAAGTATTCTAATTCACTGAAAGCTTACTTATAAAAATGTATATTGTGATATAAAATGTAATGATTCCTACATAGAAGTGTAATGAGCAATAATAATTGCTCTAGATGAGCACAGTATGGGCTGTTATAAAGTATGCTCCCTTTGCCTCCAAAGTCCCCATTAAATCTTTATCTTCTTGTTCCCCTTTGCACAGTGGAGTGAAGTGATTAAGGAAAATGGACATTAAACTTAAGACAAGATCATTTTCGGGGTTAGGCAATGTGTGTGAGCATACAGGGTAAAATTAGGGTGTTGGCATCAAGAAACATACCTTCCTTCTATTCCTGGAAAATAAGATTTATCTTTTCTAAGGAGAAATGATGTAAACTGAAGTGTTTTCTTAGGGTATTTAGAAGCTCTGATTAAAATTTCCCAGCTAACCATAAAGCTTAATTAATTCAGGAAGGAAATATTTTCATGAGTTCTTTGGTGGGTTATGCCAGCGGTGAGTATTTTGATCCTGGGTCCATTTGCTGTTAGAACAGATCAATGGGTGAACTATTTGATGTGTTTTTAATTTGTCTTATGAACTTTCACTTGGCACTGCTCTGTTGTTTGCTTAGTTGTCTCTTTTTAACCTCTGAAAGTTTATTTGACAGGGATCTTGTGGGTTGTAGAAACATGTCTGCGCAAATGTTGTGCATTAACTGAATATACATATGTTGGATAAATTATTTTTCTCCACCTCCTGTCAAAAACTACTGTATAGAGTTTCTATGTGCTGTTAAACAGTTGTTGCTTTATAGCCCAGAGGTGGCTGCATTCAGTATGGAATACAATTATTATCTGTTGGATATATGGGTGGTTAACCTTGCAAAGTTCATCGGGTTCTTTTGGACTGAAATGTGCTGTGTAAAAGTATGGTATTATTACCTAAACCTCCTGTGTTCCTTACAAAATATGTACAGTATGGTCAGAGGTGTAACAACCAACTGGGAGCCCAGGGCAGCAGTGACACATGGAGGCAGCAGCAACTTCCAGCAGCCACTGTGCCAGTCCTATGTGGCAGCAGCTGTTATGTTTTTGCCCCCACCGTCAACTCAGTGCATGGGGTGGTTGCCATGGTCATCCTATCTTAATTATGTTATTCCATATGGGCTAAATTGCATTCCACCTATTAAGCCTCTAAGTGGACTTGAGTGCTAAGTGTGATTCAATTCCACCCTGCTGAAGTCCCAAAAATCCACCAATGCATCTGCCTTTATAACACACCATCACCTTACCTTTAAGATTTAGCCAAAAAAAAAAAAAAAGAAGCAGTGAGGAGGAGGAGGGCCCATTCACCTTTTGTGTTAATCATTTTTCAGGGACTCCAGCAGATCAAAATAGAATCCTAATTACTGCCTAAATCCACTTCCGCTCCTAATATTTAGAATGGAATCTGGCCCTATGTTTAGAACTAAATCTTAGACACATTGCCATTTCTTGGTTGCATGAAGAAAAGCCATTTAGCATGGATAGGCTTAGTTTTTAATATTAAAAAAATCCATTTAAATGGGTTTACATTCAGCTTTAATCAGAATCCTGAAAAGGCTTTTAGAAGTGCCCAACTAGTAAGGTCCAGTGAACTCCCAGTAAACCTGCTGCTTTTCTTCATGCTCATCCTTTACTGGCTAGCTGTGTACAAAGAAATAGAAACAAAATTACCAAATCCCAATAGTCATTTTTATAACAACGCCAATTTTTTCCTCATGAATAGGACTTAGCATAGTCTAATGATCTCATGACAATGTCATGGCAACTCTGTGGAGAACAAGACCCTATTAAGATGTCATTCTGATGGCAAAATGATGGCAATTCAAGTCTATAGAGACTATATGACAAATGATGGCAAAACAAACTCAATACAAGTCTATGCAGAGCACATTATCATGTCAAAAGAATGGTAAAACCTAATAAGTCTTTTTCTGTCTCTAACTTCTATGAAAGCAATGTTGATACCTGCATACGTGAACAAAAGTACAACACTGAAGCAACAGCAAAATTATGTCAGTGTATGTTCTGCTACCTTCTCTCTAAAGATTTTGTGGATGAACTGTAATACTGCATGGGCATATTAATATGCCATGTGTCTTTTTATCATACATTTGTTTCCAAGAATATTTTTATCTTCTAATATAACCTATATTATTAAAGCAGCAAAGCAAACAGAACACAGGAAAATACATTGACTGTAAAGTTGAAATAGACAGTCAACATGGAAATGACATTATTATAGAAAGTAACACAAAAATTTAACATAACCTTACTCTTCAACTCTGCTCTGTAGTTACTGTAGCTATACTGATTTTTTTTATTTGGATAAGTCACTTCATCTCTCAGTGCCCAACAGTTGCAAGCTCTTTGGGCTAGATTCACATTGAGACATGAAGATGCTGCAATGCTACCAGAAAATATGACAACCAAGTAAAACACCTAAGACCCCCTAAACAATGCATGGGGAGTGTTACAAACCTAAAAGCAGGATCCATAACAGCCAGCAGCCTGAACTGTGAGTTGCCTAAGGTAGACAGCAGGCAATGCCAAGGAGAAGGGTGTGTCTTAATTCCCGCCATTGTCAGGGATTTGGACACCTAACTCCAGGCTATCAGAACCTGTCTCTCTTTGATTAGGATTAACAATCCCTAACCCTCTGTTGGAGTTACATGTTTAAGTCTTTTCTCTAAATAACTGGGACCATTATTTCAAAGCCAGAAAGATTTGGAATCAACCTACATTTCCATTGAAAGTGCTATACCCACCTAGGTGGACTGATTTAGTCACTCTTGCCATTTGTAAGGCATATTTAAACATTCACTGTCCCCAAAAAAGCAGGGACAGTAAACATGCTAGAGTCTAGTGCTTAGGGCACTTACCTGTTATGGTGCTGAGTGTGGGAAACTGATAATTACAGGAGATGTGGGTTCAGTATCTTTCAGGCAAAAGCAAAAATTGAATCTGGACCTTCCATGTCTGAGGTGAGTGCTGTAGCTATTGGAGGCCAAATCATATTATTTCTACTAAGATGTGTGGTACATAGGTGTCTAGGCATTTCAAAATAATCATATCCCACCCTGGTCAAGGCCCTGAAAAAAATAAAGTACCTACTTTTATCTACCTTGGCTTCAAGATTAAGTCATAAATAGTGGTGGTGAGGAGGGTGACCCACCTGGCTTTTGAATTAACTGTTTTTCAGGGATTTGAGCAGAATTGCACTTAAGGACCTAAGTCAGCTTATGTGCCAAATAGGTAGACCTGGCCCTTAGGTGTCTGGCAGATGGCATAGGATGACCTATAGTAACTGAGATAATAGGCAAAAGGACCCATTGTCTTCCAGCTGTGATTGGGTGGGTTACCTGGTAGAGGACCACATGTAGTGAAATGACCAGATTGAATGAAGGGTGTTAGGGCAGCCTTAAAACTTAATTTCCTAGTTGTAATATTGTTTTAATGTAATTTTTATGTTTAGTTTATAATTGTAATCATATATAGTGTAAGAGTGCATTACCAATATATGTTAATAGCCAGCTAGTACTTAGGAAGCCCTCAGCAGTGCTTCAGGGCCTGAATTCCCAGATGGTCATTAACTATCTAATAAAAGACAACCACCGTCATGCATAATTATTTAACATCTTGTGCATGAAAACATATTAAACAAAGTGAGCTTTTAAATATTTAGAACTAAATTACATTAAATAAATGTGATTCTTGGTAAATAAATTCTGGGGTGCGGACCTACTATATGAAATTAAAATCTCAGTGCTCCTTCCTTCATGATGTAACGATACAAATGCATTTACATGTAAAATGAAAACATTCAGCCCATTTGCAAAGGGGGCACTTGGAATATCAGTGATTTGTTTCTAGCTAATACTGTGCTTTAATAAAGGTTTGTGCATGATGGAGAGGTGTTGCTTTTATTTTATTTTTTTTTACACTATGTGATAGTTACAGTTTCTAAGAATGATCGTTCTGCACACTGTAAGAGCTGTTTTGTTTAGAGAATTCTGTTCTTCATTTGTATGACTGTCCTCTTCAGTCACGAAGCACCTAAAATTTGCAGATAGAATGCCTTGATTATCATTTCCACACCTTCTCTCTGCACCTGCCAGCAGTCAGTATCTGCACTGTTTATATCAATTCCAGTTCTTGTTTTAAATTTTCAGATTGACATTATTTCAAATTAGCTTGGTGATGACAGGTTCCCAATCTACAGAATAAATCTGCAGTTCTGTAAAACGTATACATGTGAGTAACTTTACATACAGCAACATTCCCAGTTATATGAATGAGGTTGGTTATGTACATAAAGTTAAGCATCTTTGTAAGTGTTGATAGGATAAAGGCCTGTGGAAGAATTCCATCCCAGTTTCTTCCCAGTCACTACTATTAGGTCTTTTCTTTGCCATTGTTTTCTCACCCATCTGCCAATTTGGTTGCCCCAGGTTACTGCGGACATGAGGAATTTCAGGTAGAGGGTGGGAACTCCACCTCTCTATTGTGTTAGCCCCGGCCTCATGGCATGGGGGCAGGGGCTTGAGCCCATGTCACTCTCTTAGGTGACCGGAGATGCTTTTTAAATTGATTGGTCCACATCAAACAACACCTGGCCTTGATTGGGTCTCAAAGGTAATGTCAAAAGGGCGATATAAGCTAAGATCCTCCAGGAGGTGGGGCAGCAGCCATATTAAGTCACATACAGCAACTATCTGTCTCTCTCTCAGGATGTTGAAGTGAGTTAACTACCTGGAACTTACCTAGATATATAATTTACTGTAATGTAGAAGTGTGTCAACCAGCTACTAAGCTGACACTGTTTGCTCTGGTTATTCTTTGATACTTCTTTATCCTGTATCCTTTCCCAAGCCTATCTTCTTTAAGCAATAAAGCTCTCCACTATAACAAGCATGGTGGACTTGCTGGGAGAGGGATTAGGGCATGCCTTTAAGCTGGTCTGTATTCAGCACAGTGCCCAAATCCAGACCAGACCCCTGGGTGGTGGTGCCAGTTACCCCAGGCTTGTGGGTGTGCTCTGGGAAAGGGGTCAGCCAGATGTGAGGCGCCCCTAGGGAGGCACTCGGCGCTTGGTAGGTGGTTGGGTGCAGTGAGGTGGGTGGCTCAGTGCAGGAGTGCCCCCTACTGGTCCACCACAAGGCCAATAACCTGCTTCTCCACCAAAGAGATAAAGCACAGAGAGCAGTGACACAGCCTTCCCCACTCTGAGCTAGTGGGCCTATTTCTAAAAGTTATAGATTATGAGGCTTCTACAACTATATCAATGGCCAAACTCAAACTGACCTGAAATAGGAGCAGGAATAAGTCCTAAATCCTTCCATTTGCAGCAGACCATAACAGCCGGGTTTGGTTTAGGGCATCTCCTGCCTGTCTTGTCTGAGTGGCTGAAGCTGGGAAGAGATCTCAGACCATGCCGGCTGCAATGCCTACCAGGTTGGGTTCCATGCAAAGTGTAGTGCTGAGAAGTACAGGTGCTGCAAAAGACTGCCAGAGATGGACCCAACAATGTATCTGCTAGATTAGCTCTGGCAGCAGTATTTAAGAGGCCGGAGGGTATTCAAATCTACAGCTCCCACTTCCCTAGAGAAGACCTAACTGCCAAGGTACAGCCTACTTGAGGGATGGAGCTGGTGGGAAATGGTACCCTTCCTTCCTGATGAAATAGTTCCATTTTGAATGGTGTAAAGAAATGACATAGTGTGAGCAACTACATGTGTGCATTACTGCAGTTGACTAATTAGCTCTGCAGTAAAGTGCCACCATCTACATATGTAGCACTATTAGGCTGCAGTAAATTAATTAACTCTGCCATAGGATAGTATGTCTAGGATAAGTACTATCCTATAGCAGAGTAATCTATGCCACCTCAATGCACATGTAGCCAATGATTGGGGCTGGCTTGGGCATGAGGGTACTACAATGTGGGGGCTGCCCGCCAGCTAGGCTAGCACTGCAGCACCCTCATGCCCCAGCCAGCTTCTCTGCTGCCTGACACCATCACCTGGAGCCCAGACTGACCCACCCCAACCCTGCTGCTAGCTCGGAGCTGCTCTGCCCCAGCTTCTGGGCAAACTGCACTGGAATTTATTGCTGCATGCTAACTGCATATGTAGATGCACACAGTGAGTATAACTAGAGGGCCAACAGTTTTAATCACTGTTGGCCAACTGATTAAATTGGCTGACAAAAGGGATGTGCACAAGGGTTATATGTCCCCAGTATGATAGAATAGATACATCTTTTAAACCTTTGTTATGCATTGAATAACCATAGAAACCTATCAGATCTAATGATTATATAGGAAAAGCAATCCCTTGCCATGACATAGATACCTGTGCAGGTGTACCCTACTTTGGTATATGCACCAAGTAGTTGTCCCCTTATTGCTGAACTCCTGCCAAGTCACTTGACTTATCACCTTCCAGGCATGACCTGCTAGGTCCCTTAAATATGCTTGCTCATTACATTTTTAGCAGCCCAACTGAGCCTGGTAGCAGCTTCCAGGAAGGGAGAGGGAAGAAGGGAAACTGGGTTGAAAGCTGAGACATCATGAAGCAAAGGGGAAGAGGAGTGAAGGTGGAAGGAGGACTCCTGGAAGCTGAAGCCCTGTTGAACTTTTGTGAAGCCTTAGCAAGAGTGGGCCAAAAGGGAGCACAGACTAAACATGACACCCTAGCTTAGTAGCTAGGGCACTTATGAGGGGAAAGAGATACCTGTATTCTGGTCACTTGTATTTTATTGAGTGACCGTATAATGTAAATTTTAAAAGGCACTGCTGCAAGCAGGGTGTGGAACCCAGATGCCCCTCATTGAATACCCTGGGGTAGAGAGGCATTATGATAGTCACGTTGGCTATTATTCCCTTTCTTTCTCTTGTTTTGCTTTCTCTGGTCCAATGAGTCTTTAAGTATCCATCGCATGGGGAATAAAGAGCTTCAACAGCCTGCACACCACAAAGTAGACTATAGACTAGTGGTCATCTCTAGTAGGAGATGTTCATTTGGATCCCCTCAGATGAGGTAAGGCATTAGGCCCATTTCTGTCACAAGGTGAGTGACTGTTCTACCTCTGAGGAGACTGAATAAAAGGTCGGGGGCACTTCCTGTTCCCAGGTTTTGGTTTTTGAAAGAAGAGATAACAGTTCATGGCTGTGAAATGTGAGTGGAGGGAGGAGTGTCAGCTCTAGACAAGGGCACTATTTGAGATACACCTCTGTCTTCTGTGTTACCTGCCATCTAGCTTAGGCAGCTCCTGCTCAGTGTCATGAATCACAGTCTGAAGTGCCTAATCCTCCCCATGCATTGTATGGGCAGCCAAGGCATCTAGCTCAGAACCGTGGATTTTGCTGCAACATAACAACACCAAAGTCCCTTTGTGGAGCTGGCCATCTATGAACTGTGGGTACATTGTTAGAAAGTGTGGCAAGGAGGTTCAGTTTTCAAACCCATATAAATCCTTGGCTGACTCTCTGTATAAGGTTACTAATTAGTGGCAATTGTTTTGCAGCCAAGCGTCCATTAGAAACTGGACTGAGACTACCAATGCATTTTGCATAGGCCACAAGCAGCCATGAGATGATAAAGACTGCCAATTCCTACCAACCTGGCTGGCTTTGCACCAACAATCTAGCAGTGAAAGGCTCCAGATCGCATTACCAATCCCCTGAGCCTTGGAGTTCCCCTCCAAACACACTTGCTTATTAATTTTCTTTTGAAGTTAATGGCAGGATGTAGCTCCACGTCCGTGTTTTTATAGGCTTCATAATTATTTGTTGAATATTTTGAGAGGCAAGGGAGGGAAATGCAGCTAGATTTGCTATTGCAAAAGCCTGATTATTTCATTAATTAAGCAGTTCTAGGTTGTGTTCCAAGTTGTGTTTGATATTTTATGCAGACTTTATCCCTACAATCCATCTTGGGAAAATATCCATTTGCTGCTAAAGGTTTCTCTATTCATGTTATCGAAGTGTACTTCAGAAATAAGTCAGTCTACCTAACACTGCACCTTACTAACATGGCTGCCTAATTCCCACTGAAAGTCAGGGCACAAATTTTCAAAAGTGCCTAAGGGAGTTACAGGGGTGTAGGTTGTAGCCATGTTGGTCTAAGGACATAGGCAGACAAAGTTCTTTGGGTGACTCTGATATCTTTTATTAGACCAACTTAAATAGTTGGGAAAAAATTGTCTTAGCAAGGTTTTGGGTTTAAAAACCCTTCGTCAGGCTGAGGAAGCATCTGCAGTTGGTGTGTGCTCTTCCTGGATGGAATGAATAGTAAAGATTTACTATATAATAATAAAATTTACTATTCATTTCATCCAGGAAGAGCACACAACAACTGCAGATGCTTCCTCAGCCTGACGAAGGGTTTTTTTAAACCCAAAAGCTTGCTAAGAAAATTTATTCCCAACTATTTAAGTTGGTCTAATAAAAGATATCAGATTCACCCAAAGAACCTTGTCTGCCTAAGGGAGTTTGGTACTGCACACCCATTCACTTTGAAAAACCAGCCTGGGTACTTCTCTCCCTTCTGTGTTTGAAAATCTGCCACATAATAGAGTGTATGATTTCTCCTAAGTACCCACAGGAACATAAATGTTCATATTGGGTATATCCACATGTGCAATTAATTCAAAGCAATCAACTCATTCTCATTAAAAAACTAGGGGACTGTGGCATTGACACCTACACAGTCAAATGGGTCGCTAACTGGCTGGAGGGCCGCACCCAGAGAGTGGTGGTGGATGGGTCATTTTCGACCTGGAGGGATGTGGGCAGTGGGGTCCCCCAGGGCTCAGTCCTCGGACCCGCACTGTTCAACATCTTCATCAGTGACTTGGACGAGGGGGTAAAAAGCACCCTATTCAAATTTGCTGATGACACTAAGATACGGGGGGATGTGGGCATGCTAGAAGGGAGGAATAAGCTGCAATTGGATCTAGACAGGTTACAGGGGTGGGCAGATGAGAACAGGATGGGTTTCAACACTGACAAGTGCAAGGTGCTGCACCTGGGGAGGAAGAACCAGCAGCATACCTACAGGCTGGGGAACTCCCTTCTTGTCAGTGCAGAGGCAGAAAAGGATCTTGGAGTCATTATTGATGCCAAAATGGACGTGGGCCGACAGTGTGGGGACACGGTCAGGAAGGCCAACCGCACCTTGTCATGCATCCACAGATGCATCTCAGGCAGGTCCAAGGAGGTGATCCTCCCCCTCTGTGCAGCACTGGTCAGGCCGCAGTTGGAGTACTGCATCCAGTTCTGGGCACCGCACTTCAGGAGGGATGTTGACAACATGGAGACGGTCCAGAGGAGGGCCACCCGCATGATCAGGGGTCAGCAGGACAGGCCCTACGAGGAGAGGCTAAGGAACCTGAACCTGTTCAGCCTCCACAAGAGAAGGCTGAGGGGGAATCTAGTGGCCTGTTACAAACTAGTCAGGGGGGACCAGCAGGCAATGGGGGAGTCCCTGTTCCCCCGAGCACTACCAGGAGTGACTAGAAATAATGGTCACAAGCTGGCAGAGGGTAGATTTAGATTAGACATCAGGAGGCACTACTTCACTGTCAGGGCAGCTAGGATCTGGCACCAACTTCTAAGAGAAGTGGTGCTGGCTCCTACACTGGGGGTCTTTAAGAGGAGGTTAGATGAACACCTAGCCGGGGTCGTTTGACCCCAGTACTTTTTCCTGCCATGGCAGGGGGTCGGACTTGATGATCTGCTCAGGTCACTTCCGACCCTACCTACTATGAAACTCTGGCACTTGTTGCGCTGGAGTCTATTGCTCCCAGATGTGCCATTTGAGCATATGCCCGAGACTGCAATACACTGAGCTGCGTTGGAGCAGCTCTGGCTGGCAGGGAGTCCTGGAGGTCAGCCTGCCAGCCTGCGGTTGCTTCCCCCCAGCTCAACTTGCTGCTAAGTAGCTGGCTGGGGCACAGGGAGCTTTGACGCAGGGCTAGCCAGCAGGCAGTCCCTGCATTGAAGTATCCTTGTGCCCCCAGGCAGCTGGGCCAGTGTCTACATGTGAATTTTTGCACAGTAAAAAACTGCAGCATGGTAGTACTTGTATTTACAAATACTATCCTACTGTGGAATTCATTATATTACTGCAGCCTAATAGGGCTGCACGTGTAGATGCTGAGATGTTTACTGCAGAACTAATTAGCCAGCTCTGGCTAAATACCTTGGAAAATCTGTCTTCTTGCTTTTGAAAATCTACACCTGAGTCTTTTAACAGTACAGGAAAACAACTGTCCTAAATAACAAATAACTGTTTTATTCCAGGGGGGAGAGGGAAAACATACATACATATATGTAAATGTAAAGAATAATGACTAGAAGCTTTCTGTACAAATCATTGTAGTCTCCTCATTTTTAGGACACCACCAACTTAAATAGCACATGTCTGTCTGCCCATGGTCCAGGGTTATGACTCTTAGATGTAACAGATTTGGGAAAGAAACATTGCCATATGTTTTCTTAATTTTAGAATATATATGGATCAGCACTTTGGGCCAAATTCTATTAAGTGTCACATGTGTAAATCTGGCCACATACTGGTGAAATGAAGTAAGCACTTTACAAAAGTGAATAAATATCATTACCTGGAGTGCTATGCCTCAGTGGTATATGCAGTGGTATGCAGCAACACCAGAGTTACCTCTGAATGAGATAGCTATACTGTTTCTGGTACTTTAGCTACATGAACATGCTTCTTCACCTTGGCTAATGAGCTTTGTGGAGGCAAAGTAGGAATATGTGCTTGAATGGAGTGTTGCACTAACATGGTTATATTGCTTTCTGTACCTAAAATAACTTGTTTAGTGGTTACAGAGTGAGTATGCCAACTTTCCCTTAATTCATTCATAAATCTGCCTAACCTTTTTCCTGATAGATGGATATGTCCCCATCCTGTCCTTGAGGATCTGCCCAGCCTTCATCCTTTAATTTGCTTTATCGGTCTGTATTCTTTTCAAGTATACTACATCAATTGTTTGGAATTCTTTGATCCAGGATGAAACTATATTCCTATTGTATGATAACTAGGGCAATGGTTTTCTCACATTAAATATTGGGGAAAGCTTCATGGGTAAACATAACCTGAGGCTGAAATTGTGCCATGTAGTGGAAAAAATGGATGACAGTTTTCTTGAGAAAGGGGTGGAAAAAACCAGCAACATTAAATGTACCGTGGTGGCTGATGGAACTATATTGGCCTGGGGGCATAATGGTGTGTATAGTCCATCCAATTCTGTCTTGCTAGGTATTTATACCTCATTCATCTCGGTAGTAAATACTTCTCAGGAATAAGTAGTAAATTGACTTGGATATATTGATACATTACCTTCTGTGCCCTCCTATTCTAATAAATTCTAAAAGATTATGATTCAATCCCATACGTACTGACGTGAAGCACGTAAGTGACTTCGCAGGTTAAGTCTCATGAAAATTCCCGTCTACTAATTTCAGAATTTGTCAAAAACTCAACAGCCATAACTAAGATGATATTTCTGAAAGCTCAACTCTCAGTTAGACACCAAAATAACTAGCTATATTTTCAGAAGAATTTGGTGCGATGGGTCCTTTCAAAAAGCTGTCCAAAAGTGTCACAATGGGAGCTAGTCAGATTGCTTGTAAAATCTCGCCTTTACTGAAATGCTTACATGGGTGCTTAAGATCTTCTGAAAATGTAGTTCCAATTGTAGCTGTCCAGCCCTTTAAAAATGACCCAGAGCTTTCTTAGAATTATAGCCCTTAGTTTTGGCTACCATGCCATTTTTCTTTACACTTGGTATCTCAATGTTTCATTATTGAGAAATGAGTATTCATCTCATTAAAACTTTAATTGCTGACACATGCAAATGGAGGCAGCCACCAGTGCAGCTGGTAGGTTGCCAAGCAACCTCAGTTTTGGTAAGAATATTAGGGTCATCCAATATCTTTGGTTCCAGGGGACCCCCTGTGCACACAGCAGTGGCCCTGTCAGATGTAATAGTGCCTTGAAATGTCAAGTTCTGTTGATTATTCCACATCCATATTTAACTTCTGTCTGAGGTACCATGGAATGTATCTGGATTCCATTTGACATCCCATTATCTGCCTGAATATGCTTTTCTTTTGCAGCATGCCCACATTTGCTGGCGCACAGTACTGGTGATTCTGCACATCCTCAAATCTGGATGGAGAAAGCCTACAGATTGCAGCAGAGTTCCTGTTACTCAGCTGCCTGAATGCACATTCTGCAATTCATATATATAGTTTGTGGATCTCACTTCCTGACTTGGTCCCATAGCTAGATTTCTTTTACTAATATATATGAAATTAATTTGGCAGCCTTAGTCAATTTTGTATCAACTTTTATAAAAATAATGTAGAATTATTACATTTTCTCAAGTTTGCATTAGTTTCTAAAAGTATTGTTATTTTATAGGATATTATACTCCCTAATGTATTATATTTTACATGAGGAAGCATCATTTAATATGTAGTGAAATAACTAATTGCATATAGTCAACATCCATCATTTTCTTTTAACTTACTGTATGTTGGGAAATCTCAGTGATTGCTATGGACTCTAACCTTCACAAATGGAGATTATTGGTCACTTGATTCCACAGAAATACCATTTTAGCTATAGAAGGAATTTAATTGTATGTATTGCAGCTATTCCAAAGGTTTATTCTTTACCATCTGGAGAAAAAATAGCCACTTTTCTTTTCTTTTCTTTTTTTTTTTTAAAGTGTAGTTAACTCCAAACTTTGATCACTATCACTCCAACTTTGGAATCTTATTAAAACAGTTTTGAATTTAACAGAACTGTAGTGGCAGATAGAGTGGGAAGATAAATGTACCTTCAGAATAGGTTTAATATCAAAAGTGGATAACAGAGATGGCAAGGTATTTCATCTATGAACATTTCACAATCATAAGATTTGCCACTTACTGCTGATAATCCTTTCAGGCTTGAAGGGTCAAAAGGTGAAAATGATTGAGGTACCTTTTGCTATGAATATTTTACAAGCTGCATATCCCTTTTTCACTGAGATCTATGTGCTGACTGAGGGCTTCTTCGGGATGAGTCCTTAGTTGACTGATGAATACAAAACACCTCGTGAACAAAAGGCATTCAAGATTAGCAGAAGACAAGACAGCCTACTTTAGTTTCTATGCATGGTACCTGGAGTATCAATGGAGATAAAACACTGAGTGACAGGTAACTGAAATACAGAATAACACAATATATTGTTCTCCTATTGATTGTGGAAATAATGAGAAAGTTAGCAAGTCACGGTAATGTCACAGGCAATGATGAACTTTGGAGAACTCAAGGACCTAAAAGTAACATGAAACAAGAAGTAAAATGAAGATAATATTTGGTTACAGTACAGTTCTCAAATTGTAGTGAAACACATCCCTTTGCCTTTGAGTGTGCATGGTTTTTAAAATGAAGACAATGGGAAGAAACTGGCTGCTGAAACAATATAGCTATTTTATTTTACTATAGCTAGTAATGTGAACTTCTTGGAAGACATCTTCTTTCACCACATTACTGTAGCCAGGCACATTTAGAGGCTATGAACCAAAATTATCTTCTTCATGCGTAACCAGCATAAGGTCATATACTGTGAGATACTGTGGAAGCTAAAGGCATTCGTTACTTCACCAGTCCAAGCCCTCACTTTATTTGGTTATGGCATTGAAATGAAGAAGCCGGTCTCGCTCCATCTTATAGGGGCAGCTCATTTTAAAAAAGGGGTAGTTTTTTAACAAGAGGTTCCCAGGGAAAACCAGCTTTAAAAAATATTTAACAAGTTTTGCCTTCAACATATGCATGACACTTTTTACCTTGAAAGCACGTTATAATTTGACTTATTTATAGCTAATTATTCTCCATGACATCCCAGTGATGAAAGCCAGTATTATCACCCAGCTTTTTAATGCAAACTGAGGCAAAAATTGTATTCGTATTTTTGAAGATGTTCTAAGATAATGATTGCTTCAGGTTTTATATACCTTAATTGTTATACATCGAAACTCATTTTCACAGGTATAGAACACCTGTAGCTTGCACTGTATTCATTTGCAGCTGTAGATGATCCACAGTATTGAAAGAAAAGATTGCAAGTACCTGAAGCTGGTACCCAAGACTTTGAACCACCGAGTTCAGGGGCATTTTTAAATTGCCCTAAGTGACATCCCTGATGTTACAAGGCAGCCAGAACCAAAGCTAGAGCTTGAGTGCTCTTAGGGCATTTTTACATGTGCTCTGAGGGGGTGGGGCACTTTAATTGGAGTAGCTCTGAGAGCCACTCTAATTAAAGCGCCCAGAGCATCTTGTGCATCAGCGTCCCCGTGCTTCAAAATGGCAGTGGGGGCACTTTATCTAAAGCTCATTGAACAAGTTTTAGATAAAGTGCCCCCGCCACCATTTTGAAGCATGGAGACACTGATACACGAGGTGGGGAGGCTGGCTGAAGCCTGCTAATTACCACTCCCTAGCAGACTCAGTTAATCAAGTCTGCTCCGACATGCTGTAATTACAGTGCATTGGAGCAGCCTCCAGGCTCGTGTACAGGCACTCTTAATTCCCAATCCTAAGCTAAGAGCCCTTCAGCACACAGCCCTTTGAATATATCCAAAGGCTGCTACCAAATACGGAAAACCATAAGGACTGATAGAAGCTTTTATATATATTTTTAGAGAAATTTACAGTGTCCATCAGGGCATGATAAAAACTCCTGTTATTTTGCTTGTCTTTAATACAAAAGAATTAGCTACAAATATGAGGGTCTATTCCAGTTAAATGGCATAAGGGCTACAGGATCCATAGACTAATAAAATGTATCTGTGCAAAGAAGGTCTCTCTATGTGGGTGGGCTGGAGCATCTTTTGTACCTTCACTGGACCATTTTCCATTCCACATACATGAAAATAGTTTGCATTTCAACAGTGAGAGCCTAAACCAGTGATTCTCAACTAGGGTGACACAGTACCCTGGGGTGCTTTAAGATCCTTTTAAGGTTGTTACAGTGTGCCACGCAATATTAGCACTGTCAGGTGCGCAAACATGATTCACAAGATAAACCCAGAGATTTCATATAGGAATCCATAGTGTTAAAACCATTCTGACCTTTTGTGGTCTTCCTGAGTTTTTGCAACAGAAGAATTGCTCTAGTATTTTTCTGTGGTCAACCCCCCAACCCCTTCCCCCAAATAAACTAAAACTGGCTTTTTCCAAGTTATACTTTGAATCTGTTGAGACGTACCTTGAATCTAAGAAGGGTGCCTTGAGTCTAAAAAGTCTGAGAAATGCTGGGATAAAGACTACATTGCCTTGGAGACTGAACAAAATCCCCTCATGTAGTGATGGTCTTTCCAGGGTTAGGGTTGAAGCAGGCTAGTATGAGGAAAATGTCACAACCAAACTGATGCCGCACCTGTCCTGTAGGTAAACTACATCACCAGAATATTTGCCTAAGACATGTCATTCTCATTAAATTCAAGTGAATGGGACAGATTTTTGTCAATGCTCCAACCTCTGTGGCCATATATGAGGTGTGTAAGATGTGTGTAATGACCTAAAGGGTAATTCTCCTAGTATAGGAGAAGCAGAAATAGGTGGGGAAGGGGTTCAGCTTTGTGCTGTAGATAGCTCAGAGGCAGTTTGGGAGAGGCTGGAAGGTAGAGCAATCCACTGGTAAAATATGCCAGAAAGATCTTTTCGAACAGGGATTTTCTTTTTCCAGTTTTATAATATTTATGATAAATAGCTAGGATTCACTGGATTGTTCCCAGAATGCTTTGCCATGCCTGTATACAGCACAGCTGTCCTGGTAATGCTAGCTGAAAGAAATACATCTTTCACCATAACCTCAAGGTTGCATATATTGGGCTCAGCCCATTCTCTAATAAGTGCAAGTTCTACAGCTGGCCTAGAAAGCCTTCTAAAAAGGATGTCCTGCTGCCTGTCCACTTGAGTTACAAGGTACGCTCTATGACATTGTCATAGGGTCCTGGGGGATTTCAACTGTCATGGAGAAAAGCAGAGTGAGGATCTTTGAAACAGAGTATAGAAGGATTTGGAAATAAGGATAGACCGGTGACCAGAGCCTTAAATAGTAGCCAACAGAGTTGGCAAAGTAATGGTATTATTATGCACTTTTGTTTGTCCACTTCACTTAGCAGACCAGCTGCTTCATGTTGAACCAAATCAAGCTTGCCAGTGCTCTGCCGGGCCAGGTTAAGATAAAGTATGTTGCATTAATTCAGACTCAGTGTTACAGAACATGGATCAGTGGAGCCAGGACCTTACCAGAGTGATGGGTAGATTGCCTTCTGGCTTCAGGGAGGTGAAAGAAGGCAGTCCTTTTGTCCATGAGTCATCCCACATTTTCTTTCCCCTCAGCCACTGTGGTTTAGAAGCAGCTTTGAAGTTTTCCTTTCACTTCAAAGGTAAACCAACTCATAGTTTACCTGAGAATTTACCATTTCTAAAGTGAGAGCAGGAGCTGAAGAAAGATAGAAGTACCCTTCCACTTCCAAGGTTCAACACTGACCATTTTAATCTTAAATAAAAATAAAATGATGAGGGTTTTTTCCATCTCTCTCCTAAATTATTTCTTATCTTTCCACTAGTAAATATTCTCTGTAATGGAAAGGTATCATGAAAAAAAATCATATCTGAACCATCAAAGGCCCACTTGAGAGCACTGTAGTGAAGCATGGTGTACTCACTCTGTGTTCAGTACATCCTTTACGCTCCATGGAAAGTCTCAGGCCTAAAGTTATAAAGCCTTTTGAGCCAAGGCTCCATTAACTTCCGTGGATCTTTTCAAGTTTGCATCTGTGGTAGAAAATTAGGCCAGCAAAGCAAAGTCTGGTCATAACAAAGGCCCCAACCCTACAATGAAGTCTATGTAGATTGATTCTTTACTTCTTCTAGACTCCACATGGATATAAAAGTCTATCCAAGTAGATCTAGAGGTAAGCCTGAAGCCTGGGACCAATGTATTATATTCACTTTTCTTCATTGGCAAGAAATTTAAATGAATCCAAATGCTTCCAAAACTGCCCTTCACAGAATTTTATAGGGATTTCTTTCTTTCATAATTCCCCCTCCATGGACACATGCATATATACACAGAGTCTTACTGAAGGGCTTAAGTAAATGCCCACTTCCCCAAATATGAAGAAAAGCATTAATCATACAATATCTCTGTAATAAGTATAAATGAAAAACATTATATTTTGTGACATTATTTGTGTCACAAAATATCTTAGGGCCTGCTCCTGCAAACTCTGATTCATGTGAGATGTCTCTATTCAGAGTGAGCAGTCACAGTAAAATCAGCCAGATGCTTTGCTGTGAGGAGCCAGGACCACTAGAGTAAAACATAGGGTTCTGAGAGATGTTCAGCTCCCCTCTGTACTTCATTGTGCTTTGCAGGAAGCACCATGAGTTACAGTGTTTCCCTGACCCAAAAGACTTTGCTCTTGGGTCCAGGGGGTTAGGGGGTTAGCTGTATGTCTGCAGCTGCTCTCCCTTAGCCCCATCCCCTCCCAGCTCTGGTGCTGTCTTCAGAATGGGAGGGGTGGGAAGGGAAGGCAGGGAGCTTGGCCTGGGGTTTGCCCAGCCTGTACTGGAGGATGGGGTAAGTAGATTGGAGCCCTTCCACCTTAGGGGGCTCCAATCCACCTGCCCCACACTCCAGCACAGACAAAACTCCCTTGCCTCCCTTCTCCCCCTCCCATTCTGAAGACATCACCAGGGGTGGGGCTGGGGTGGATCACCTCTGCCCTGCTTCCCACATGTGCTGACAGACATTAATGAAGGTGCTCCACTTAAGAGTGCATTCATCTGAACCCTCATTTAATGAGGTTTCAGATTGTCACCTGATCAGGTACTTTTAAAGTGCTCTGTGGCCATGCCCTTCTGTAAGGGCATGGCTCTAGAGTGGTTTCAAGGAGCCGATTGTGCAGCAAATGTCTGTACCCACAGTGCGTCATGATTAAAGTTATACTTTAGAGATGCTCACTAACAAGAGACTGAGTGAGCTGGGTATTGGGAGATGGTCCCTCAGTTAAGTAGCTAGTTAGTTAGAGTCAGGCAAAGGGTCTGCAGAGTTTGCCTGCTGGTCCATAATAAAGTTCATTGTTCAGTTCTTCTCATAGACATGTGTCTGTGTTTATTGGACTTGGTGATTATCACACATAGAAAACTCAGATTTTAGTTCGGGGATCAAAAGAAATATTAAGAAATAAATTCTTATATTGGACCCAAAACTCAGGTCCACAAACCTTCATAAGAAACTCCATAAAGGAACTAAGGTTACTACATTCAGCCTTAAACCCAGGCCACATACTGAACATGGTGCTGTATTAGAAGCATTTATCTGGCCATTAGTAAGAAGTCTGCCCCACCACCAATGTGTTAATAAAAAGATGACACTTTAAGAAGAAATTAATGACAAAATAATTTCACTATGTTCAGGTTTTTGAGTTTACTGAGCTGTAAGTAGATAAACACGTAGCCTACAAAGCATTCATTATTCATTTTCTGCCCCACTATTGACAGATAAGAGAAAGGAAGGAGAATTTGTGACTTAATGTGGGATATGCATCTCATGCCATCACATTGCATCAGGTTCATCAAGTCATGCTTATATAACTTGATTTTAATTTATGGGTTTTATTGTTGGCAGGTTTCTGAGATTATGATTTGATTGAACGTCTGTTGGATGTCTGTAAAATATCTGTTAGTTTGTAAATGGACTCTAATGGATTATGCTGCTTGAGTCTTCTTTTATGAAGCTGTTCACCTTTCCATGGCATAGTAGACGAGTCACATCTTGCTTTGATGACATACAGCATCAGCTATAATAAGTGTATGTCGGAGCCTGTAGCTTAAAACATCTGTTTGATATAATCTGTTTGCAATCAATATACAAGGATCTCTGTATGAACATTCAGCATCCAGAAGAATTTCAGCAAATCATCTCACCACTGGCTGTATATGTATTTTTTAATAAATATGCCATATTATTCTATTTTTATTTTACTTATCATGGGATGTTTATTTTATACAATATCCTTTTTTAGCCAATGGAACCAGATCCCTTTTTGTTGCATAAAGCTATCCTTAAGGCATGACCAGATGAGATAAATAAGCAAATTTAATTTTAAGTTATCTTTATTTAACCCTTCTGTCAGGCACTGGTCGGCAGCAAGAAGGGCCAGGTTCACCTTTCAGGGTACCCCATAATGAGCTTCAGGCTCAAGCTCAAAGGCTTTGAGCCACGTTTCAGTGGCTCAAACCCCCACTCAGAAATCTGAAAACACTAAATTTGTGGGACGTCCCACATAAACAAATCCCCTCCTCACAAGCAGTGTAAACACAAACACCCAAATGTATTACATAGAATAAAAAACAAAACACTAAATATAATTTTAAAATGCTATTAACTACAAAACAAAGTCTATAGGTGGAACCTTCTTGGGGGAAGCTTCACCACAGTCTGGAGCTTGGGGCTCCCCAATGGGTAGTTTGGGGGCCTACACACCTATACCTGCTCTTCAGCAATAGGCTGGAGAGGGGGCCCACACTGGAGAGTTGCATGAGCTGGTCCTTGGGTTCACTCCACTGTGGGGAGCTGCTCAAGAGCATGGGCCCTTCTGCATTGCAAGGGGCTGTGTTGCTCCTGGAGAAGTAATAGAGTCATGGGTGACCAGTGCCTCCTGAGTCAGGGAAGCACTTTCCCCCTTCCCCACCCCCCTGTGGACATTCAGCCACAGGGGAGGGGGGGGTGGTAGGGAGGGTCCTCCCATGGCCGATCCCACCAATCTGCAACTGGCTGTGTGGGTGGGGGAGAGGATTTGCAGGTCCAGCCAGCATGTATGCACCCCAAAACTTCTGGGCTGGATTATATGGTCTGCTGAAATGAAAATTGCAGGACAAACTCAAAAGGAAGCCAGGTTGATTACTGGCTACAGCTGGCCCAACCACACAGCTTGACTGGAGTAAAGAACCATCAAAAGAAACAAAAGGGAAAAGCCAGGCCTACCCTCAAGGTCTGGGCTGCAGGTAGTTTGGGTCATACAGCTCCACTGGGAGCAGAAAATTGCAAACCTCAGCCCTGGCCCAAAGCTGGCAGGATTAGAAACTCCCAAGTTTCAACCCTGTTTAAAACTGCCAGGCCTAATTCCTAGCCAATCAACCCAAGGAACCAATACCCACCACCCCAGTATTAATCCCTTAAAACCTCAGAAAAGGGGGAAGAAAAGAAGGAAAGAGAAGTTCCCAGACACTGGGACAATTCTTCCTCTCTCTCTCTCTCTCCTGCCTTTCTCTAGCTGCATATGTGTGCTCCCAGACAGTGCACGGCACCCTACTGAGCCGTACTGCACCCATGCCATGGGGTAGCTGCCATGCAGATGCCAAGCAGGGGGGTAATCCCCGCTGCCCCCCACTGCCCCACGTTGCATTCGGGGGGGGGCGCTCTGCCATGAACCCTCAGAGGCTCTGATCACTGCTCCTGCAGCCGGTGAGTGCAGGTCTTTCTCTTTTTTCTTTTCTTTTCTTTTTTTAAGTGCCGGGAGGTGGGGGCCAGGTGGGGACTGGGGCCAGGCAGGACAGCCCTAGGGGCTTCTCCCGCAGCTGCCCCCACCCAGGGAGAGGCAGGCACACCTGGAGGAGCCACAGAAGGACCTGCAGCTCCCCAGCTGTGTCTGCCTCTCCCTGGTCAATCCAAATCTCCGAATCAGCACCGAATTTCTGATTTGGCCGAATTTAATGGGGACAGTGATTCAAATCACCAAATCGAATCGCTGTCCTCCAAATCGGTCGAATCTGAATCCGAATCAACTACTTCCCTATTCACACAGGCCTACTCTATACACCTGACCATAGATGTTCAGGTCACATCTTCCAGGCTGGGGACCAAAGAGGTTGGTATAGGAATTTCTGTGGTGACCAATGATTCCCCTGCTCTTACACGGACAGGTTCCCTGGGCAGTGCAGCTACTTTGCTGGTATAGGGCAAAGAACCTGGCATTTGGGCTTATTAAGACAAATTCTGGACCTGGTTCTGAGCTCACTTTCATAGATGCAAAGGAGTTACTAGGCCAAAGTCAAGGATGGTCGGTTTTCTTTTTCTTTTTTATTTTTTTTCCCCTTTCAGGAATAGCATTTTTGAATCTCTAAAATGCTGGCAGAAATATTAGCAGGAAAAACTGATGCCAGAGGTAAGCTGTGTTCATGTAAACTAAAAGCAGAGTGAAACACTATATATTTAATGGTTTTAAAGACATTGGTATTTAATCAGTCATCACTTTGCATTTTTACATATGGAGAACATAAACTATCTCTAGCATGATGCTGGGGAATTGTCAAACTATCAAACTAATTAAAAAAAAAAGTATTAAGATGTACTTTGAGCTATGCAAACATGTAGTAAGTTTTAAAAGTCTCTCTTGAGAAGACTGATGCAGGCCCAAGTCTCTTTTACACTGCTAGAGGGAAGCTGTTTGTATTATAATTAGGGTTTTATAGCATAAATAGAAATAGACTTTGACCACTCAGACATGGCGGTATGGGTAATTACCACTGCTAGAGGCACTTATTGTATGCTCCCACCAATTATTTTAACTGATAATTGAATTTCTTAACCATGACTTATGCATTTAAATGCCTTGAGAGTGGGGGTTCCCAAAACCTGAACCTGAAACATAATGATCCTTCCTCTGTCTTGAGACTCTCCCTGTCTTCCGCAAGAGTAGTTATGTGGGCATTAAGTTTGTAGCTTTGATGATCTGAAACACTAATGGACAAACCCATAAGAAGCCCACAAGAACACCACTCACTTTTTTCTTCCCCCCTCATGTGTAGGACTCTTGCTTTTCTGAAACTTGTTCTACTCTTTGGCTAAAGAAACAAGATCTAATCAAGCAGGGACTCTCTAGTGGAAATAGGAAAATAAAGTGAGGAATTCCTTGCAGTGTATGACACTGCAGATGCAACCACTCAATGGGGGAAGAATGGGGAGCTCAACACAACTTGTCCTCTCTAATGGAAGATGTATCCCATAGTAACTCTATCACTTCCACTACTGAGAAATGAAAGGAATGCACTTACCCTTTGATGTCTGGCTTAGCATTCAGGGATCTCCAGCATATGTAACTGTTTCATCTGTGTCCCCTTCCCTCTGAGCATAATCCCTGTGCACCAGCAGGAATAGGATTAGGAGCCACTCAGCAGCTTTACTATTTCTAGAAGTCCCTCATCTGGAGGAATACTCAACTAGCTGATTAACCAACTTTGGGATACATTGTACCACAGAACAGCTAAGAGCAGCCCAAGCATTCAGGCAACTATGGCTTTTGTTATTAAAAATTGTACAAAAAATTGTTCAATTTTTGCCCTACTGTGCACACACATTTCCCAAAGTCTCCATCCTTATCTACACAACACTTATTGGGATGAGCCTAGAATATCAGAAAAACCTTGTAATGGTTTGGGATGAACACAGTGGTCTATTCCTCTGCCACTTTAGAATATTCCACTGCAAGGATAATCCTTGTAAGTGCATGAAACCAACCTTTCTTGGGTCCAATATGAGACTGGAATAAACCCCAACAGGATCAGAGGCTTATTTTAAACCCTAGTACTTTCTTCACCAAGTACGAAGTTCTTTACTTCAACCTTGCCTTCTCTAACATAAATAAAAAAACCTGAATGAACATTGAAAAATTCCCCTATACCAAAAGTCTACCCCCAAAAAAACCCCCATTCACTGCAGTGCACATACAGTTCTTAAAGAACAGACCACATGTGACAGATGTTAAGCATGTATTGAAGGAGCTCAGATACTATTGTAATGAGTAGAGGGTAAGAATCTGTATCAAATAGAATAGACAGACTAGACTGGACTAGAATAGAACAGACTAGAAGGGAACTATGACATTGTGATTGATGAGCTTGATCTTGACTTTACTTGCTCCCATGTAATCAAGTCTGCTGAAGTTCATTGGAATCACACTGCTGTTTAAAAATTAGTGTGTGTAAGTCAGATCAGAATCAAAGGCAGAGAGGTCACTAACCTAGTGCTGGAATTAGACAAAGAAACTTACAGTATATACCTTAAAGTCTTTATGATACCCTAATATATTTCAGAAGATTTCTTCACATTTTTTCAAAATTTAAATTTTAGGAAAATTCTTAATTTGCAATCTGAATACAGCTGAGAGTCACACCACAGTATACATGGCATGGCTTTCATATTCTGACTGGCAGGTGCAAATGCCACAGCATCAGATGAATGTTTAGCTATTTGATGTCAGCTCCAATACTTCTCCTGTTGAACAAGATTCAAGTTTAGATCTGGAGACAGAAAATATCTTCGGAGCCAAAAGAAACAAATACTATTCCAAAGTGTACCAAAAAGTCTGGATAATCTAAGGAGGTTGGTAATGTGATCCTGGCCTTCTATTTATCCATTAGAACAGGGGTTTCCAAGATAGGGCCTGCAGGCCAGATCCAGTTTGCAGAACCCTATCATCTGCCCCATGGGGCTGCCCATGGGTCTCAAATTGTATCCACACACTCCATGTGACCAATGCCAAACCAGTCCTGTGTGCTGCATTTGGCACATGGGGTTCAGTCTGGTATGCAGAGCTGAATCTGGCATGTGTGCTGCTCACAGTACATGGGGACACAGGGTGGTCCGTGGGCCTGATCCGGCCTGGCGCCACTCTTCCAGCCTGCAGGCTGGCCCCACACACTCTGACCTTCAGTACCTGATGAGCTTGACACCCCTGATCGCAGGGTAGAAGTCTAATTATAATTATCATTCAACAAAAAACCTCCATTCTTTGTGTGTGTCCATTTAGCTGTTTGTGAAACCAAAGCATAGATTTTTCATTTCATGCTTAGCATCACTTCTAGCTTATGTAGCAAACACATGAGACTAACTTAGAAGGAATGTCTCTGCAGGTAAAAAAAAAAATCTTTTGTGACTTTTGAGAGTATTCACTCATTTGACCCAGGGCAAAATTTTGTCATGTCCAATGACAACAGCTTATAGCTGTGAAAATGCTAGAATTTTTTCTCACCAATCCTTGTCTCCTTAAGAAAAACCATTAATTTGTCCTGATTTGCCCCAGGTGAAGAGACACGGATTTTCCCCTCACTTAAACCAGCAGAAAATCTGGACTACTCCCACTAAGGTGAATGGCAACACACTTAGGGCCTCTTTTGTGGTTTCAAGGCATCACCACCACATTTCTAGATTTAGTTTGTGCTAGCAGGAGCAAGTGGGTGAAAACACCTAGAAAACACTGGGAATGCAGTACGAACAGACCCTTATTGAACAGTGGTGTAGAATCAGGGCTTCTAATAGCAAAATAATGAGTCAAATTCAGTGCCCTCTTCTGTCCCCTTAACTGTGTTCAAATAGTTCATGGTCTTTTGGAGTTCTGATATCCTAGGCCAGAGCTAGACTGAGAACCAAGTAAGTACTTCAAAAAGACTATTCTCCAACCATTTGGGTTGGTCTAATAAAAGATATCAGATTCACCCAAGGAACCTTGTCTGCCTATGTCCTTAGACCAACACGGCTACAACCTACACCCCTCAAAAAGACTAGCTGTATATGAGCAAATAGGCATGGGATTGAGAATACGGAGAAGTCACTTACTGACACAAAACCAGGATGCACTGTTGAGGCCAATGAAGTTATCCTGGTATGAATTCTGTATTAGTCAAACTCATAGTTTCTATTCCTATTTCTTTCAGTACTTGCTGTGAAACTATGGACAATTTCTGCTATGGACAATAGCTTCTCTGAATCTCAGATCTGTAAAATGGAAAAAATGGTGCCTACCCATCACTGTAAAGCACTTTCAGCTCAGCAGGGGAAAACCACTATATAAACAGGAAGAATGGCTATAAATGTATGCAAATATTTGCATCACTGTTAATTCTGAAACATTTGGAACTAGATGCATAAATTAACCTTCATGTTGTGATAGGGCCAAAGAGAGAAACATAGTAGGAGCCCGAAGTTCAGAAAAAATTCTCTCTGGGGTTTCCAGTTCATATCTGCTGGACACGGTTCTTGTGTGCAGGTATATAGTCTGTAAACTCTAATTAAAATGAAGTATTTAATGAATATAGGGATTGATAGCTATGGATAGGGCTCAACGCATCATAGGAATTCTCAGCATCATGTTGGATCGAAGAAAAATTCCACCACCAAAGAGAAGTTAGTATAATACCCACGTTCCCCCAGATTCCCCTAGCTGTAAAAGATTAGGGCAATATTGAAATAAAAACTAGTTGACTGTGAGGTGAAGAAGGCACACACCTTAGAGGATGTTACTAGATTTCAGTGCAGACCCTCCCAGTCAGAAAAGAACTTGCTAGAGCACATAAGAATGATCCAAGCTCACAAAGGATCATTCTTATTCCCATAACATGATTCAAATCCTTTCTACAGAATCACAGCTCCATACTTTTATTTTGCAACATTTTCAAGTCCAGTTATAATACGTGTGTTTCACTTCAAACCTCACAGTGAGCACCATATGTAAATCTAGTAATTAATTCACCTTAATGCTGCAATCTGATCACCAACTCTTAGCACTTTCTGGAATAACAGCACCCATTTAGCCCCATGCATATGTTGCCTATGCCTGAGTAAAGTAGAACCTCTATGAAAACAATACCATTTTACCACAGCTCTGTGGCATCAGTGGTGGTGGACCTGAGAAAACAGTCAAAGTATTGGACATTACCATTTGTGGCACTGACAGCTTGTCTCTTCCTCTTGCGCTGTATCAAATACAACACTGAGAAGAGACGTTACAGATACAAGCAGAGCTAAGGAGCTTATTGCATATGCTATACCTTAGTCCAGCTTCCCATATTAAATTAATATATTTCCTAAATCTTGAAACTGAACAAGCAGACAAAAATATTTTGAGACCCCTCAGAAGAAGTCATTTATAAACAGCTGATGTTTTAAAGTCCTTGGTACATCTCGAGATGGACCACTTGAACCCTTTGGCTTTAAAGTCGACCTCTTCTGCTCTGTGCAGAATCTTTCATTGTTTCCTGAGTTTTATCTTTTCTATCATAAAAATTACTCTTGTTCACCCTGGAAATTCTTGATGTAGACATATTCAAAAGCAGTGGTGCTCAAATTATTTTGAGGAGAGGTCACATGCACTTCTTTAAATTTGTTGTGCTACCATGTACCTCTATGATTTCATGTTCTAGATAATAAAAAAGCTGTACTATGTCACTGCAAGTACACTGTAGCTCTCCAACAACCTAAGAAATAGTATAGAGCTGTTCATTATTTTTCTTTTCCTTCACCTTCTTTTTCCTCCATTTATATTTCCTTTTATATTTCCCAAGATGGGGGGCTCTAATCCACCTGATCCCCTGCCCCCATCCAGTGCTGGCAGGGCAAACCCCAGAATAAGTGGAGTCTGTACCTCCTGCCTCTCTGCCATCCTGAAGACAACCCTGGAGCTAGGTGAGGTGGGATGGGACTAGGGGAGAGACAAGCAGATAGGCAGCCTCTCTCTACTGGATTGGCTCTGAAGTGGAACTTGATTTCCACCCCCCACACTCCCTCGACCAAACAGCAAACATCTGTTGGATCAAGGGGGGTCACTGTAACTCATGGCACTTTTTGTGAAGCCCCATGAGTTGCATCAGGGAGCTGCGTGTCTGTCAACACCCTCAGAGATGAATCAAAATACGGCTGCACTACATAATAGAACCACCTATAGCTTCTGCATACTCCTAGTAGCTCAAAATCACACTGCCTGCCAATGGGCCAAAGCTGCACTCAGGGATCAACAGAGCATGATGCCATCTCTTGCACAGCCTTTTTCTTTCCACTCAAGCCACCCCTGTATAGGGACTTGGAAGCTAGAGAGAAATATAAGACTTTCTGCCTTGATTCTATGACATAGGAGGATATTTTTGTTCCTGGACAGAGGCTGTCCAATGCTGGAGACACCTTTCTTATGGTTAGAATCTCTCAGTGGTAAGGTGCATCACATTGCACAGAGTGTATGCAGAACAGGTGAGATCTATATCCCACCTGATAAGGAGAACTTATCAGGGGGAACAACTAGTCTAAGTACAGACAGTCAAAAAGGCTGAATCGATTCAATTTTTGCAAACTAGTCTAAACTGCAGAGATTAAACTGAGCAACAACTGGACACACATTCACTTTTGATTCAGGAAATGCAGCCACATGCCTGCAGTGGCTAAGGCCAGAAGCCAGGGGGGCACTAGAGCACGGCTCTCTGGCATGTAGCTAGCCTAGGCTGTGTGTTTGCTTCCTCTTCCTGCTGCCCCTGAGATCTGTAAGATTTGCAGTCCAGAATCACAGAAGCAGAACTCTGCAGGGTTGCTCATTGCTTTGTCTTCCTGCTTCCAGGTGCATCTGGGATTTGTAGTTCATAGTTGAAGTAGCAGTAACTTTCAGTAAGTTTAGCAGAGCAGGGCAGCTCTGTACTTAGGGGAAAGGGATTTATCTGGGGAAAGGGGGAGTTTAACCCTCCTCTCCAGCCCCAGACCCCAGCTGAGGTTTGCCCAGGGGGGAAGGCAGTTTCTGCCTCTCCCCCCTCTCCCCCCCTTCTCTGCTGGAGCAGATGGCACAGCCCAACCCATGGCTTGAAAGCATGCTGGGATGCTGGGGGACTGTGATTTAACTTGAACCAGGAAGGGGTCTGGGACAGAAGTTTCATAAACTGGTTTGACCCAAATCATTTAAGTCTGATACTACATTCAACCAGGTTTATCTTAAACCAGTTTTAGCCATTTTGAAACTGATTTGTGTGCACTGAACTTCTGTTCTGTTACAGGTTTAAGCCAGTTTCTGATTACTTAAACCAGTTGGTGTGTAATTTCTGTCCCTAACTCTACTGGCAGAATACCAGGGGAAGCAGTCTTTCCTACTGTTTTTACTTTCCCCTGAATCATTCCTAGCTCTCTAATTCAGCCCTGTACAAATGGAGAGGTACCTTATTAGTGTTGCAAGTCATCTGTACATACAAGTCACCTTACTTTGTCATTTATATTCATTTTCTGACTAACTTGGCAATGTCTACATTCAGTTGCTTCAGTCACCAGAAGTTTTGGTGAGAGACAACAGCCACCACTATCTAGCAGTGTGGGTGTGGGTGTGGGTGTGTGTGCACACCCTCAAACTTGTGGCAGCTCCCCGCAGCTCCACTCTGAAGCTGTGCCACCAGAACATGAAGTCATTCTGGGAAGGCACCATTTGACGGTGCAGAAGTATCTTCACGTGCTTTGACCTGGATGCCAGGCCTGGTAGGAGCTTTACTTCACTTGGCAGAAGAGTAATTCTGTCATCAGAGGGTCTTTAAATGTGATGACTAGAGTTCTGGCTCCAAAACTTTCTAGCTCCTAGCTAGGTTCCTAAACCAAGCTTTGCCCCTGACCTGTAACTCCCATAGCCTTTTGCATACCTGCTGAGTTGTGCCTCAAGAGTAGCTGCAGATAAAAATAAGCAAACAGTCTGCACCTATTTTTCCAACAGTGAATTTTCTGTGAAAGGGATTCAGAATCATGGGTGGGAATAGCAGACAGTTCTATACTGCGACCAGTATCCCTGATTCAAACTCTGAACATACTTGTTAATAAATATATTATATTTTATCATACAATTATAATTTGCAGTGTTGGACTAATCTTTTTGCAAAGCACATGGAAATGATTCACTCCACAAATGTCTATCTGCTGACTGGGTGGATAGCCAGGACTACCAGAAAAGTCATACCATAAGAAATGTGGCTAACTTATACGTTTTCCATCACTGGTCTGTCTGTAGAACATGATACCGGTTTCTTCCATCCAGACTGGTTAGGAAGAAAATACATTAAAGGAAAGGGAAGCACAAACACAACTAAATGGTTTTTGGTTTTCTAACTCCATTTCTAACTGATTTGCATCCTGTCTACCTTTGAGACCATAGACCTGTATTTCCCATTGCATGATGTTGTAGGACTTGTGGTTATGCTGAGGATCTGAAGAGGAGCTTGGAAAAAACAGGCCTCACTGATCTCTGAATGACTGAGACACATAGAAAAATGGAACATACTGGCTGCGTCCACATTAGATGCTGACTGCACAGTTGTTACTGCATAGTCATTTAGTACTTGTATAAGCAAGTACTAAATGGCAAGTACTAAATGACAAGTGCCGATGAATAGCTTTTTTGTGATAGTGACTGCGCAGTAGCCCAAGATTACTGTGCAGTAGTGTTACATCACTGATTCTGCCACACAACGCTACTGGTCAGTAGTTTCTGACTACTGCACAGTCAGTGTCTCATGTAGACACAGCCACTGAATCAGGAGACTGGTATGAAAAAGGAGTAATGGGAGTCAAGAAAAATCAAGCCATTCAAAGGTCAGTAGGGCCTGTTCTTCCGGAGCTCCTTTTCAGAGCCTTAGCTTCATCACAGCTTAGCATTACCCGAAGTCCTGCATTTAATACTCTTACTTGAATATATGGAAAGATAACTTAATGCCAAACCATGAAGCTTTGCTTATAACTTTTTATAAGAAGCATATAGCAGCCATGTTGTATATATACTAATTTCTCTCTCTCTCTCTCTCTCTCCAATTGATTATATAAGCAAACTATAAATTAAATATCATTATCTTGCACTGAAGTAGTAAACTGCAAGCAGGTTTCAGATACCAGTCTTCCTGAGTGAAAGAATCTCTTTCTATGTGTGATAATATAGCAACTAAGATCAGCTGAGGCACTCTAGTGAACAACCTCAAGATATAGAAGGAGGGCTGTGGGTAGGACTTTCTAAATCACCAGACCTGTAGAATGTGCACCCTCCTTGGTGTGACAGAGCCCAAATATAGTTTGATCTTACATCCATGTTGCAGAACTCCTTTTTTCTCAGTAGAGCTGGGTGAGAGGGAAATGGGAAGAATCATGGTGTTGGTGTGTGGTTGGTTCAGTTTAAATGTATAGGTATTTTGAAAAAGAAATTAATATGTACATGTGTTTGGAGAACCGGAAAAGTACATTTTTATTCACTGAAACAAATAAAATAAAGTTCTGAAAAAGAGCTTGGAAAGAACAGGCCTCAGACTTCTGAATGAGTGAGAGACATTGATGATGGAGCATACTAATGTAGGGAGTAGGGAGGCTGGTACAAAAAAGGAGTAGTAGATAACAGTAGTAGTAGTAGATATGGCAGAATCCTGAGCTGGTGTAGGTTGGCACAGCTTCAGTGAAATGACAACAACCTACCCCATTCAAGCATCTGGCCCACACTGTACCTGAGGCTTTATTCACTGCTTATATTTGTCCATTGCATGACAATTACTGAGTCAATGACACTATAGTAGAGCTATCTGAGGAGTGGTACTGTACATCCATGCAATGCCAGTAAAGGTCATTGAAATAATGTTTTCTTACACAAAAATTTTGAGTCAGCTATTGTGCTCATCTTTCTACCCCTGTTCCTCAGCCCATTGAATTTCTTGATGCTGTACGTTGCTTTAATCTCCGTTCTCTATTATAGGATCCCCCCACCCCCATTTTTGGTCTGCCGGTTGACCTTGAGCAAGTGACTTTTATTCTCTGCCCTTCAGTTTCCCCATCTGTAACATGGCCATAACAATAGTGAAGTCCTTCAGGCAATTCTTTTGGGTGCACTGCTTCTTTTGTTGGCAAACCCTCAGATTATATGTATTTAGCTCTTCTTCAAATCATAGTACCTAATGTGGGGCCCATTCATACAATTTTTTGCTTGGACAAGCTGCTCCCTAACCTTCAATGCAACTATTCACAAGATTGTAGGTGAAGAAATTGTGCCCTCACCTGGGACATTTTGACAGCAGTTTTGGGTTACCAGGCAACTGGGGTGTTTTGGTTCTGACCTTAAATTACTTGTTATGAAACACTAAGATAAGAAATGTTTCCAACTGAGATCTTAGCAGAGGAAAGTAATCAAAAGGTCTTTTCCTTCTCTGATTTTGCACCCGTGTCATTCCATTAATTTAAATGGATGTGCTTGTAAGTTTTACACCAGTGAGAAAAGAATCAGGCCCATAGCTTAATTATCCTAAATTCTCTTTCATATTTTTTTATGTTAGCTTTGCAGAGTGTAAATCAATTAGTTCTAACAGAGGAATAGGTTCCTGGCCTGACTATAAGTCATTGAATACATAATTGCTCTGTTGCTTAGATTAACACCATATCACATTATTAGGACTGTTTTGAATTCTGCAGTCCTGATGAAGCCTGCAGTTTAGAAACCATTCATTGTATATTATTCTATTTCTGTGGGCTCCTGTATCACAAACAATTGTTGCACAAATGCTACATTTAATTAAAGACCTCTTGTGGCTGAAGCCTTAGCATAGACAAGAGAGACCTGAGAAAATGCCTTTCTGTTGGTTAGGGAGCTTTAAACAAAATAGGATTAAAGAGGGTGATACCATCACACTGAGGAACAAGACATGGGTATCCCATTGAAGTGACTGGGAAAGAAAAAAGAGGGATATTTTTTTCTGAGGAATTCAGATCAATTCATACACCAAAAATAATGTCAATGTGGAACATTTGCATGTCAACGTGTTATAGGAATGCTTGAAAATATCCATTTTTAGAAACTGTATTAGAAAAAAATAAAGTCACTGGGTTCTAAGACTCTGGGAAGAAATCAAAGTAAAGTTAGTTCAAGCTTTATATGTGTAAAAACAAAGAATGAATGCCAGTCAAATAAACATGTGGCTCAGAATCCTTTTTTTTCCTTTTTATTATTTTGGAACAAATTAAAAAGTCTTTGCTTATAAGTATTCTTGCTGGATTAGGAAACAAAAAAAAATCAAACAGGCAACAAATAATTTTACCATTACCAGGTAATATGTGTTAATTGCTCAGTTTATATACTCTGAATGACATACCATTAGAGACTGTGTATGCATTGTAACTAGAGCATTAATAAATTTAAAATGTGCCTATTAGGATGACAGCTTTGGAGGTGCAAAGGAATAACAGTTATCACTTGGCAGAGGCAGATCTCACCCCATCTGCCGAGACTTTGCATACATTTTCAGCTTCCTGAGCAATGATTAGGGCTGTCAGAACCTCTTTAACCTTCTAACTGCTGGTCCCAACTGGCCTTAATTAGAGACTAATGAATTCAGAAGATGCAGGCCGTGAGGAAAACTGCCTTGACAGTTTGTGTACAAATTAAGCACCAATTACTTCATGCATCTTTTGCATTGCTGATACAAGTCTCTGTTATTATTTTTGAATATGGTCATTTTAGCATAAACCGAGAACTTTGCTAATGTATTTTGTCATTTTTATGGCTCATCATAAAAAAAATACCAGGAGGGTCATGAATATGTGAAATAAACTACTGTAGATGATAAAAAGAAATTCATTTCCCTCCAGGGAATATCATCCAACATTTTTTCCCCTAATATCATATTATTATTATGATTAGTCACATAATGATCACAGTTTAAGAAACAGACTTAACACGGTACCCTGAATATTTTTATCAGTACTGTAACTGATGTTATTAGCACAAGTAGGAATACAAAGACAGAAACAGTATTTCACTTCTGGGGGCATCAGAAAACTTTTTCACCGCGCAGGTTAAACAAAGGTGACTGACATTGTTAAGTATAGAACCACATTAGACAATGTTAGTACAGTAAGATACCTATTTGGTTATAAATATCCCCCAATACTCCCTTCTCTTCCACACCCTGAAGCTAAAAATGATTTTAATCAGTCCTTAGGAAAACTAAGGCCATAGGTCCATTATTGTAATGCATGAGACTGTTCAATAGGCTCAGCCATATGATTTGCCTAGTGTGATATGCCTGTCCTCTGGTACTTCTACCAGAGGGGACAGAAAGGCAAATGTGACTATGAACTGTTTCCTTTTTCTCTGGTGTAAAGGCAGATGGGTCCTGCCTAAGCTTGCTTAAGATGCATGGCCCTTAAAACAAACTAGAGCAACCAGGCATTCACTTTATCTGACATTTGGTTGTATCTCCCATTCTGTAGCATTAAACCATTCATGTTTCTTAATGCAATATGCTACATTCTACCAGGTTAAATGAGACTCTATTGTACAAACCTTCGTTTCTTTACAAAGGTTGCCAACATCATTATTGAAAGCCTCATGGTTCTGGTGCCATTGTAGGTCAAGATCATACTGAACTTTGTCATGGGGCTCTCCCTAGGAGGGTACTCTCCCAGAAGATCTGAGGGGGAATACTTAGAAAAGAAGTTGAGGGGTGAATTATTTCATGAAAAATGTCTGGTGAAAACTCATCATTGACTTGCACTGCTGGGCACATCTCCATCACTTTGAAATCTACAGATGTAAAGAGCTATATAAGAAGTATGGTGGGTATTATTTATTTGTATTATCTCTGATTAAACCACTGAAAAACATCCTGAAGCAGCATTCAGAATATGAAAAGGGGATGTTACACTTAATGTTTCTACCTTTTTTTTCCTGGATATACCAATCTCACCTTACCTCACCTGCAGTTTGAACACTGCCCCTGAAATGATAAAAAATGTGAGTTTTTAGAGCAACCCTCCAGTGCTTGTTCTCGTGACATCTTAGTTGGCTTAAAAAAATGGTCAACCCCTCTTGTAATGCAAACATCTTCAAAAGCAGACATTCTATCTATGATGATGAAAAAAAGAACCTTTACAGATATAAATAAAATCTTCTTATCTCTCCCAAGAAGAGATACAAAGGATTAGCCCTTACTCTAATTCTGTGAGGTCACTGTTGAGAAATTTGAAAATATGAGTCCAGGTTCTGTTGGTTGCAAGTCGTAGGGCGCTACATGACCAGCAGCTGTGGATCTTGAATTTCAGCTAAATAAATCCCTAATTAATATCTCACATTAAATTCTGCCTTTGTCCACAGAAAATCTGAAATTGGACTAACCTCTCTATCATGCAAGAACTTCATAGTCACTTGCATTTTTATCAAAACTATTTTTAAACACCACTAATTATCATGACTCAACTACCTCAGTAAGCACTGTAAGCAGTTTATTCCACTGGCTAATTGCCCTTATCATTGAGCATTGTTTTCTTATAGCTAACATGAATATTTTCATGCTTAATTTTACACCATTAGTACACACATTTACAAAAACTAGTCCCTTGCCCTTCTTCAAGCCAGTACCTCTCAAATATTTGAACAATGTTATCCTATTTCCTTAAATGACCTTTTTCCAGTCTATTTAAATGAAGTCTCATAAGTTGCTCTTTAGATACTGTACTACTTATTATCATTTAAATATTGCCTGGTGCTCATCAGACAGAAAAGAATGATGATCCTGCGATTAACTGATCAGTATAGTCACTGGAGACTCAAGTCTGTAGTCTGCCACACACTTCCACTGTTGCCTTGTCCAAGTCAGTTTGTCCAATATTTTAAAGGTGTTTAGGATTGTATTGCTCGCTAAAATCAGGTACCTAAATGCCTTTACACATCTGGCCTGGAAGATATCTGTTTCAGGTGCAAAATGAAGACAATATTTCCCTGCCACACAGGACAGTGTATAGATAAATACATTAAAAGAGTGTGAGGCATGAAGATATAATAATGGGGACCACACACATATATAGATTGATGACCAGGCAGGAGTGCTTAGTGACTTAGGAGCACAAGTGACATGACCTCCAATGAGCTTTGTCCTCTTAAATCAATTGCACTCTTAAAAATTCAGGGATGGAAGTTTTCTGTTCTCCTTTGCAAAGGCATTATACCACAATCTCTTTAAAGCTCTAAGTATTTTTTTTAACATTTCTGCTTTCATTCTAGCAATTTCACATATTGCATCTGTACTACAGAGAGATCCAAGACATGGCAACTTCACTGTTTGTCTATAACGTGACTAGAGAACACACACGTTTCCTTTTTAAAATCATTTCTCCGCATAAGAGCACATCTTCCATAACATTATAGGAAAGGTGTCTAAAATCCCAAAATAATTAATTTGCCTCCCTTTCCTATTACTAGCTAAAGCTCTCAGCTTTCCAGGCTTAGAGTTCTGGATCTCTATTCTGCTTTCAAGTTTTATTCTTCCATCTGGTATGTCCATTCAGTTCATCTATCCCTGCAGACCTGTTTAAAAAAAAAGGAAAAGGAATAAACAAACAGCAGATTCAAAATCATAGAGCAGTTAGTAACCCTGTCCTAAAAGATATTTATATTTAACTACTGTACATGGAACCAACGCATCTCTTGCAAAACAAGCACTCTACGTATAAAAATTTAAAACCACATTGATAACCCATCTGGCATACTCCTAATTATGAACCTCTTAGTGGACTAATATTCCCTTCAGAAGCAAAACAGTAAATATGACAAGGGAAACATGATTATTAATATCTTTTTGCTCTGTCTTTCAAGATAAGTATTCATTCACATGTGGCCCAGAAATCTTTCACAATTTATTGAAGTGAAGACACAACACCCAACCCATTAATTAAACATTTAAAAAAAGAAAAAAACAGTCTATTCTTTAGCAGGAAGGCTATTTTAACAGAAGATTCATAGTGCAGAATTTTTTTGAACCATAACACTCTAAGACAAAAAATATAACCTAACTTTCACCTTTATTATTAGGTTTTCATCTGAGCAGTGTTAGTTCCATTGAACACAGTCCTCATGTGGAAACAAACATACTGGTTGATTATTCCTGGAAGTGGTTTCTTCATTTTCTGAGCAATGCAGCTATTTAAGAAATATTGTCATTACACTTCAACCTTTATTTTGACTAGCAAAAGTTTTCAATCTTTCTACACTAAAATCATCAGAAAAAAATGTGGTTGGGCATAGGATTGTGCTGCATGTCCTTTGGCAGACTGAAAATTTATCCTCACCTGCTCTATTTTGAACTACAGAATATAGTAACTTATATAGTATGTTCTCTAACTGGGGCTCATAATGATCATTAAATTTGGGGTCAAGAAGGAATTTTTTTTCCTAGGTCAGATTAGCAAGGACTGTGGTGGGTTTTTGCCTTCTCCTGTAGCACGGGGAATTGCCATCTGCCTAAGGTCTTCTGAACACACATTAACTATTATTTCTCTGTTGTTGCACCAGCAGGGCATTGCCAATGGCCTTTTCCTTCTGCTTTTACCTATGGCATGCTGTTCTTAGTGTGTTCTTAAAGTTTCTGGTTTTGTACCTTCTAGTTGTATGTGAAGGTGTCAAGTGGCAATTTTGGGGACCCCGTGAGTAAATGATTGCCTGTGAATGCAGAGGATTGGACTTAATAGCCAAAGAGTCCTATTCCAGTCCTATATTTCTAAGTCCTTACATAGAGCTCTTTGGCTCATTAAGCCTTTACTAAAAGCTTGACAGTATTATTTATTTTAAATACCCGCTCCCCACTTCCAAAGAAATCAATGGAGAAACTAATGGATGAAGCCCACAAGAGCAGGTAGACTCAGAAAGTCCATTTGACAGAGTTTCTGCTGCATTATTATACCAAGGATTGGGACAAATAGGGGAACTCTCCCTTATGAAATCCATGGATTTTTAGACATTCATAAACAATAGATGGGGGAGGGGTTACACACAGGTTCTGCAAAAAAAGCGACCATTTACTCTTTCAGTACTAACTTTGCTATGGAGCACCTATGAGGTTGGTGGAGAATGAAAAATATTCTCTCCAACCCCAGCCAGGATCTGTATTTTCCCTGCACCGGGATCCTCAGCCCTGCAGAGGTGAGAAGGTGGCTGCCTCTGGGGGAAAAGAGAGAGAGAAGATAAGGTGGGATTGAGTAAGAACTTTAGAATTTGACCCTAACTGAAAAAAGAGGGATTGGACAAGAAGCTCAATATGTAAATTTGCAATACTGAGGACTGATTTTGGATGCCCTGTGAGACAGCTGAAACAGACCTCATTTTCAGAGGACAGGTCAGTGCTCAGCACCTTGCTGAAAATCAAGCCCTTCAAGCTCAAAAACTAACTCATCCTTTTCAGGATAAGGACCATCACATTTTACTTCTAATACTTTCCAAATCAATTCATGACTTTTGGTTTGCCTGTTCTTTCCTCAGCTGAGTCCATCCACCCACTACATCAGTGGGGGCCAAACTTTTTAGCAGGCATATCACAAATTAGCCCTGCATCCTTCCCAAGTGCCGCTCTGATCCCTTTCCTCTGCCCAGTCTGCTGCTCTGCCTCCTCCTCTGTGCTCCCTGGCTGGTGCCGCTCTGCCTTCTTCTTCCTGCCCTATGTGCTGCTGTGCTGCCTGCCCCCTCACTGACTTGCTGCATACCACATGCAAAAGCTATCCATGCTTCTTGTGGCACAAGTGCTTCAGGCTGGCTACCCTTGCACTGTGTCATCTACTGCTCCATTCTACACAAGGCTGCCATAAGCAAGCTGAAGCCTTGACTTATGATTTTGTGTCTCCAGTTTTACAAGTCTTTCTGTCAGCTTTTCTAGGTTCCCTTCTGAATCTCCCCTCCCCCGGCACCATCACATGGATATCTCTGAACTTGATAGCTCAACAGACTGAGCTGCTCAATATCGATTACCAGCTTTAAGAAATCTTTTCAGTTCAGTCATAGGCTTATCTGCTTTGGTTGTCACATGGTCAGGGATGATGGCATCAATACAGATTATGAATCCGTCTCAGTGTCCTATAAATCTCTAAGTTTCCCTGTCTCAACCTTTCACCACCCTAAACTGTCTTAATAAGTTCTGCTGGGAAGTGAGAAAGGTTCAGTGTGTGCGAAGTTGTACAATTTAGAATTTACCAAAGGGTGGGAAATGAAAATCCAAGAGGGGTTTAACAATGCTCTTGTTCAGACATCTGCTCCCAGCAAAGGCATCTAGGGACCTGCCGTACAATTTTTTTTCTTAAAGATGATCACTATGTATGTTACAGCGAACAAAAATGTAAACCATTTTGACAGCCAAGCAAGCCATGAAACGTTAAATCTCCAAGGCCCATATGCTCCCCTCTGCTAATGCAAGAGGAGAGGAGCAAAAACCCAATGGAACTCAGCAAAGGGAGGGGGCAGCTCCACCGCACATGCTCTCATTCTTCATAACCTGGTGGAAAACCTTCTTGTCCAAGTGTGTTAGGACTGGACTGTGCAGATATAAAGGGAAAGGGAGAAGGAAAGAGAAAATAGGAAAATTACTACTTTTAGGGGCCCAGCTTCTCTTCAGATCTGGAGGATTTGTTTATAGGAGATAACCCTAACCCTTCAGCATTTTTAAATATACCCAAATCCAGGCAGCGGTGGGCAAAAAACCCATGGGGACAGGACTCTGATGGAGCTACCCTGCCAGAGGGGTGGGGCCTCTTTACAAATACATCTGTTCTTTGTGGGTGCCCCAAGATCTATGAGATTAGATTTGTAGAACATCAAGAGTTTTGGTTGATCTCCTTGTGTTTCTCTATAAGCTTACTGAGCAGCAGAGAAGGGGAAATCTTTGCCTCCAAAGAGAATGAATTGAATGGAACTCTATTGATTCAGTTTCATAACTCCTTTTGAGAATTTTTTTTCATTTATTAGGCTTCAAAGAAGAAAATATTTTGGAACTTCTTTGATTCTATTTACCTAGCATCCTTAGGATGCTTGAACATTAGGCAGAAATAATAAAAGTGGAACAAATATATAGCAAAAGGTATCATAACTATAAAAGAAAATGTTTGTTACTGATCCTGCTACACCTGGAATCAAGTAACTGCCAGAGTAATGACAATTATAGGCTAGTTAGAAACATTCAAGTAATCTGAGGTGGAATTGATCTAAGTTACACTGTTTTCTGTAAGTGTTGTAAGTTAGATTGGTAGTGAACAGAATATAAATTTGCCCTTTAAAGAGAGGTGGGGGTGGGGGAGAATCTTAGACTGTGATCTGCCATTTTTAAACCAGTCTGTGTGTGCTGAACTTCTGTTCTGTATAGGTATACACCAGTTTTGTGTACTGAACTTCTGTTATGGGTATAGACCAGTTTCCGATCACTTGTATTGGCAAAAGTGTAATGTCTGTACCTGGCCATAAAGATTAATATAAACAGACGAAATGGTATAATCTAAAGTATCACTTACACAGGAACTTACTATTGTGAAGGGTGAACATATATTCTTAGTGTAGAAGCCACATTCATTTATTGGTTCCAGATTTTGCTCCCCAAAACGCTGTTATTGAGCTGTACACATTCAATACATTTCCAGGAAAGAATACTCTTCTTCTACTAATTCTTGTTATTGTTGTTATCTTCAGCATGGTACATAGAGGTCCTAATAAGACTAAGTCTCCATTTTCTATGCATATAGGGTAAGTCTACATGTGTCGCTATGACGACGTTGTTACTGTGCCATGATTTCGTACTTCCTTTTGGAAGTACGAAATCATGGCGCAGTAACAGTCCATACTGCACTGAACACATGGCACACTGGTATTTTTAGCAGCTACTTTGCCGTAGTGGTGCACTGTACTGGGGGAGTGCGTTGCTATGGCGAAATAGCTGCTGGTCACGCGTAGATGCCCATGGACAATACATCGCTATATCACATTGTTACGGCGATGTAGCATCATTATGTAGACATGTCCATAGAGAGGGAGACATGACCCTGTCCTGTCTTGAAGTGTCTTAACTTATTTTTTTCATCTGCTAATATGTATAAATGTAAATAGATTCGTTAAGTGAATTCTGCATAGCGTGGATGCTAGCAGCATATTCTAGGTGGCTCTGGAAAGGTCGCCTTCCAAGTCCAAAAACTGTAGTACTACACAGCTGAGTTGGTGTCCAACAAGACAGGAAATGAGCTCATCCCCTGCTCAGATGTGAACCTTCTACAGAGGCACAGCTTCTCCTTATTTTGGCTCTTACTGGACAGGCAACCATTGGATTTATTATTCCAATGCGACAAAAAGGGAGGTAATTATGTAGTCAGTAAATGGGATTAATTTTGCAAGGCCTATGCACTCAGAGCTTGCTCTGGCAAAGCATTTAAACATATGAGCAAATGAGTACTGATACTCAGACATGATTTGTTGAATCTTGCAGGATTATTCCCTAAGAAAGATTTCTTCACAGCTCTCTGAAATGTGTGTGATCTTGAAATGATGAAGGTGATCCTGGGGCCACTGAAGGAGGAAGTAGTGTTGCCATGGCCTTTCATATCTAATACTTTGCAGTAGGTTGGCCTACTAGCATGTCTAAAGCTAAATATTCAGTATCTCTCTATTTTAATTAACCATTATTACTGAAGAAATCCAAGATCCCACAGGGATGAGTTGAGCTACAACATCAGATAAGGAAAACTTACTTTTAAAATGAATAGAATTATCTTCATTAAATAAATAATTCCAGAAATATTTACAATGTAATTACATCAGTTCTTTTTCTCTTCAAATAGTATTTTTAAGGGCTTCTTGGCATAGAAGTGACTCTTTCTGTGAAAACCCTGGCCTGATGTCAGGAAAAGAATGGGCCTAAGTCTCTTAATCTAATGGCTGTTACCAAGAGTGACTACTTTAGCAATGCTCAGCTGAAAAATGAACTTTGTAATAAACGACCTTCAGAGAAGAAGACTATTCATGTTAATTAGTAGCTCTTTTCAAACAGGATTCATATATGCATTAGGCCATGTCATTTTGAACAATGCCATCATTGTAGTAAACATGAAGACAAGACTCAAGTATAGTTATCAAAATTTTAGAAAACTCTAGTTAGGTTTTTTTTCTCTAAGATTATGAGTTACTGTTACTGATGCATTGCACAATAATATCTCTCCTAATGGCTTTTAGCTTTTGCCACTGCCAACTTTTATATTTAAAATCCATACAATTATGGACAATTTATAAGCATTATGAGGCTTTCTCTCTCTCCTTTTTTTTTCGCACTGATTCTTACGGATTCAAACCAGCCTTTATACCCTGCAAATCAAATGCATTTTGCTTAAAACAGTACATTCATTCTCACATATCCCACTTTATTCTTATTATTGATGTTACTTATTATGCATATTTAATTTAAGAATGCATATTCTCCATTAAAAAATTAGAATATTTTGAAGTACTTGAAAGTGATTATTTTTGTTAGTTTCCTTTGATTAATCATTTCAATGTGGATGTGTTCTTTCTAGAATGCGTACATAAAGATAATTGAAAATAGCAAAAGAAAAATGCTAAGGGGAAGAAAATAATGAAATAAATGTGTTTCCAAAATAGAGGACATCAATTTTACCTAGTTTATGTCAAACTATACCTCAAGGTATTATTGTAACATGTTAAAAGTCTGTTACTTGGGAGAGACAAAGTAACTACAACAAATCTAACCTATACAGATGTTCTTAAGAGATACAGTAAGTCACAGAGTATAAGTGAAGTATATATTACTGGCACCGTGGGGGTTTTGAGTCAGATTTATTTATTGATTTAGTTAATGCATTTATAGAGTCTCTTTCTTGTCACATATAAGCACCATATAGTCAAAAGTGTTAACCTAAAGAGAAGCCAACCAGCCAGGAACAATGAAGAGCTGTACAGCATAAAAGTACCGTGTCATCCCCAAAAGGATCAGTTCCCAACTAATTAGAGAATTAACAATAAATGTATTGTGGGGTTTGAATTCTAACAATCTGCTTTATGAAGAAAGTCATCTGTGTTCCCAAACAACCAGAAGAATAAATATTTATAGTATTTTTAATACCTATTACAATCTCCATTTTATATTGTTCATTAGGAGCCTTAGAATTCAATTTAGCAAACAGAATTTCACTCACTGAAAATACCTGGTACCACCAACATTTTCAATTTTTATTAATCCTGACAAATTGCCAGGTATCCTCTTAAGGTATGCCTATGTAGCTCACGAAGGTGTGACTGTAGTGCAGGTAGGTATGCCCAAACGATTTTAAATCTAGCTAACATACATAGCAACAATAATAATGCAAAGAAAATGTGCTGTATGTCATGGGTTGTACAATCCAATAGGAAATTTGGATATGTACTTGGGTTGCTGGCCTGCGACGAAGTTTCTGTCACTGGATCTTTACAAGTCACACCTTCACTGGATGGATGGACATACTAGATGAGAAAGCATAGTGAAAACATATGCCTAATTGTAAGCATGTGAGCAGTTCTGCTGCTGTACCTTGTAGAATCAGGACTATAATCCATTTCTAATTTGTGAAATGGGGATAATAACATTTCCTTTCTTTCATGCTTTATTTTTCTTCTCTATCTAAATCAAATGCTCTTTGGAGCAGGAGCTATCTCTGTTTGTACAGTGCCTAGCACAATGAAGCCCTCATCTCCAGTGGGGTCTTTAAGTGCTACTATAATACAAAAAATAAATAATATTAATAAACACTGATCAGCATAGACTTTAATGGCAGCTACAGGTGCTCCGCCTCTGTGAATACCAGATTAGATATTCCCGCTTTCTAGATAACTTTTAATTTCATTGGTTGCTGCTCTACTCGCAAATCTCCTTTCTTTAAAATACAGTCTCACTACAGAATATGATAAAGAACATCATAACCTTTCAATGAGCTCTAGCCGAGCTAGACTTGGTCTGGTTAAAATAGAATCCAGGGAAGAGCAGAATCTAGCAACCAAGAGGGTAACAGTGCTCCTAGTAACTCAGAGCAAATAACAGAACAGCTTGTTCATTAAGGCTGTGCCATATCTGCATCACAAGCACAAGAAACTTTGGGAAGGATTAAAGATCCAAAAGTTTTTTTTTAAGCTTAAAAATTTCAGTAGTCAAGTGCTCTTTCACACCTGTGGGCACTTGCTCCTAATCTTTTTTGACTGCCAACAGCCTCTAGGGTTAACCAGAGGTCCACCCAAGCCTACTGGCCCAACAGACAAGCATAATTCAGGCACACCAGATTCTGTGCTAATAGCACAAAAGGGTATGATTGTGACTGGCATTACATCTGTCTACTCTCAGCCCCCTAATTCAAATGACCAGATACCCATTTACTGGGAACAGCCTTCAGCACTGACTTTGTATGTCTGAAGCTGGTAGCAAGACACCTTGACAGAACTATTAAAACTCTCTTTCACAGTCACTGTCTTCCACATAAATAGATGGAAGTCATTTGTATGAAATCTAGCTTTGGAAAAGTTGAATATAGATCCACAAAAATAAATTGGATAGATAGGTGGGTGGGTGGATGGATAAAGACCTACCTGGAACAGAACAGAATAGACGTACATACAGTTTAATTGTTAACATTGCATAATGAATCATAATGAGTATCTTTTACTCAATAGGTGATGATTAGCTGCTTTTACTGTGGAAATATGAGTAGTGACTGTATAGTCTGTCTGTCAAAACTACATTCTCTTTAGGCTTAAGAGGAGATATATTGTGTAGTTGTACTTTGTCATTTTTATCAGTAATGCCTGAGTAGTGGTTTGAAATGCGTTTGTGAAACATGAATAGTTGGATGTATCATGCTTGCTGCTAATAAAAATATGGACATTACCTAAGAATTATATGGGCTACATTTTTCCAAAGCACCTGAGTGACACCAGTAAAAGCTGAGGTGATCTAGGTTTTGTATCCCTTTGCTTGTGTTTTTTTGCAAGACCAAAGGCAGGAGAGGGTCAGATTAGGTTTCATTTTATTTATGTTCAACAGCTGAAGGATTCAAATAAATAGTTTCATTTATTTTTCTTTTCCCAAGCCTAATCTTGAGTATGTAGTAGTCTCTAAAAGCCTTCTAAAATCATATGTAATAATAATGTATAATTAGATGTGCATGTTTTTTTTTAAATAAAGCAAATTTTCAAAATCATTTAAGGGGGAACACCTAAGTGACACTAAAACTTAGCTGCATGACTAACAGTATACCTGTACCAATAGTCTCCAACCTTTGGTGGTCCCTGGGCAACAATTCTGAGGAAGTAACATGCTGCAGTAAACCTCACATCCTACTTTCCTTGTCACACTGAAGGAACATATGTCTGTGGAAAGCAAAATTTCCTATAACCATAGAACTATCACAGGCACTATATAGCCCATCAGCCATAGCATGGGGACCACTAGTCTATACTCCAGCCATTAGTAATGTAGGATATATATGATCTATATTTAAACTAGTTAGCTTGGCACAGCAACCAGGGTTCAGCACAGGTTAACTACCCAAATTTTTAATTAGCTGCTTGGGTGGGTTTTTTCAGCTCACACTGAACTCTATATTGCTGTAACTATATTGCTAGCAGGACATGAGCTGCCTACTTTAAAGTTAGCTTGGGTGTGTCTACTTGACCTGTATTCATTGAAATGTAGACATACCCTAAGTCACATTGGAATAGGATTTAGGCTTCCTCCTGTCAGCATGTGCAAAGGGCAGTGATGCCACTGGACTGCACAGAGCCTTTTAAAAGTCTAAAGCCTGGAGATCATGAATTTGGGGAGCCTCTCCTTGATGTCTGGCTCCTGGTACCCCAGGACTTTTACAAAGCAGGTGTGGATCAGGATCCTTTCCCACTAAAGATTCTTGGTAATGTCTTCTAATAGGTTTTTCCTGCTTGCAATGCAGTTCCCCACTAGAAGGTCTTTCCAGTTCCACTGAGATTAGTTTCAAACTGGTAGAGCACCCTGCTTCCTACTTTCTGTGCTGTTATGCAGTCTTTCCCCCTGGCAGACATTAATATTATCATGCAGTGGGGTCAGAGGAACTGTATGCCCAATCCCAAAAGTCACGCACAGCAGGACATGAAATTTTGAGGATCAGGGATACATTTTTTCTTATCCCAATTGCATGACTGCTGGCACAGAGAGCCTAGTATCAGGACCCAGTCCTCAGTGCCAGGCTTTGCACCTGCTGGCAACTTGAAAGGAGAGTGGTGAAGCCTGGACAGTTAATGTCCTGGGATGCCATGAGTCTGACATTGGGAAATCTTTCCCTGATCTCAGGTTTGTGCCACTCCACTGCACACTTGCTTTTTTAAGGTCCTGGGGAAGTGTGAGCCACAGCTTCCATCTTGAACCTGACATCCTGCTGCATATCTGCTTTTAGAGTCCTGGGGCACTGGGATCCAGACATTAAGGAGAGGTTCCCCAGTCTCAAGCTCTCTAGGCCTGAGATTTTTAAAGGGCTTGGTGCAGCCCAGTGGCACCACTGCCCTTTGAACATGCTGGTTGTCCATAGGCTGGCATGGTCAAGAGGTACACATGCATCTGGTCTGCATGTGCCACTCCTGGAAGCCTACTTGCCACATGTCTTAATTAAGCATGGTACAAATCAGCCACAAAATTGTTCCACACCGAATGTGGAACAGCTTTGTGGCTGGTCTGGCATGTTATTGTATCTTAAGTATCTTGCATGTGTGACATGTTGCCATTTACTGTGTAATGTTAATGAATCACACAACAAATGTAACATCTGCCTGGGGCCTAAGCAATACAAAATGCACAACCAACATTGGAAACAAAGGATTGTTCCTTTCCTGGCAGGGTATCAACCACCTCCTTGGGCTATAGAGTTAAGCTTCTCCTTGCCTGTTATCCCTCTGGCACCATTAAACTTTGCCTTTTGCCTACCCAGTGGCCTAGCTTCAGCAGGAAGATGATACTCATTCCAGAGCAGCACACTAACCACTAGGCTATTGAGTGATTTCAGCTGTTGGGTTCTCAGTCTCTCATGTGGGAGATGCTCCACTTCGTATACAATAAATGACATATACATTGTATAAAGAAGCACTGTGCTATGGACTCAATCTCTCTGGTTTCGAGAGAGTCAATAAGCAATTGAAACAGGTGGGAGTTAGGTACATAAATACCTCTAAGGTTTGGGTCTGAGGCTATGGATCCTGCAAGCACCCAGAAGGAGAGCTTTGTCTGTATGGAACCTCACTAATGCAACAATTCACTCAGGTGCTTTCAATAACTGGAGGAGGGACTGAATCAGTTCTGTCCCTGGGCCCAGACCAGGTTTGTTAAAACGCCTGTGTTTAAAATTTATTGAGGCTGGACAACAGACCTTGTCAAAATGATAAGGGTCATGGGTCCTTAAGGAAGGGGAGGGTGAACCCATGACACTAGAGCTTGCCTAGGACTTGAGAGAAGTGGGTTCCATTTCCTGCTGTGCCACAAACTTCCCGACAAATTTTGGCCTCAGAGGCCTGGTGTGAGGGCATTAAAGACAATGAGGACTGTGAAGTGCTCAGAAACTACAGTGCCAAAAAAAGTATCTTAGAAGGCCAAAAGTTTTTGAGTTATAGGGATATTTATAAACCTGAAAGTCTAAAAAACACGTGCTTCAGTTGCTTGAAAACAGCTCTCTCTCAACGGAGCTTAATCTTTTTTCCATAGTTTGATAAAAGAAAATTGCTTCCAGCTTACTAACTGATTGCTAAGGTTCATTCCAGACTTAGCTTTCAAAGCAGAGTTCCACAAACTCCAGGCTTTATTTTGCCATAGCTTTGGTCACAAAGGGTGAAATCTTCACTTGACTGAAGCCAATGCATTTTTCACTGTTGATGGCAATGAAACCATGATTTCTCTCATGCAGTAACACTTGACACTGTAAGGAGCAGTCCAACTGATTTCCCTGTAACAATTCACTGTGTGTTAATACTTAGCAACTCCTCAGGTGAGGTATAAGTGGACTTTGTTGACTTCAGTGAACCTCTGACAATTTACACCAGCTGAGAATTTGCCCTTATGTAAGTATGGTAGAATAAGTCTCCACAGAAAAATGGTTTTACAACAAAAGCACTTTTCAGCTTCATGTATAGTGATGTAAGGATTATTACTCCCATTCATTTAATGAGCATTGAAAATTGGTGCTGCATCCTGTCAGCATTACTCAAGTGAACAATCACATTGATATAAACTATATATTGAGTTAAATGAAACCATTCCCAATTTAAACCAGTACAGCTGAGATCTGGTCTAAACTCTGGTGCAAACATACACACACACATGAGAGGGTCCTAATTAGTTATGCTTCAGACCTCATTTTGGGTACATGTTCAATGTATGTGAAGGATACATATTTTTGTGATTCATTTTTCTTTCTGATATCTCCAACTCAGGATTTTTTGTGTATAAAAAGTTAAAATTCCCAACATTCGAGTTGATAATATGTATTTCACTGTCATTGTTTACTACAATCCAAGTATTTATTTTAGTAAAAGGCAGTGAGGATTTAAAAATGTCTTACAAAAACTTTTGGCACCACTTTGGGAACTTGTCACTGTTACGATGAAGTGAAGCATCAGATTGGGTCTGGAATAAAGTAAAAGCAGGTGATGCATACACCAAGCGCAAGCTGTTGCTTTTTTATAAAATAAGTAAGGCTACAAGAATTTCTCCAATAAATTTATTCCATTCATAGGAGGACTTGAGTGAGCCTTTTTCTATCCCCCCCCCCCCAAAAAAAACTCTTTACAAGAAAAAAAAATTCAAGAGTTTAAAAATGCATTTAGTTTCTGCATTTGACATGAAACAAAACTATTTGACTAATAACTGACTCTTTAGCATGATAAATTTGATAAATTAGCTGGTGTACTGGAATTGAATTTATATGCAAAACTGCATACAGAACCCTTTAGTTTCTCTAGCCCATTAATAAGATCAGAAAAACAAAACAAAGCATAGATTAGGTTTGTCTTTCAGTAATTGAATCAATCCTGCTGGGTAGAGAATTCAATAATATTCCTTATAATATAGCAAAAGGTCTTGGCAAAAATGTTCCAGTTATGGTTTCATGTATTTTCATGATATGTTTTAACCTCATTTTTAAAAACAAGTGGTCTAGATTTGTTTTTTTTTAAATAATACTTCATGTAAAGTCAAACCATAACACAAATAGATCATGTCTATTGCCAAGTGTACATCTACAGTGTACTTTCTTTATCTGTAGTAATGGTACTATTTTATAGAGAAGTAAGGTTTTCTTTAACATTTTCATATTCAGCAAAAGAATGTACAGGGGTCAAAGCAGGATTGATTTTAAGGAGTTAGATTTTTAAATCCCTTTAAAAATCAGGACAAAGGATACCACACTATTAAAATAAAATGCTTAAAAATGAAAAGTATTATGCATGCCACACAGTAGAAGATCAGATTTTTATTAATGCAAGTTTTAAATGCTGATTAATCCTCTTGAGAATCAGTTTCCCAAAGCTTTGGCCTGCATTCAAGTCTTTTTCAAAGGGGCACATCACTTCCATTATTCTGAATATTAATTGAACAACATTATAACTAAGGATACAAAGCAAGATTTAAAACATGATTACAGCTGTCATTGCTTACATCTAAATAAGTCGTTGGAAATTCAAGCTTAGGAGAAAAACTGTCGTAAATCTCTCATATCAGAAGAGTGGAGCTTCACCCTCCCCCCACTTTTCTAAAAATGAATATGCTGCCCATGTATACTAACAGCTCTGGTTGTAGTTTGATCTTAATATATTCACACAAGCTCATCCCCTTTGGAAACTGTGTTTTGTCTAGTGAAATTATGAACATCCTAGAAGGACAAACATTCTTTTCTCAGTATTAGGTGGAAGAGAATGATAACTGTTTGAAGGAACAAAGTGTCCACGCACTTGCTTATGCCGAAATTTCTTGTATTTGCTTTGCATCAGCATTTTAAGTGATTAATTCAACATGTGTCTAAACTTAAGCATGGGAACAGCTTTGCTGATTCTTCATATGCTTCAACTTAGGCATGCATTTAAGCATAGTCCTGAATTAGGAACAAGAAGTATCTCCTTTTGTCTGTACTTGATGTTGTTGGAAAGATGCCCTTTTTTTGGTAAAAAGTGATGCAAGGTTACAGAAACATCTAATTCTGATTAGACAAATTGCATTATGAAAGGAGTATTAAAAATTTATAGTCCTATTTACTAAGTTTATTTGTCAGCCATAAAAGGCCAAATCTTATATAACATAAAAAGCATCCAGTCCCAATGATGAAAAAGATATAAAAAGATAATGGTGCAATCATAACATGTCTCAGAGAGTTTGTACATCTCAGTTGCAGTTTGGCACATGGCATAATTGTATTGTGCCAAGCTGGCACCAAATCACAATATGTTAGTGAAAAGGGTCCACAGTTTAAGAGGAAAATCTAGAAGTGTTAACTATACGCTGTCTAATTATACAACCTTACTGTCCCAGAATGTGATTTCTGAAACCATTTCTGACATATGGGAAGAGGGTAGAACAGCTGGTCATTAAGGTTTTCTCAAGACTATTTAGTAACACACTTGAATGTAATTAAAGTGCTACATTAAATACTGCACTTGTGTACAATGTATTTTTAATCTTTATGGCATGTTGTAAAAGTAAATATATGCAAAGCATTAAAGTTTCTCCCCTTCATCTCCTAAATTGTTAAGATAAAATGATATTTCCTACCAGGCTGGATGTATTACCTAAGAATGTGGTGATATTTTGTAAGCAACTTGTTTGGCTTGCAATAAGTAACCCTGATGTGAACTGCCAGAAGATGGATCTAAGTTTACATTGATTTCATTTACAAAAATGAAGCCTAGCATAAAATACTCTGGAAGATGCTGATTCATGAGGGACATATTCCAAAAGACAGTGCTGCCATGAATATTATCTTTCAAAGTTTTCCTCAGGTGGCATTGAAAAAAAACAAGGTGGTTTGGGATCTCTTTGACTCAGTTCAGGAGTTAATGGAAGAACTATAATGCACTTCAACATTATATTTTCACTCTAAATACATTATAAACCTGGAGTCTGTGGGTCAACATTTGTTCTTAGGTGAACACCACCCAAGGGGAGTTATATACTGTGAGGAAAAACTTGCTCCCTATGAATCCACTTGTAATTTTTCAGGCTGTGATTCAGCTAAGACTCTTAAGATTTGCTGAACTTTAAGCTTGTACATAAGTCCTATTGATTTCACTTGGATTTAAGTACTTACAGTTAAGCATATGCAGAATCAGGTCCCAAATACTTACACACTTCCATCCTCTATTCTCTCTGTTATTATTTATACTTACTGGCTGAATCTACATGAGATGCCTACTGTGCAGTAGCCCATGATTACTACGCAGTTGCGTTGCGTGGCAAGAAGCATGAAAACGCTATTGCACAGTAGTCTCAGGGACGCTGACTACACAGTCAGCATCACGAAAAAGCTATTTGGAGATGCTACTGTGCAGTAACTCTGGTTACTGTGCAGTCAGTTAGTACTAGTTTATATAAGTACTAAATGACTGCACAGTAATGACTGAGAAGTCAGTGTCTCATGTAAATGCGGCTACAGAAAAAGGGTCTGATTCTTTGCTTTTCTGGTGTAAATCAAGATAGCTCTTGAAGATGTCAAGTGATTGTAGGGGAGCCTGGAATCAGCCCAACTACATGGAAAAGGACTTTTACATTCATAATTTGCCTTTTGATTCTTGATACGATTCAAGTAAGTACTGCACTAGTACTTGAGGATCAAACAGGGGGAAAAAATTCAACATAACCCAAGAAGTTAAATTCAAGAACAACAAAAACACTTTCATTTTGTTGTGGCTTCTTTCACTTTTTTACTTGCTTTCATATACAATTCAAGGAAATCACAAACTGAAACCATTTTGAAATGAAAAGTTAAATGTTTTATTTAAAAAAGGTTGAAACAAAATGTTTTTATTTTTTCTAATGTTCCTTCCCATTGTTGGACGAAACCAAATTCAACCACAAATTGAATAATGGTTTGAGGTTTCCTGAATTGTAGTTTTATGGTGAATTTGTTATTTACCTAGTTCCAGCATTGATTCCTACAAACTTAGAGGCAAACTTAGCATCACCACCTTTTTAACACAAATTCCAAGAAAGCAGGACAGAAAAAAATCTTTCTAGCATACAGTTACAATCCAGCTGCAAATCTGAGAGAGGTTAAAATGTGGGCACCAATGGAATAAAAATAAACAGCTTTTGCATGCTACCTTTCTATATGGTGTGCTGACACCATTTTCTATTTTTGTGTCATTTATCAATAATCACAAATATGTAGGTAGCATACCATCCAAGGGCAGAGTTGGGCTTAGCTGCTGTGTGTGCTTGATGCGTTTCTTTTGCACAGGGTAAATTTCACCCATGTACAACAGATCCACCCTTTTGAAAACCTAGTCTTTAGTGACATTGGCACTCAGAAATTCTATGATATAACTGCTCTGTTTGTGTGTTGTATTTATGCATGACCAAGGGGTTGTGACACATTGTGGTTTCTCCTCTTTTTTATTTTTAAAATGAATAAAAAATCATTCCCTTTATAGTAACAAACAGTGACACATCTCCTCTTCCACTTGTGGCTAGTCTGTAGCTGCTCTCCTGGAAGAGGAGTAGCTGGATGTTTAGTCATTCACGCTGGCCGTGTTTACTCATGCACTTTATTGCAGAGTAGATCAATTAGCTGTGGAGTAAAGCATTGCCATCTACTCATGCCATGGTATTAGACCATAGTAAACTAATTTATGCTGTAGAAAGGTAGTACTGTCCCTGACAGTACTATCATAGGCTGGGGTAATTTCTGTGATTACACATGCCTATAGATGCTGACTGCAGGCATAAATTGTGCCCAGCCAGCAGGAGGCCAGAATCCTGACTGCCACCTAGCCACATGGCTCCACAGTTTCAGCATCCTCGTGCCGCAGCCAGACGTTTCACCATTCAATGCTGCCACCCAGATCTTGGGGCAAAGCAGGGCAGGAACGGCTCTGGCATAAACTGCTCCACCCCTGCTCTCCTGGGTGCACATGTCGATGCTGCAACTGGGAGTAGTTTTTCCAGTTCAAACAGCTCTCGAGTTTATTGCTTTGAATTAACTGCATGTGTAGATGTACCCGCTGTCTCTGTCTGTAGATGAAACAGGGGCCCTAAATTAAAGCAGTGGGTTTTTTAAAAAACTGCTTCAATTTAGAGCCCTTTAAACCTCTGTGTCATGCACACACCTACTTACCTGCCTCTCCAGCAGTGGGGAGGGGAAGTTGAGCTGCCAGCAGGCAGAGCAGTTCCTGGGCTTTAGCGGGGCCGGTGCTTCCCTCCCCGGCAGTGGCAGCCCCCCCTAGGTGGCACCCACCCACCCACACGACCTGGCTCAGGCAGTTCCAGGGGGCACCACAGCCATGGAGGGAAGCACTGGCAGCACCCTGTATAGCTCAGGCAGGCTCCAGGAAGAAAAAAAAAAAAGATTGCGACTTTTTTTTCTTGGGCGGAGTCTGCCTTCCTGGGCTGCTGCCAGGCTGCCTGCACAGGCTTCAAGTAGAGCTCCTGAGCTGCATGGAGCCTGGTGCTTCACTCTTCAGCTGTAGGGCAGCAAACTAAAACTCGGAGGAGTTTTAGTTTGCTGTGCCCCAAGTCATTTAAGGTGCATTACGTTGCCAAATTTGCTACAGAGGCTGGAATTACTGTACAATATGCTGCTGACACATGCAAACACCAACACCATTAAAGCAGTACAAAAGCACTTAACCCACTTTAAAGTGTTGTGCACACATGCCCCTTGTTTCGTCTACACACAGCCATAGACTCCACATTCATTGACACTTTTTGCATGACATATGTTAAATATAACCTTCTGTGGAAGCTATTTTCCATCACAACAATGGAACTGTCAACAAATATCAGGAAGCCTTTGAATGAATGGGATAGAGCTTTCACAGGACTACTCAACTCACTTTTGGAAGAGGAAAGAAAATGGTAGGCCTTGCCACATTTCTAATTCAGAACTAATTGCAAAACTCATCTCTTAGCTTTTCCCTCTTTGTTTTTTCACACAGTGACAGGCACATCCACTTGCCTGCATAAACATAAGCAAAAAGCCTTGCTAATCAAGCTGTTTCTCCCACAAGCTAAAAAAGAAATAAAGACACTCTGTTGTTATTCCTATTTTTAATATTTGTGAGAGATTCATACTGTGGTGAGAAAGACTATTATAAGTACTGAAAGAAGTAAATATGCATTCCATATTACTATATAACTGAATAAATACTGTTGTAAAAACATGTTGTAGTTTGATTTTTTCTGAAGAATGGCATTTCTCCATATTAAACTGAAACATGCACTTTTAGATCCTTGTTCATGGTGAACTTGAAAGACAAGCAATGTAGATGTTTGTCTGAGAACCTTTGCTACTTATGCAACCTGGAACAAGGCACTTATTCTTCCTGGGTACATGTACATGTGCCGGGAGGCTGCTCTGATGCTTCGTAATTACAGTGCATCAGAGAAGACTTGATTAATTGATTAATTGAGTCTGCTGGAATGTGTTAATTAGCACACTCCAGCCAGCTTCCACATCTTGTGTATCAGGTCCATGTGCTTCAAAATGGTGTCAGAGGCACTTTAACTAAAGCTCATTTGACGAGCTTTAAATAAAGTGCCCCCACTGCCATTTTGAAGTACAGGGACGCTGATATCTGAGATGCTCCAGGCACTTTAATTACAGAGGATCTTAGAGCCAGTCTAATTAAGGCACCCCAACCACCTCCAGAGCACAAGTAAAACCGCACCCTGTATATAGGTTTACCCACAGGTAGAATGAGGATAAACTAGGGGAAGTGTCATGTTTGCTCCCTTGTAAGGTGCTTTGCACTCCATCACAATATCCCTTTGTACTCTTGGAAGCATGAACATTATGATGATCTGCTAAGCCAGTGATTCTCAACCAGGGTAGGGATCAGAAATAGGCAGAAAGAGCTTTGGTTTAATCTTATCCAAAAGACTTTATCCCAAACAGAAATACTGCAGTCAAGAATGTGCCCATGTCACAAAGAGAAGACAAGGGAAGGAATTCCATAATTTCTCTTCTGCCCACCCTTTCTCAACTGCTTGATTATCTTTCTTTGCTATTTTACTTTTCCCCTCTTCTTCAGCTGCTTTCCACTCTTCTTCTTCTGCCGCTGCTCTAGCTTGTTGTTGCAGTAGGACACAGTAACATCAGAGGTAATTCATCACTGACCATATTCTTTGGTTTTTCCTTTCTTTTTTATCCCCTTCTCTGTGGCCCTATGAAAAACAGAATCCTATTGTAAGCTGATGGGACTTGGGACATCAGAAGTTTTCTAGCTAATTGCAATTAAGAAGGTAACTTTGTGAGTCCAATTGGCTTAATATCATTGTCTACAAATATTTTTCTTTAAATATAAATAAAGCAGATACATTATAGGGAAATTTTGCCTTCTGCGGTCATACCAAGTCTGGAGAACAATAGAACCACCATAGTTCATCTGCATAGCCAAGTAAAACAGAGAAAGATTGTGCTTATGATCAAGTGATCTCTGTTTTTCTTCTGAAGTTAACCCGTTGTTAGCTGCCACTGTTGGTACCTTCACAGTTTGTTTAGTATTTTTTATCTCAACAGCCCGCCAAGTATTATTCCAATTACAAATACCATATTTACCCAAATATAAGATGACTCTGAATTTAAGATGACCCCCCAGTAATTAGATTCTATTAATGGAAAGTGTATACATTTGTTAAAATTTTTCCTGTATGGATTCCAATTATTGGGGGGATCATCTTAAGTTTGTCCTCCACCTCTCCCCATCACTGCAGGCAGTAGGAGGGACAGGCAATGATGGACAAGTAATAGGGCAGGCAGTGTTGTGGGGAGCAGTCGGGGAGGCAATACAGGGGCAGGTGGTGGGGAAGACGTGCAGCTTTCCCCCTGCCATGTGTCCCCTCCAACAGAGCCCTTGTGCCTGCCCCCTGCAGCCTCAGACTCCCTCCCCTCTTTCCTCCCTCTGTGCCACTTCTGCCCCTTGGATCCTCCTTCGTCCCATCCATTCCCTGCCTGCTCCTCCCCCTTACCTTTGCACTGGCACTGGCAGGCTCCATCCCTGCTGCAGCTTGGGGCATGGACCATGGCTCCGGCCTGGCCCCATAGCAGCAGTGTGAAACCAGCACTGCTGCTACAGGGCTGGGCTATGTTCCATGTTCCAGGCTGCAGGGGAGACAGAGACTACAGCAACGGTAAGGCAGGGGTGTGGTGGAAAAGTGGTGTGGTGGGAAGACAGGGAAGCAGGAGCCCAAGGCTGCATTGGAGGGTACAGAGGTGACAGGTAGGGCAGGCACCAGCTGCAGCTCTGGCCCTGACCTCTGGCTGGGGTCAGAGCTGCAGCAGCTTCCTGCCCATGCCTCCCCATACTCAAATGTAAGATGAGGGGCTTTTGTCCCCATGTTACACATGGGGGGAAATTTTATCTTTTAATCAAGTTAATATGGTACTAATAATGGCTGAGCACTGAATTATTCAACTCATATTCTTGTATCTATAAAAAATTATCACTACAAATATTTTTACTAGGTCAAATCAGAAGTTACATATGAGGCTAAGCTCTGAGCTCCAACAAATTCCCATGGGTGGATGGTACTTTGAAAGTAGTTCCCAAAACTGATATAAAGAATGCCAGGCCTAACATCCACCCACAGAAAACAAAGTGCAGCTGAGAATCTAGACCAGAGCTGGAGCAAAAACTGGAATTTCTATCATATAGGAGATTCTGAGGTTGCAAAATTAGTTTTTATCCCAAATAAAAAAGTCAAAATTTAAAAAAATCTTCCTGAAACAAAAATTCAAAACAATTTATTCAGAATTATTGAAGTGCTTTGTTTAGGTAGAATCAAAAGATTGTGATAAGAAATAAAATATTAAACATCATAAAAACATTGCATATCTATAAGATTAAATATAATATCTATAAGATAAAAAGTTATATTTTGATACAATTAAAAAGTCAAACAAATTGCATTGAAACAGAAAACTTTATATTAACAAACTTTATATTTTCAAATCACGACAAGAAAAATAAGTTATTTGCTTTGATTTTTTCCAGTGAAAATACTGAAGAAATGAACATAAGAACATCACTGACATTTGAACATAACTGTTATTTACTATCAGAAGGCACTACTTCACTGTCAGGATGGCTAGGATCTGGAATAAACGTCCAAGAGAAGTGGTGCTGGCTCCTACCCTGGGAGTCTTTAAGAGGAGGCTGGATGAACACCTTGCTGGGGTCGTTTGACCCCAGTACTTTTTCCTGCCATGGCATGGGGCCGGACTTGATGATCTGCTCAGGTCCCTTCCAACCCTACCAGCTATGAAACTACGAAACTAGGTCAGACCATAGGTCCACCTTGCCCAATATGCTGTATTACAAAGCGGTGAAGAGTGAACAGGGTATAACCAGGGTTTCTTCCACTGTTCCTCTCTCTTGCAGCCTTCAGTATTTAAGGCTTAGGAAGCTCTGATTCAGAGACTGTGCCCCTAACTCTCATGCTCAATAGTTACTGATGCACCTTTTCTCCAAGGCTTTGTCAAATTCCTTTTTGTCCTGTGACGTATTTTGAGTTCAATAAGTCTGCATGTTTTAAGCAGAAAACCACTGTATTTTTTTTTTAACCTGCCATGCTCATTATTTCAGATTCCTACAGTAGCCCACTCACTGAGTTCTAGTACCACTAGTGAGGATGGAAGGAACACTAGGATACAGGAGGGAAGTGTTCTTTCAGAGATCTGTTATGTGGAGTATCCCTTCAGGTTGCAATGTCCCTTAATGTGCATAAATCCCTTATGTTGCAATAAGGTCCATGCTCCCATGTGGACCTTATTGCAACATATCACCTTTGTTCATTCCTAATCTCCAAACGAGGTCATTATTAAAGCTCTGGCTTCCTTCCTTTCCTTTAAGCTTCAACATTTGCTCTGAGCCTATTGATGACTAGACTATCTAATTTTTGGTTAGTTCACTCAGTTCTCTAGCTGGATGGTTGAACAATGAGCATTAAATTATACTTATCTTTAGTTGCATAATCTCACCTATTTTAACTCATCTATTTAAAAAGGAAATTCAACATCATGGCGAAGGCTTTGTTGATTCTAATTTAACTCTGCCTGTAATGCTTTTTTCTGTTTATGATAATAGAAAAAGCATCTTCTGTGACTGCAGAAATCTTTCCCCTCTCAAATCAGTTAATCAAATTATGTTTGATAGATTTACTATTTCTAATTATTCCAGCCTACTAACTCCCCTCAATACTGAATACTACCAAAGCCAAATTGTATAAGCTATTGGTTTTTCACACCTCCTCCTCACTAATGTAAGAGGTGGTTTCCTTGTAATGAACATGCAAGACTCCCACTGAAGTCAATGGGAAGCAGGAATTGCAGGTATCATTTGCATCTAGTCTTCAATTTGCTGGTAATATAGCAAAACCAGTTTGATTTTTCACATATATGTAATAACCTGATGGGGATGGTCAATTATGCCTTTATACTATGTGCATGAACCAAACACACAGAATTTATCTAGTGGCACTGACATGCCACATTAGGGGGGGAAAAAGAAAAGCATTAATGGGCATGTCTACGTGTGCGATGAATGCTCACGAACATGAATGGCGCGTGCCCCAGGTGGCTGGGGAGGCGCTGCTGGCACTGTCGGTGGCGGGGGTGATGGTGAGCACCAACCAGGGGTCAATGACCACCTGCACTCGCCACCAGTAGTGGTGGCAGCAGCCAGCAGCAGCCAGCAGCAATTGTGGGCTGCCTGCAGACACTGCCGGACATGTCGGCTGCAGGGTGGCGATCAGTGACCGCCTGCAGGCACCGCCGACATTGCCACGCTCAGGGGGTGCACATGCACCTGCATGCACCCCCTATGTGTTTCCCCTCCTCATGAATAAACTCTGGAGCATATTGCTCTAGAGTTTATTTGTGTGCAGCCTGATCGGACCAGCCTGGGCTGGCAGGGCATCTGGGGATTATCCTGCCTGTCCAGGGCTGCTCCAACTGAGCTCTACGTGCTGCAGAGGGGCTGACTGAGGCACATGGGTGCTTCAGCGTGGAGGGTTGCCTGTTGGCTAGTCCTCCACTGAAGCATCCTGTGCCCCAGCCAGCCAGGGCAGTGTCTACATGTGCTCTGCTGCACGTGAAAAAACTCTGCAGCAAGGTAGTACAATACTTGTATTTTACACAAGTACTACCCTGCTGCAGAGTTTATTAGTTTCATGTGCCCTAATAGTGGCACACGTGTAGACTCTGAGACATTTTCTGCTCAGTTAATTTTTCAACTTTGCAGTAAATGTCTCATGTAGGTGTGCCCAATAAGGTTAAACAAGTATTTCAGAGGCAAGCAGCTGGTAGAAACTATTAATGGAAAGTATGTTCATGTATGGAGCAGGGCCCTATACTAATATTGTTTCAACAGTGACACCTATTTTTTATCCCTTTAGCTAAATTTCCCTTCTCACTAGTGTTGTTAAGTTTGATGGAAGAACTCAGAAATATTCTGCTTTAAGTCTGAGTTCTTCACAATGATTTTGACAAACAACAAACTGCAGGATGAGAATTCAAATGAACAAAGCATTAAGCAACTTCTGAAAAAATATTAAAAGAATAATATTTTTATTATTATTACTATTATATTATTATTTTTATTTATTATAACAGTAATATGAGACACAAACATAGCCACAAGATACTACAAGATGCCAACACCTTTGAGCTTGGTTCTGCAAACTGATGAGTATTTGTCACAACTGCTTGTAAAAGACACTCAGCACCTTCTTAGCACACACAAAACACAGATGTACACTTTTTTTACAGGCAGAAAACTCCAAAATGTACAAATAACGTTTCAACAAATATGTTCAAATTAAAATATAGCTACTTTGAAGCTCAAAGCGTGAGAAATTGTAGCTGTCAATGTAATTTTTTCCTCAGACAACTAGAACTTGAAAACAGAAATCTCTTCACCTTTATACAAATGAACTAAAAAAAAATTGCTAAAGCATTTTTGAAGAACATATGGGTATTTTTGACAAAATATGAATTGTGTGGAAAACATATTTTTAAAAACAATTCCATTTTTAATTGAAAAGTGAAGATTACATTTCTTAGCAATTTTTAGCAACGCAAATCTATTTTTAACTACAGGTAATCTTTTTCACAGGAAAATATAATTACCTGACCAAGTCTAACTTTTTTCATAGGGCCTTTCTGAGGATGAGGGAGTAAGTTTCACAAGTGCTTCTTTGGACACGATTTAGCTTCAAGAAATTCTCCTAGCAGTGAAGATAAGTAAAAACTAAATGCTGAGCTCCCATTAAATCTTTAGTCTGAGTTTGCAAGGCTAGTCAGGAAAAAAATCTTTTTATTTATAACTGGATGCATCTACACATGATATTAATGCACCTGAATAGACTCCTGTGTGGTTTGTACCAGAGTTTATTGCTAACGGGTGCAGTCTTTATACATGTGCCTGGGACCACAGCACGTTGAGCTGGGACAATGCAACCCCAGCTGGCAGGGGGGTTAGAGGGCCAGCCTGCTAGTCCGGCGCTGCTCTGATGTGGCTCAACGTGCTGCCAAGGGGGTAGTTGAGGCACAAGGGTCCTCCAGTGCAGGGCTAGCTGGCAGGCGGCCCCCATACTATAGCACCCTCCAGCCCCAGCCAGCCTCAGTCACCATTTACACGTGTGCTGTAGAAGAGTAAATAAACTTCTCCGTAGGATAGTACTTGTGTCAGGCAGTAGTATCCTACAGCAGAGTTAATTAGTTTACTGCAGCCTAATAGCGTTGCACATGTAGACAGTGATGCTTTACTGTGGAGCTAATTAGTCAACTCAAGAGTAAAGTACATGTGTAACTGCAGCCACTGAGACCATCTAAGGCAGTCACTGAATCACTAACAGGAATGGGACCCAATTGTACTATTACCACAGTCACTTTTCAGACCAGAACTAGACTATAAAAGCTCCATTTACATCATTAATTTTTATAAACATATTTGTCATGCAGGCGACTGTGTACAGTAACAATCTAGTAATAAATGCATACAACACTTATATAGCCAGTTTGGTAAAATCCCTTTTAGTACCTTCCATTGTCCCTGAATGCAATAAAATAGAAGGGTGACAACGGACAAAATGTTGTGGTAACATGTTATTGTAATGTATTCTACCATTAATCATTAACTTGTTATTGCATGACTTTTTAAGTACCCCAGCTTGACTCTAGTTCAACACTGTATGGGCCTGATTCTGCCTTTCTTAAAACTGAGGTTGAACTGAGTGGAGTACAGATAGAATCAAATATTGCTTAGTGCAGTGATTCTCAATCTTTTTGGTCTCAAGGCATCCCTCACTGGACTTGAGACACCCTTCATAACTTTTGTAAATTGAGTGGCACCTAATTGTAAAAACTAATTCATATATTATGGTGCTTACATCACTGTCCCTGATTTGATTCGACCGAATCCGAATCTGAAGATTCAATGCTGATTCAGAGAATCAGTGACTCAGACATGGACACAGCTTTAAAAGTTTTTTCTACATACCTTGAGGTACCAGCACAGCTTGTGAATGCTGTGATGCTGGGGCAGATGGAGTGTCCCACAGGAGTGCGGGCCGGACCCCTGCATGTTCGGTGGCAAACCGTGAAGTCGACCGGAAGTACTTCTGGTCCATTTCTGGGTCTGCCAGGGATTGTGTGGGGAGGGGCCCCCCGCATCCCCCCCAGCTCAGAGATCGGCTATAGGGGGACCCCAGGTGCCCCCTCCCCATATCCAGGAGGCATGAGTTGCTGAGCCGGGGTGGGTGGGCATGGGGGGCCCCTGACACGCTCCCCAGCAGACCTGGAAGTGGACCAGATGTGCTTCTGGTCTACTTCCGGGTCTGCTGCCACATGCGCTGGGGAGCTCCCCGCACTTCTATGGGACACTCCATGCGCCCCAGCATCACAGCATTCATGAGCCACCTGCAACCTAGAGGTATGTAGAGAAAACATTGAAAGCTGTGTCTATGTCCGAATCTCCGAATCAATTTGGAGGGTTCCAATTCAATTCAGAGATATAAAAGGGTCCTTTGATTGGACTCTGATTCAGAGATTTGGCCACTGAATCATAGTTTCATAGTTCCATAGTAGCTAGGGTCAGGAGGGACCTGAACAGATCATCTAGCCTGACTCCCTGCCACAGGCAGGAATGAATGCTGGGTTCACAAGACCCCAGACAGATGATCATCAAACCTCCTCTTGAATTTGCCCAAGGTAGGGGCGAGGACCACTTCCCTGGGAAGTTGGTTCCAGATTTTGGCCACCCTAACTGTAAAATATTGCCTTCTGATCTCTAACCTGAACCTATTCTCCATCAGTTTATTACCATTGTTCCTTGTCACCCCAGGTGGTGCTGGGGAGAAAAGGGCTCTACCTATTTGCTGTTGATCCCCCCTGATGAGCTTGTAGGCAGCCACCAGGTCCTCCCTCAGCCTCCTCTTGCTGAGGCTGAACAGGTTCAGGTCCTTCAGTCTCTCCCCGTAGGGCCTGTCCTTCTGCCCTCTCACCAAGCGAGTGGCCCTCCTCTGAACCCTCTCCAGGCTGGCCACATCCCTTTTGAAGTGCGGCGCCCAGTAGTGGATGCAGTACTCCAACTGCAACCTGACCAAAGTCTTTTGGAGGGGGAGTATCACTTCTCTGGACTGGCTTGAGATGCATCTTTGGATGCATGACAAGGTATGGCTGGCCTTGCTGGCTGCGGTCTGGCATTGGCGGCTCATGTTCATCTTGGTGTCAATAATGACTCCGAGATCCCTTTCCGTCTCTGTGCTTTCAAGAAGGGAACTTCCCAGCCTGTATGTATGCTGTGGATTCCTTCTCCCAAGGTGCAGCACCCTGCATTTGTCTACGTTGAACCCCATCCTATTCTCATCTGCCCACTTTTGCAGTCTGTCTAAATCTAGTTGCAGCCTCTCTCTCCCTTCAAGTGTGCCCACCTCGCCCCACATCTTAGTGTCATCAGCAAACTTGGACAGCGTGCTTTCCACCCCCTTGTCCAAGTCGCTGATGAAGATGTTAAATAGTTGAGCCGAATGTCTGCCAAATCAAATCAGGGACCGAAGCATCACACAGCCCTAGTGCTTACCTCTTTGCAGAATGACTGGGCAGTTGTGTTGGGGCCAGGGCCAGGCAGGGACAAGTATGAGCCTGGATTTACTCGTTTATCTTATCTGCACACACATCAAGGCACCTTTCAAAGCATCTGGCAGCACCACAGCTTTCCTTGGCACCCTGGTGAGAATCACTGGCTTAGTGTAAAGAGGGGCGGGGGCTTTTATTCCCCTTCTTATTCTATACTATCACTTAGCTAAAAAATCTTTGCTTTATTTGAACATCAACTGATCACACACTGTGATTTTTTTTTACATCATGAGATGTTACCTGGTGTCAAATAACACGTGTAATCTGTACACACACACACATTCTGTGCCTGGTTTTCCCCCCTCTTTTTTATGACAGGTAGTTTTATCAGGATCCCATGCTAGTAATATACCCAAACCAGGCTGAATTTTCAATATTAAGATTCTCCTCTCATTATAGCCTTAGCTAAGGTAACGGCAGCTTGTGCTCAGGAATCTCCACTACTTCAGCACTTGGATTACAAAATATAGATATCACACTTCACAAAAAATTAAGGGGGGAAAAATATAAAAGGAGTATCTACTTCATCTCCATGAAACAATTTAAAAGGCTGAATTTTGTTATTTCAAAAATAATCTAAGCTGCTTCTCAGAAAAATGCAATTATATGCAATGAAAAAATGCTATGATGTGTATATATAAAGTATTTAGATTTTCACTCAAACTCTTATGTTCTCATAACAACGTGCACACTAGACTTGAAGTACACATCTCTTTATACACTCTATTACCTCATTGCCATTTACTTGTTGGTAATGAATGCTTATGTTAACAGAACAGCATGCTGATGCATTTTTTCTGCCATTGTATGTAACATATTTTCTAATTCTTCTGCTCTATTCAGCATTTGACCCCAACGATAGGGGATTATGGTATTAACTCTCTACACAGCACACATTCTTTACAGACTTTCACTAAATACTGTAAGCCTGCTGCAGAGCGGAATAAAAGTGAAAGCATACCGTCTGGTCTTAAGCTGTGCACACAGAGGGTCGTGATCCAATTGGAAGGGAAGCAGAATTTTAAAAAGAAAGAGGTTTGACAAAATTTTAATCCTTGTCATTTTCATTTCTCTTACCCTGTGGATTTGGGTGATTTTATTTACACTGTCAGCTTGAGCCTGGGGATTGAAAATCAGGCTTTTATGGAGATTATTAAAAGTACATACAGTACACTAAAGGTTGGACCACTGGTATAGGCTGCTAAAAATATGAATGTGGATGCTCTGCATTATATGTTTAAGGAAGTCTGCTGCATCCTCCCTATAAGGCTGGACTTAGCAGCTCTGCTTTTGGTGATTATGATGAAGTGGATGTTTTAACAAGGATGTTTATGACTGTTGTCAAAGTGCTAAAGGTGTAGTTAAGAATCGAGGGCCTAGATCTTGTCTTTAAACACAAACTAGATAAGTGAGTAAGCACCATCCCCTTAGAGCTAGATCCAGAAGCCTCTTTGATTGGGGGCATGTAATTTTAACTAGCTCACTTGAGTACTGCTAACAGTACAATTGCAGCAGCATGGAGCTCAGCAAGGGCTAAAACAACTTATGTACCCATCTTGGGCAGCTTTTGCAGCCTTTGCCAAGTTCTATGCTTCCACAGCTAGACTGCTTACAATACCCAAGCTAGCTAGTTTAAAGCTAGCTCAGGGGCATCTACACTACCTTACAGTCACAGCTATGATTGCAACATAGAAGTAACTCCAAAGACACTGGTCTGAGCCACAGTTTCCATCTTCATTCATCCTTGCCCCAGCTTAGCATAACAATTTACATGGCCTACACCAAATTCTAACTCCTACACACTGGCTGAGTTGCATTGGCTGGTGCTGTTGTGGGGTAGGCTGTCTGTGCTCAAGACTGAATGTCCCATGCATAGGCATAATGGGGGTTCTTACTTCCGCTGACCCCCCTCTATGGGCATATCTAACTTTAGGTTACATCACACCCAAATGACAAGTCTTCTAAAAGTAACTTACACCTCTACAGTGATGGACTCATCCAATAATTGTAGAGAGTTGGATTCCTTTGGACCCTCAGCTGATGTGCAATGTAGAAACAAGGAGCTCCCCCCACCCCCAAGATTTCCTCACCAGCAGCTACAACTGGGTCTAATAGTAGCTGTTACTGTCTCAAAAAGGAGAGGGCCAGGTCCTTATTCCAGCCAGAAGAACAGAGGTACAGGGTTTGGTGCCTCCTCTCATAGGAGTGCACTGTGCAGTGCAGCTCCCAGTATCCCTGAAAACATTTGGCTTGAAACAATGAAAATGGTTTTGGGCAGAGTATCTTCCCCATTATGGGCTGTTGTTGAAGAAGTCAAAACAGGTGAATAAATAGGCAGGAAATACAGCTGAATAAGGTGAGAATGCTAAACTGGAACACCAAACAGCATTAAACTCAGAAAGAGGTGGACCCTCACATTCTTAATTTTTCCTATGGAAATAGAAAAGCCTCACCAGTGCAGTACAGAGGTAAAATTCTCAGATTCCAGTCAGACACATCAAACTGGTACATAGGTGTCAACACAAATCCTTCTGCTCTGCTAATGTCAAAGTCTGATTTGCAACAGGAAGCACATAAGAGAGATTTAAATTGAAATCCCAAAGTCAAAACTCCTGGGCAGCCCATGACCCCTAAAACAGACAAGCACAATTTTCAACATCTGCAAAATGTGATTTGATGTTTAAAGGATGCTGCCGATTACAGATGTGATCCTGCTCCCAATCCTGTCAATGGCAAAACTCCAGTTGATTTCAATGGGGGCAGGATCAAGGCTTTAAACTCCAGTCCTGAAAACAGACACTTCACACATGCTTCACTATATACACATAAATAGTCCTATTAAGTGTAGTGGGACTCTTAAAGCACATGCATAAATGTTTGCAGGATCAAGGCCGTAGTCACTGGGTTTTCACATAGATCTCATTAATATGGCTATTAAAACAATCCCGCTTGAACCCTGAATGAGGGGCTAGCAGCGGCAGGCTTGTTAATCTTAAAAAGTCGAAATGATGCTTTTCTACTTCAGGAAAATGTTTGCCTGAAATCAAAATATGTGTTTATCATGAAGGACAATCTACTGTAGCTCTCTAACCTCGTCTGTGTTAGGCACGTAACTGGGGCTTTTAACATGCTAAGAAATTAAATGGGCAGAAGGGTATGTATGACTTGGATGTCAAACAATTGAAAATTGACTTAAGCTGGAGCCATCTAACTTGAATGCCAGCAGCACAGAATTTTATAGATGTGCTAGTTACATAGCTTCCTAAGCCAATTCACAGCACACTTAAAGTGTCTTCTGCTATGGGGACCAATCCAACTTCCATGAAGTCAACGGGAGCCTAACCATCAATTTCAATGGCAGTTGGATTGGGCCCATACTGAAAATTTAGTCACAGTCTTGAAAATGCTTTCAGCGAGCTAGAGTCCTGCTAAGATGTCTAAATTGGCATCTCATAAAAATCCAGGCTGAGAATGTCTGCCTTATGTTGGAACACCCTGCTTGGGGCCTGATCCTGCAAGATACTCAATACCCTCAGCTCCCATCTATCGTAAATAATGTTCAGTACTTCTCAGGGGCTGCTCAGCATCTTGCAGGTTTGAACCTCTTGTCCTTAATACCCTCTCATTCCTATTATTCCCCTATTACCCAGGGATAATCCCATGGCATTATTCCCATTAGGCCACTTGCCATTATAGTCCCATTAGGCCACTTGTTCCCTATACACATCATTATGTCTTTCAAAACGATCTAAACCTATCTTTAGTATTCAATTTCTTTAGTAAGATATGTGCATTTTTAATGGTTATGTAGGTTTCTAACAAGGCACCTGTATTATAAATACAGTGTTATAATGTGGCTGTAATGCTCCATGAATCCAGTACATAGGACCAACTCTGAGGACTGGGCAAACCCATATGCCTAAATATTTTTAGCACAAATACTTTTTACCTGTTCTCAGCCATAGAAGAAATCTTAAACAGCATGTAGTAAACACTGCAGCAAAGGCATCATTTCAACTTACTTGCCTATTTCATACAACTAGGATTTTCTTGTAACTGGGCAGGTCTACACATGCAATTCATGTGCACAAATACATGCCAGAGCACATTGCTCCACAGTTTATTCATGCGCAGTATGTGAAGCCTGGTCAGAGCAGCCCTGGCTGGCAGAGGACTTGGGGGGTCAGCCTGCCAGCCCAAAGCTGCTCCTATCGGGCTCCACATGCTGCAGAGGTACTGGCTGAAGCATGAGGGTGCTTCAGCATGGGGCTAGCTGGTAGGCAGCCCCCCATACTGAAGCACCCTATACCCCAGCGAGCTGCTGCACAGCACATTGAGCCCCAACAGAGCAGCCAGCCCAGGGTTGGCAGGCTGATCCCCCGGGTCTCTTGCCAGCCTGGGCTGCTCTGACAGGGCTCTACATGATGCAGAGGGGCTGGCTGGCACACGAGTGTGCTTCAGTGCAGGGCTAGCCAGCAGGCAGCCCGTGCACTAAAGCACCCTCATGCCCTAGCCAGCTCTGTCACCATCTACTGTGCTGCAGTATATGAAACAATGCCACTGAAGGGTACTACTTGTGTTTAGCTGGACTACCCTATGGCAGCATTTATTAGTCTACTGCAACCTAATAGGACTGCATGTGTACACAGTGTTTTACTGCGGAGCTAATTAGGTAGCTCCACAGTAAATGTCTTGTGTATATGCACCCACTATCTTTAAGCTGTCAAGAAAATAAAGAACAATCATTATTATTTTCTGTCTTTAATATCTGTGAGTCACAGACCTGAGTTTCGGGACCTTACAAACCACTGCACTGTATTTTCAATCCATCTTTCTCCTTGATTAATTGCTAAGCTGCTGCACAACAGTGATTTCAAAATGAATTCGTCAGTAAGCCCTCTTCTTTGGCACTGGATGCTTTCTAGTGTCAGTGCCACCTGGTGTACTGACTGGCTCGACAAGTGAACAGCACACGGCAGGAAATATACAAGGTCAAAATTGGTCCTTCTCCTGCATACCTTTCCACTGTACCAAACTTTTGCAACAGCACCCTTCCATCATCCCTCCAAGTCTGCAAAGAGGGCTGCAGTGGTGAGGAAGTACAACAGCAAATTCTTGAAGAAACCCTAAGTCCAGTTTTTGACTATTACTTTAAAGGCCAGCTGGTGCTTGTAGGTGTCATAACCAAATGAGTTGAGTGCCCCTGTCACAATAGAACTGCCCTGAATAACTGCAAATTTGGTATGTTCTGCCTCATTAGCTATTCCCACCTGGCAGTCTGTTATTGGCTACTCTAGATGTATAAAAATCCGTGCAGCTTCCGCCCAAGTCGGAGAGCTCTGAGCATGTGGTAGAGTAAGAACTTTGCCACGCGGTAGAGAAAAGTTGGCGGACTGGCCATCCTCCAACATCTCCCCGTCACCGCCTGTTCCCGACATATCCTTCATCCTGCATGCTCATTACTGTCTACAAACTCGCCGGCTCGTGTTGGTCGCCAGTTACCTGTAACCACGCAAGCAACTTGTTACCTGTAACTACGTAAGCAACCTTACCACCTGTGTCGCGACCATCAGCTGCGTAAGTAAAGTTAAAGTAAAAGTTATTTTGCAACCAATACGCTGTGTCCCACCTCTCCATCCACCAGCCCGCCTGATGGCCGAGTAATCAGCGATCCTCCTCAAGTCGGCTCCGGCCGTCTGAGACATGGCATCGCAAACAGGATCTAAGGGCACGGTGGTGGAGATGAATTTAATTGAGTGCTGCCCCTGGCGCACCGGGACCCGCTGTGTGGAAAACGCAGACGAACTCTGGGCGCATATCGCCTACCACCAGGTGGTAGGAGGGGATGGAAGGAATGTTGATGGCTACTTCTCGGTGAAAGGGGAAGGAGCAGTCATGAAGGAATGGAGAGCAAAGCTGTTTCCTGGGGCGTTCGGGTGTGTAATGGGCAGTGACCGGGTTTGCTATCGGCCCCTGGATGAAACACTGACCGTATCCCTAGCAGGGGTGAAGGCGAAGAAGGCGGAAAATCCAACCCCCGCTCAGGAGTTTGCCCAGTGCACCCGGTACCTGAGGGAAGGAGGGGAACCCACCCCACCGGACTGGTTTAACTGTCCAGCTTTAGTGTCTGCATCACATGGTTACGAACTCCTCGGCCAGCTCCGGGAAGACCCAGAGACCGAGGGCCGCCACGCGGCAAAATGGGGAGGCCCAAAATGGAACAAGGAAAAAATAATAAACATATTATTTCGAACGGTAGCAGGGTTATTGAGAGAAAACGCCAACCTAGAAATGCAATTGCGAACAGCGAGCATGGAGTCACTGGAGCAGGCAGCGGGGGGCTCCGAGCCAACGTTCGAAAATGGCGCCAGCCGCGTGGCGCCGCTGCCAGAAAATGGCGCCGAGGAAAGTGAAAAGGGCGCGAAAGTTCCCTCAGGAGATGGGCCGGCCGCGTCACCGCCCATGGCCCCGCCCCTTGGAGTGACGCCAAAAGACAGCCCGCCCTTCGAAGTGACGGAGAAAGAAAACCCGCCCCCCCATGAGGGAGGAAAGATGTATCCAGTGCTCCTGCCCGACATGTTTAACCCTCTCCTGGCCACGGTTCACCCGATAGCTTTGGTCAAGCAAGTTACTGATGCACAGGGCGCAACTCGTACTACCACCACATACCGCACCCCGGGCCAAATTGCAGGAGTTGTGCAGAGGATCAAAAGTGAAACCTGGTGAAACCCTAGCTATGTGGCTGGGGTGCCTAGTAGTAGAATTTGGGTCAGACCTGCTGGACTTGGAAGAGGCTAGCTTCCTAACCTGCCAAGCCTCATGGAGTGGGGGGCACGCCACTGACTTAAACGTGGTAACGGGCAATGCCTACTGGCCCATCCCGCTCCCAGCTCTCGTTGCAGGTCAAGTGTGCCACAAATCTCATGCGTGGCATAATGGACAACCGCTGAACCCGTCCACAGAGCAGCTGCTGCTGGCCATCATTGGAGTATCCTACACATCCTGGAACCCGAGGGTACACCCGTTGGGACTGACACAGGCGCAGAGCAATGCGCCGTGGCCCCATTGTCATCTCGGTCACCCCGGGGATGTTCCAACCACCCTGGACAGTATTGAGGCATGTGTAGAGGTTTACGGGGGAAGAGAGGCCGTGACTTTCAGGCTTCTCCTCGGGCCACTGGCCAGTCAGCTGGCTGAAAGCTTGCTAAGCCAGATGCCACGGCTACAGGCCCTGATGGATCCCACACTAAAAGTCTCCGGTGGGATGGAACCACGTCCTATGGCGTACCCAAGTCAATGCTGTCACCAACACAACGCCTCATATAAAGACAAGCCCCCCTGGGATGAACCAGAGCTTCAAAAGCCCCAAACATGGAAGCTGAAGCTCACCCCTAGACGAATTAGTCTGGGTCACCATTCCACACCCTTGTCAACCACATCCGCGAGTGCACAAGAAAGTCATCTGCAAACCCGAGCAGTATCCTGGCACCTACTCTGTGCTCCTAGAAGGCGATCAAACCCGGTTGCTCATCATAGCTCATCACAACTGGCTAACTCGCCGCCCTGCTGTTCACCGATTATGGCCCCCCTTTTCTTTGTTTGTTTGTCTGTTCGTTTGTTTTGTCCCCTTACAGGCCCGTTGGTGATGAAGTGGCAATCTGTGACTGCCTGATCACGAGAATCACTGAGCATCAACCTGCAACACATTCGGGTCGACGCCACAATGGCCGCCTACTCATATGTCGCAAGCAGAGTCGTCGCTCTATTCCTGCTGTTACAGACAGGTTCCTCGGCGAACGGAGCTGACTTCAAAACCTCCAACTCGGTTCTGAACTTTCTATTGTTCCGAGCCAAAGCTATAACTAAAGGCTCATAGGCAGATGACCCCACCACGTGCTTACGGCTCCCCCTTTTGTTAATAACCCCGTGTTCACACCCTTGGTCTACCCCTTCAATGTAAGCGCATGGTTTGAGGCGAGAGGTAATGACTCAGTCCGTAACTTCACAGACTATTTCTGGCACGAACACCATGGGTAGAGGAAGGAGAGGAGTAGAGTGGATATTTTACAAGGAGGGTTTGGAACGTGAGGAAAGAGATGAGGGAGATGATGATGGAAGGGGGCAAGTAGTAAAGGAAAAAGAAAAGGGACGATCTGGGAAGAGAGGTGACAGTAGAAGAAATAGAAGGGTGTTTGAAAGGAATGAAGAAAGTCCCAGGGGTTGAATAGGATGGGGTGCTTCGTCTTAATTAATTCAATTGTTGACTTCCCTCATTACCTTGTGTTTACCATTAATAGTAATAGCCATTGTTGTATGTATGGATTGTTGTATTTTACAGTTTGTTAAAAAGCGATTTGTTAAGTTATCTGCTTATGTATATACCCGTTTACCACTTGAACCTTGTAAAGACGATGAGTTTCTAGACGAAAATTACTTGTAACCTAATTCCCTTGTCTATTGTGACATGGTTAAGGGGGCATGTCATAACCAAATGAGTTGAGTGCCCCTGTCACAACAGAACTGCCCTGAATAACTGCAAATTTGGTACGTTCTGCCTCATTAGCTATTCCCACCTGGCAGTCTGTTATTGGCTACTCTAGATGTATAAAAATCCATGCAGCTTCCGCCCAAGTCGGAGAGCTCTGAGCATGTGGTAGAGTAAGAACTTTGCTACGCGGTAGAGAAAAGCTGGCGGACTGGCCATCCTCCAACATCTCCCCGTCACCGCCTATTCCCAACGTATCCTTCATCCTGCATGCTCGTTACTGTCTACAAACTCGCTGGCTTGTGTTGGTTGCCAGTTACCTGTAACCACGCAAGCAACTTGTTACCTGTAACTACGTAAGCAACCTTACCACCTGCGTCGTGACCATTGGCGGTGTGAGTAAAGTTAAAGTAAAAGTTATTTTGCAACCAATACGCTGTGTCCCACCTCTCCATCCACCAGCCCGCCTGACGGCTGAGTAATCAGCGAGCCTCCTCAAGTCGGCTCCGGCCGTCTGAGACAGTAGGCAAAACCCTAAGCAAATAGTGGTTCACAAGTTGCAGCACCCCAAAAAGTACTCAGCTGAAACAGTTTTCTGCCTTGTTCTCCTGCTGCTTGGCTCCAGGGTCTTGGGTGATTAGCATTCACATACTTTTACTTCAGCACCTAACTTGAGGTCTCAGTAGTCCAGGCTGACTCAGTAACAAGTGGATGGAAATCAGACAGTCCACAATGTTGCCATGCAATTCTACAGTGAGAGTTTTGCTCGCCATTTGCAGAAAATAGTATGACCTAAGCTTGAAGAGTGAGAAAATGTCCTAAATACTCTCTGGGGCGGTTTTTAAAGCTTATTTCACCCCAGATTTAAAAGATCATGTTCTAGTTGGCAAGTGTAAGAGCCTGCTGGCTTATGCAGGTTGCCTTTTGCTCACTGCAGAGCCCCTCAGCCAGTCTACTCTTTAGGTTACAAACAAGCCAACTAAATAAGCAAGCATAAACCCTTTTGCCTTGTCCAGGGCACTCAGCTGCCTGGCCCCATTCTTATAGCAAGTAGTTGCATTCCCAGGTTGCTTCTTCCTCTCTTGCTTACTTGTCTGGGATCTTCTAAAAGAAGGACACTCCCTGCCTGTCTAAATGCCCTGCAGCTGGGCTCTCTCAACAGGGATGACTGTTCCCTTTTAAAGGCAGGGTAGATTTGTACCTTGTAGACTAACCAAAGTATGTGTGTGTGTGTATCAATCACAAGTTTTGTGGGCTGAAGCTCACTTCATCAGATGCTGCAAAAGGATGTGCACAAAGCAGTTGATAAGCAGGAGAGCGAAATGGTAGAAAGGAAGGGGAAACAAAAGGCAGAAGGGAAGGGGAAGCTACGCTGTTTCAGCAAGATGGTATTGCTACAACTGTACACTTAGACTAACACAATTTGTCATTTGCTTTTAGATCTGATCACATGAGTGCAACTAGAACTTAAAATGATAGAGATTCCCAGTTTGCTGTACAATTATAGCAGCATTAAACTGGTTGCTTTCATAAGAAATGAATGCACAGTGGCAAAGTACCTATGCATGCTATTGCACAATATTCTTTAGAAGCCCAAGTGTAATTCCCATTAAAACTAACAGAGTTTATATCTCTTCTCAAGGCACCTCAGCATCATCTAAACACTAGCACTTGGGATAATTGTATTAGTAGGGGGTATTTTATACCTATTGAAGCATGAGACTATACCTTGAAGTAACTCTAGTGAGCTTCTCATCAAAAGCTTCTTCTCTTCCTCTCCTGGCCTGACATGTCTTAGCTCATAAGGTCTGAAAGGATGACAGCATAAAATAGTGCCATATTTCAGACCAGAGGACACATCTTTCTCAACTCATTTATCAAAACTCCCCTCTCAATTGGCAGTGCAATTCCCTTAGCAACCATGGTTGTATCCCTTTGTGCCTAGACCTTACATTCTCCAAGGATGAGAATAAAACATGGAGGGAAATTACTGTTGATTAAATTAGCAGTAATATATGCATGAAAATCCATGTGGCCTAGAAGCAACCTGCTGTATCATCTTCACCAGGCCCCAGTTCTGGTCTTTGATCATTGATAAAGGAAGAGGAAGGTAGTAGAGCTACAGCTCACTTACTTCCATACATTCTAACATATCTACTCTATATAGTGAAGCATGTGACCCCAACTCAGTATAAATTTAATTCTGTTTAATCACATTGAACCAATAAAACTGCAGCAAGAACTGGAATCAGCAAAATCCTTACCCTGAAATTAAGTTCCAGGGGAAAGTGTGTCTCATACCCGACTGCAAAGAGAAACTAGCTTTGCAATAACAGACACTAAGCACTTCACTAGAATAGTTTACTCAGGGATGATTCTGCTTTGCAGGGGGGTTGGACTAGATGACCTCCTCAGGTCTCTTCCAGCACTTCTATTCTATGATCCTATGATTCTAGTCATATGCATAGGGGGAAGACTGCCTGAGGAAATGCAAGAAAGCCTGAGGAGCATGTGTAGTAGAAGTTGCAGAGAACAAAATACATGGCAGAATCTGTATCAGTGGGTCACAGTGTATGGACATGTGCAACTCCTTAAGTCAATATATCCATCATTTGGAAATGGCCTATATAGACTTGGATATCTACCAAAATATCTGCTTTGCCACAGCAAGTTGTGAATTGGAGATACTTAGCCATTTGTAAGGTGGCAAACTGACACTACTTGGGCCACCTGTCATTGTTCTGTGCACAGATCAAGCCCTGTTTTGCCATAGCATTGGCCCAGTGGCATGCAACCCCTCCCTATCACCCCAGGTAGAAGAAAAACTTTTTTAGCATCAATGGAAAGGTCTGTGTGGAGCAACTCATCTGTGCAGCACTGCTCCTTATTTTAGGCCTGAACTTCCATTTGTAAATCCAGGCTAGGGGTGAAGAAGTACCAGCGTAATGTGATGATGTTCTTCCTGCTGAGTGCCTTTCCTGATTGACACCTTACAAACGCCTAAGCATTTACTGCAGGGGCATGATATCAGGAAGAGGGAGTCCAGAAAAGCAGCAGCCATTGCTTTGTCTCCATAGAAGATGTGATGTTCTTTCCTTGCAGCTATTTGGGATGGGCCTGGACACAGCACCACAATTCTACAACACTCGGTTCTCCTACTTCTAGATGGAGAGAACAGAAAACCTTACAAGGGCAGCTCAAGGTGGGCTTTCTGGCCCCCTGGGCCTCTTGTGTGGGTTTTTTTCACAGGAGGTAACAATTTAGCTTGAAAACGTGTTTGCTTTCACTTCCTCATGTTAGGGTAGCAACTTCCTCCCACGGTAGGGTTTGCAGGACATTCCCCTAACCTAACCCACCCTGACTCTAACTGCACATCCTTTGTGTACTGAGTCTGCCATCCTTTTGCAGGGCTCCTTGCACAGGCCCATCTCTGTGCTGTAAGTTGGCATGAAGGCAGCATACCAAGTAGGAGGTTTTGGCTTGCGTGTAACATTTGGAGAGAGGCTTTGTAGTAAGTTGCTACACTTTTTGGCGTGCAAGCCTGGGGAGCATATGGCCCATTGCTTGCAAAATGCTGATATTTTAAATTGGGGGAGGAAAAGAGCATGGCACGTTTGCTTTACTTCTTCAGTGCCACTCTTTTTGCCAAAACCTTTCCTGCTCTCACTCACCATTCTGAATCATACCGTTCCATCCATTTTTAAAGAGACCTCCCTGTTAACTTCATAACCGGTTGTACACGATGGCTCCATATTAGACCAATGAAGCATCCTTCTGCCTAATAGCCAAACAGAAATGCCCACCAAGAAATAGCTAATGTAAGCATGCAGCCAGTGCATGACTAGCTCTCCTCACTTCTGAACTCTGTCTGCAGCTGGTCCTGCTTATACTTTCAACAAACGTCCAAACAATCAAAACTTTATGGTCTGCTATTTCCTTCCTCTCAACCTCCCAGCAGCAAACACCGGTGCTCTTGAGATGCTGCAAAATTGTCACTTCCACCTTGAACTGGTGGTTGACCTGAGCAGAGAGATGCCAGGAAATGAAATAGAGTCCTTAAGTACAGGCAGAATAACTGCGCTAATCCAAGCACAGCTGTGCTAAGCCACTACAGTAGCTGTCAGAATGTGGCTGAAGGGTTTTTTTTCCAGGCCATTTAATAATGCTGAAAAGTACAACATATTGTTTTTGAAAAAGTTAATAAAATAGTAGATAAAAGGTGACCCATGAGACATTAATTTACTTGAATTTTCAAAATGCTTTTGTTAAGGCCTCTCATAAAAGACTATTAAGGAAAATAAATAATAGTGGGGTTAGGGACAAAGTCTTTGTTAAGGATTAAAAACTGGTTAAGCAATAGGAAACAAAGGGTCATAATGAACAGCTGCTTGTCAGAGTGGACAGAGGTTAATAGTAGGGGACCCCTGGAGCCTGTATCTGAACCAATGTCATTGAATATAACTGTGAAAGAATTAGAGGAGGAAGTGCCCAGAGTTAGGGATGCTGGGTGATGACTTTGCATGTATGTGGACCCAATCCTACCAGATTTCTTTATGTTAGCAACAGTCATTCATGTATTTAGAACCTCCTGAGCCAAAGTGGACTGTGTGCAAAAGTGACTAACCTTGTTTGCAAAAGTTGGCCTTTACTTAAAAATAATTGCAAGCTTGTGAAAGGGCTCTAGATGAACTTAAATGCAGTAATAAACTGGCAACATGATGGCAGACTCAATCGATTTGGAGGAAGTGTAAGGCAATTCATATAATCAAGGCAGCCTATCTTTTACACCAATAGGCTCTTTCAAGAAAAAGTCCCAGGAGGCTTTGCAGATACATCATGCTGGGCTCAAAATCACCACCACGATTCACACTGGGCATGACTACACAAGATGCTACGGCACCATAGCATTGATTGGCAAAAACCATGATGCTGCCACTACATCGCCATAGCAACATGCTCCCTTGTCATAACATTGCTACAATGACATAGCAGCCAAAAATAACCATGCTTGGCCCTCACAGTGCAGGATGGGCTATTACTGTGCCATCTTTTAGTACATCCAAAAGCAAGTACGAAATGATGGAGTAGTAACAGAAGCACCATCCGGCCATGTGTAGATGCACCCACTAAGCAGTGATTTACTGTGCAGAAAATCTAACTTGGTTCAAAAGGATGACACAGTAGTGTTAGAAGAACAAATTTGTCTGTCTGGTATGCAAAAGTGGAAAATAGGATGTTTGGTTATATTAATAAAGAGGATATATGATGATGGAGAATGTTAAAATGGCATTGCCTCAAACAGATCCTTCCTATTGTATTCTCTCCAGCTTTAGTCCCTTAACCAGAATTAAGAGGAGGCTTGAACTGGTATGTTCACAGAAGTAACACAGCTGTTCAGAGAACGTGTGATGTGCATGATCTTTTAGAGTGGATTAATTTCTCTCAAAAGTGACAAAAGCCTCATCATTGCTATGTTTAAAGCTAGACTACAGAAGACAGCTAGTAAATGTGCAATAGGGAACAATCCTAGACAGAAAAGAATGTGATGATCTAAGAGGCCCTTTCCACCACCGCAAGGCTTTATGGGAAAAACAATGGCCATGCTAACCACTGAGGTGCTAAGGAGTCACTTGTCTGTATAGGACTTCATGACTGAATATGATATAATGCATCAAGGACCCTAGGTGAAGTATGATAACTGGCTTGTACTATAATACAATCCTAGACTCATAGAAAAGTAGGACTGTAAGTGACTTCCACAGATCACTAATCCAAGCCCCAGCTTCAGGCAGAACCGTCCCTATCCAAATGATCCCATATTACGTCCTTGTCTAACCTATTTCTAAAACAGCAGTAAACCCTATTACACAACTACAAGGCATTATGCCCAAGGACACCAAAAGCACCCTAGCCTGCCACAGGTAAGGCAGGGGGACAAAGGCTGTCAATGTCCCATCACTGCAAGGGTTGTTAAAATGAGCTGGAGAGATCCAAGAAAGAGGGTCATGTCCCCCATCCCCTGTCCTTCCTCCCAAGTTTTGTTTCCTGATGCTGGGTCTAAACCTACTTCACTGCAACTTCAAGCCACTGGTCTGTGTCCTAGATATTTGAGGGGTACTATCATATCCCTTCTTAATTGCCTTTTCCATAAGCTGAACATTTCTATTTCTTTCAACCTCTCTTTATATGGCTTGTCTTCCAAGCACTTTATCATTTTTGTCACCCACCTCTGGATGGTAACTTTTCCATGTCCTTTTTAAAATGTGGAATCCTGAACTTCACACAGTACTTTAGATGGGACCAACTAGTGCTGGTATTAATGCAGTACAAAACCGTACTTGTCTTTTTGTTGATGCATCATGCTGTAGACTCATACTGAGTCTGTTATTCAACAAAACTCTTAGATCCTTCTCCACAGTGGTGTCATCCATCCAGCCATCACCCATTTTGTATTTGTGGGTTTTTTTCTTTAATCTTCCTAAGGTGTAGCACCTCGCATTCGTCAGTATTAAACTTCATCCTGTGGACTCTAGCCCAGCTTTCCAGTCTATCAAGGTCTTTCTGAATTGTGCTCCTGTCCTCCAGCATGTTCACAGTCCTTTCCAGTTTCATGCTATCAGCTCATTTGCTCAAGAAGCTCTTTTTGAACAGCATTTGATCCAGTACAGACCCCTGTGGCGCTCCACTCAAAACCTCCTGCCATTCGGACATGGATCCATTTATAATTACCCTTTGCTTGTGGCTATTGAGTCAGTCATCTATCTACCATTAGTAGTTTTATTTAGCCAACCTTTCTCCAATTTAGTTATGAGAAGGTCAGGTGGGATTTTGTCAACACCTTGCTTAAGTCAGGCTACACTATATCCACTGTATTCCTTTCATCCACTCAGCTAGTTATTTTGTGAAAGAAGGAGATCAAGTTTGTTTGTCATGGTTTGTTTTTAGCAAATGCATGATGGCTACTTATGATCAGTCTTTCATCCTCTGGATGCTTGCAAATGAGCTTCCTTATGATATGCTTCAGTAACTTCCCAGGTGTAGAGGTCAGGCTAACCAGTCTAATTCCACGGGTCCTCCTTGGGTCCTCCTTTCTGCCTTTTTTGAAGAGTGGCATTGTGTTGGCCCTTTTCCTCTGGCACTTTGTCTGTCTCTCAAAACTTTGTAAATATTATAGCCAAGGGCTCCAAGATCTCTTCAGCCAGTTCTTTGGGGTGAAGTTCATCAGGCCTCGATGACTGGAATTCATTCAGACCCACCAAAAGCTGACTGTCCCCTTCATGCTTTGTGCATTTCATTTCACAACTTCTAATAAAGCTCACTTCATACACATACCCACTTTGGTTAGTCTGTCAGGTGCAAATCTTTCCTGCTTTCTATTTGACTTCAGACTAACTTTGCCTCCTTTCATTATCTCAACCCTCAGCTTCTCCCCTTACTTATCCAAATAATGATTAAGTGTCTTGTTGCAGCTTGATTTTTTTTTGACAACTGAAACAAAGCAGCTGCTGAGCAGCTCCTCTTTGCATTATAACCTGCATTCTGCCCATGTGACTGGCTTGCAAGGGAACTCTGCAAGGGTGTACTCTGCAATGGGTGTACTCTGCCCAGAGGTATTCACTTTTGAGGAATTCTTTCTTGCCCCACTTCCACTTCCCAGTGCATGGAGCCAACTTCAAACCACTTTTGCATGTAGCCCTTTAATTCTCACATGTAACTCACATGAGATATGAGTGTAGACTATTAAAATGAAGATCATTTATATTACAAGCAAGATGAGTCAGAGGGAACTTGACTGAAGTATTCAATTAATAGCCAGTATATATTGATTGGGGAACAACATACAGGCTGCAGTTAGGCAGTCTGTGGTGTTTACTGCAGCAGGAAATAACCAAATGGGGTGTGTGAAATGGGCCATATTCAATTTGGATTCAGCCCCAATTGGGAACAGTGATTCAATTCATTGATTTGGAACGCTGTCCCCGATTCAGTTAGGCCAAATCTAAATCTGAAGATTTGATGCTGATTTGGAGAATCAGAGATTCAGCCATAGATGCAGCTTTAAATGTTTTTTCTACATACCTCGAGGTACCAGGTGGGGCTCATGAACGCTGCAATGGTGGGGTGGATGGAGTGTCCCACAGGAGTGTAGGGCCCCCCCCACATACTCAGTGGTGAACCTGGAAGTAGACTGGCAGTACTTCTGGTCCACTTCTGCGTCTGCCGGGGAGCACGCCGGGGGGCCCCCCTGCACCCTATCCACTTGGTGGTTGGCCAGAAGGGCACCCTGGGTGCCCCCCCAGACCCAGGAGGCACCAGTCACCAGCACAGGGAGGCCCCCCTGCGTGCTCCCTGGCAGACTTGGAAATGGACTGGAAGTGCTTCTGGTCCACTTCTGGGTCTGCTGCTGAGCATGCTGGGGACCCCCCTCCTCACCCCCCCCCCACTCCTGTGGGATGCTCCATCCACCCCACCATCGCAGCATTCATTAACTGCCTGGTACCTTGAGGTATGTAGAAAAAACATTTAAAACTGTGTTTATGGCCAAATCCCCGAATCTTTCCAAATCTCTCCAAATCAGTTCGAAAGGTTCCAATTCGATTTGGAGAGATTAGAGGGTCCTCTGAATCAATTTGGATTCAGAGATTCGGCCACCAAATAGGGCCGAATCTCCATCAAATCAAATCAGGGGCTGAAACTTCGCACAGCCCTATAACCAAATCAAAGGATGTGGCTACATTTTTTAATGGGCTGGCTAAGTTTGTCACTAGCTAGCAGTTAGGAAATCTTAAATGAGGTTACTTGGATTCAGAGCTGGATCCAAATATTTCTGGAGGTTTGTGTGCAGCATTCAGCCTTTTGGACATGAAATACGTCTATCCCAGGGGTGCTCAACTTCCAGTCCATAGGTCAGATCCAGCCCAACAAACTATGTCATCAGGTCCCCACAGGTCCAAAAAATTGGCAGTGGGGTAACAGTGGCTACTCCCTTACTGCCAAATTTCTGGACCCATGGGGAGCCCTGCAGACCAGACAGCACAGCTCTGTGAGCTATATCAGCCCTGCAGTGTGGTGCAGGGCCTGATCCCAGCACACAGGCCCAGACAGGGGTAGCATTTAGCCTGATCCAGGCATGTAGGGCCCAATCCTGGCCTGTGGAGCTGAGTGGGGGCAGCACAGGGTGCTAGGACCTGATCTTGGCATGTGGGACTCAATCCAGGAGTGAGAAGCCAGGCAGAGACAGTGCAGGGTCCAATCCTGTCACACATAGCCTGAACCAGTCCATAGAATGGCCCTACCTACAGGACCAAAAGATTGAGCACCACTGTCTAACCAAACCAGGAGTCATGTCACAGCTGCCTGCCTTGGTGCTGTGCTACAGGCTAGCTAATTAGCTCTACTAGGAAGCAGATGTCATCATAAGACAATGCCTACCAGTGTTACTTGAGCTAGCTCTGTGCATGCCACATGCTAAACAGGAAGGGCTACCACTGCATTAGGGCAGCACAGTTCCCAAGCTAATTAGCTCTATCTCTTGGTGAGGCTAATTAACTTGCCCACTGTGCTGCACTAAAGTAGCCATTCGACGAGTAGCACATACTACTTAGAACCACAGGAAAGGTTAGAGGCATTGGCTCACCACCTCTGTTTTCCACTAGATCTGCACTTGGTCATATTACCTGATTCTGGTCATTAGCTTTCTTACATATTGGCAGGAAGCACTCCCCTCCCCATGCCCACAGCAGACCCTGTAACAGCTGCATCGTGGTATATGGTGGTAGATAGGTGTCACCTTGAGACACACTGGGACAGAATCCTCTTTTGCTTTATACAGCTGCATAAATGCCATTTTGGGGCACTTACATATAGTTTGCAAGGCTATTCCATATTCAGGGTGGATGTGTGAGCATTCACATGGCTACCGAGCAAGTACAGTAGGCTGTACCCTGGCCATCCAGACAGAGAGCTCCATATGCACCCACTCTGATTGAGCCAAAGTCACAAATTTGTAGCTGGTGACAGGTTGGTCTCCCCTGGGCAGCCAAAAGAAGGACATATGTAGGCCCACGAAGAAAAGACTGAGCCAGAAGGTACGTGGCTCAGTGAGATGCCTGCTGTTTTGGCAGAGAGGGGGCCCTGAGTTCTAGGTTGGACTTTTGCCTCTGTCAGATGAACTTCTCTACTGCTCTCCATTCATTTTATCTAGAAAATACTTTATGCAAGGTGCAGTGGAGGACCAGGACACACTGCTCTTTGAGTCTATATCACTTCAGTGTCTACTGCTGATTCACCCTGTGTATACAGACAGACATCACCTTTATGCTACCATAATTTTTTTTTATGGCAGAGCAAAGTCCAAACAAACACATGTCCATGCCCCTTGTCATGCCACAAATGCTCCAGATTTGTAGCTACAACACAGGTGTTATAATGTTGTGCCCCTGTTTTGCAGCTAATATCTATTTATTTTAAAGCCAGAGAGTGCGAACAGCCCAGAGGTGCACATGTTCTTCAGACACCCTGGAAGCATCTGCCCAGGTTTTCTATTTGGGATTCCCCATGCACATATCCACACACTGGTGTAGTCCCCAGGCAAGTGGTGAACTCACTCCAGTGTGGTTCCAGGGCTGAGACTGACAATCAGCTGATTGGCAGTCTCAGCCTCTGGACCACACCAGAGTTTACAGAAATACACCCTGGAGATCCCCCAGGGTGTGTCTCTGCAAGCGGACAACATGTCACCCATTGTTCCAAAGGATTAATTGGTGGGACAATGGGTGACATGTTTCACCCAGTGAAGTGGAGAGACATCCCAGCACAGCTGATCTGCTTTATTTGGAAATGGCTATTTATACCATGTGATGCTGAGCACAACCTGCCACAATTTGCTCATCCAGAAAATGAGGATGACTGGCCTTATGTACTTCCCTGAGTTTTTGTGGAGGCTTAATGAATTAAGTGCTTGTTCATATGGGAATGTTCTTAAACACCTTGGGATTCTTGGCTGAAAGGTACAAGAGAAGTGCAAAATATTTGGTTATTTTAAATGTATAGGACTAAAGCTTTTCATTGCTCACTGGGCAACCAGCAAGCTGCTAGAACTGACAACTTCTGGTTACTTGTTACTGCTCACATATCCATGGAAAAGGATGACAGATAAACAAAAACAAATGTAGACTTATTAAGATATTATTTTGTCCCATAATTGCAAAAACAATAACATCAAGATACTTAGATTGCATCTGAGGCACTATAAATACATTACGTACATTAACTTATTATACTTCACATTTCTGCAAAGTAAATAAAGAATACAGAGGAGACATTTCAGCCATCATGCTGAAATTCAACTGTCTTAGAGGAAGTCAGCAGCATAATATTGGAGGTCAGGGCAGGAAGTGAAGATAATCCTATCCAACTGCAACTATAAGCAAAGGTTATTTGGAATTTGACCAACTCAGCATCCTTGTTCTTTGCAAATGTTTCATTGGTCTTGTTTTTGCTGATCTACTTTCTGGCTCTGAGAAACAGGGAAAGGAAATCTGAAGCCAATGTGACCTATAGATACACAACAATTGTGAAAATCAGGCCATACTCTTACATGCCTAACACCAGAAAACCGCTTTTAGGAAACATTACTACTTAAGCCTGAACTTTATAAACCCCCAGATTCAAAACGTTTCAGTTAATTTATTTCTAAGTGAATTTGTTGCTTGTGAAACATGAATGAACAGTCTGAGAAAAGGAATACTTCAATTTATGCATGACATAGAGCAGCGCAAGCTTCCTTCATTCCTGATACCATTGTGTCTCAACGTTATACAGTATGAACCAACTTTAGCGGTAAAAAGAGAGTTCCCTCTCCATGCACTTCACTCTTAGATGGAGAGAGGGGGCCACAATCAACCTTTTCACAAAGTCTCTAACAGTGCCAGCCTCAGTGGAAGATACCACTTCACATATATCTTGTCATATAATTGAAATAAGGTTGCTCAGCAATAATAATGGACCTCTGGGCTCCAGATGTTTGATTCATGATGTGATGTGCAGTAGCCAAGCACCCACAATTTACACAGCAGCAGATACTGCTATTTGTTCTGGCATAGCTGACTTACTATGTTACAACAAAAGCCTATGAGCATTGCAGGTGCACTGGCTGCTCTCAGGGCTGCAAGTAAGGAAACAACCCCTCATCACCAGCACATCTCTTCTACCAACTCCATCATCTGGCCTTTCGTGCAGCCATCTGTTTAAGCCACAAGTCCTGTGCCCCCCCTTTCCCCCAAGACACTGAATGGTGCCCCTTCTCTGTGCCTGTAACATCCCTGTTATTCCTGTTCCTATTCAGAGACTACCAACAAACCACTGGTTTTGTGACATGCACAAATGGGCAACAAAAGAGAAGCGTACCAGACTCATTTCTAAAGGCCCCCAAAACCAGGCTAGCACAATGTTCAATGCTCTGTCTAGCTACTATGGGTGGCTAGGCTAAGACCTACTAGCAGACTTTATGCAGGTGCTATGTACCAGGGATGCAACACTCACTTCCTAGAATAAGAATCTAAAGGCACTTATACATGTGATGCCATTGCCATGTATACGTGATGAAAATGTCACTTTGTGTGGCTCAATGGCATCATGCTGTATGCATGCAGGAGTTTGGGGAGTTTTAAATGAGTTTGCATCATTGCAAACTAAACTACACCCTGATGTAGTTTAGTTTGGAATAACGAGTTGTAGCTATTAATCAGCTCGTACCTGGGCTGCGGGAAAGGTGGGCAAGCTCTGGGGAAAAAATAAAATTAGGCCCGTCGCCATTTCTGCCTTCAGAGGGCACCTGCTGCTCCCCAAATGGCTGGGGTACACTGTGCCTCAAAACAGGGGAGCAGGCAGCTCCTGGGGTTGGTTGCTTGCCTGTCTCCACATGCCTCAGCGCGGGGGCTCCATCTCAAGCCATCCTAAGCCTAGGGCTGCTAACCCTTCAGAGTTTCCCTGGAGCCTCCAGGATTTATATACAAATCCCCAAGAGCCTGCTGAGAGTCACCCAGGAGATAAATAATAGGGCATTCATTAAAATGAATATTAAATGTTGAATCCAATTTATACAGTAGTCCAGTGGGTTTTTAAAATGTAATAGTAATGTGAATTTTCCATCCTCATGTAAAGTCTACTCATCATAATCTGTAACTGATATATATACAAGCACGCGGGCATGTTCTTGTGCTTCGCGAGCACATTGGTGTTCCAGAAACCTCCAGGAATAGATTCAAACACAGTTGGGAACCTGAGCCCTAGCCAGCCACTCCCCAGCTGGCTGGGGCAGTGTGTGACTCGAGACAGGGAGCAGCAGCCTGCCAGCTAGCCCCACATTGGGGCACCCTATGCCCAAGCCAGCCACCCCTGCAGCACATGGAGCAGCAGGACAATGGGTCCCGCTCAAAGCAACCAAGCAGGAGCATACACTGCAGCACGAAGTAACAACCGAAATTTGTGCTGCTACTATTTGTGCTGCTGCAAACACAGGTCCCTGCTTGTGTGGACACAGCCTGAATGGCAAATAGCTAAATGGAAAAATGGGCAGGGATTTGAAAGGAATGTTTTGGACATTTCTTATATTGTTTTAGGAGGTGGAGACTTTGGAAGTGCCTAAATAACTTCAGAGCGCAAAACCCATTGATTTTTAATTCCCCAAGCCCAGCTAAAAGTAGCTTTGCACTTGTGAATAATCTCTCTGAGTTCAGTGGGACCAGTCCCAGCTGGAAAATTATGCAGGTAGGATTGCACTAGCAGAATTAGGGCCTTAGTAAGTAGTTATTTAGGGTCAAATTCTGATCAATTGACTCCCAGGCTAGGGACAGAAATTACACATAAACCAGATTATGTGATCAGAAACCAGTTTAAACCTGTAACAGAAGTCTAGTGCATATAAACTTCTTTCAAAATGGCCAAAACCAGTTTAAGATAAACCTGGTTGTATGTAGTATCAGACTTAACTGATTTAGGTCAAACCAGTTTATGGAACTTCTGTCCCAGATCCCCTCCTGGTTCAAGTTGACTCACAGTCCCCCAGCATCCCAGGAAGCTTTGCAGCCCTGGGCTGTGCTGTGCTATCTGCTCCAGCAGAGCAGTGTCTGCCCCACCCCTCTGCTCCCTAGCTGTAGCAATATCACTGTTCTCGGTGGGAGAGAAGAGGGTGGTGGGGGAAGAAACCCTAGCACAGGGCACTAGCCAGGGTCTGCTGGGGGAGGGGAGAAGGGAAGCTCTCAGAGGCTTTTCTCCCCCCTTCCTGCCTGAGCGGAGGAGGGGATGTAGCCAGGCCCCAGCCTGGTTGGCCTGGTCACGCCTCCCCATCTCTGCTCAAGCAGGAAGTGGGGAGAAAAGCCTCGGAGGGCTTCCCCACCACCTCTGCTAGGCAGACACTGGCTGGGGTCAGTGTGGACCAGGGTGGGGGGTTTAAAACCTGCCCCCCCATCATACTCAGATGGATGGGCCACACCCTCCCCCCCCCCCCCCCCCCGCTCAAGCAGAGGAATGGGGGAAGCCTCTAAAGGCTTCCCTCTCACCCTCCCTGCCCTGGCCAGGCAGACCCCAGCTGTGGTCGGTGCAGGCCAGGGTGGGGGTTTAACCCGCCCCCATCATATTCAGTGGGCCCCTCACTTCTCTTGAGCAGGGTGGGAGGGAAAACCCTCTGAGAGCTTCCCTCCCAGCTTCCCTCCCTTCCCTTTGGCAGTGGCCAGCAGGCTGGGAGACATGCTTTAGAGACCCCTGGCTTCTAGCCTGAGCCAATGCAAGCATGTGGCTGCATTCCCGGAATCAAAAGTGAATGTCTGTTCATTTGCTTATCAGTTCAACCTAAACAGTTTAGATTAACCTGCAAAGATTGAATCGATTCAGCCTCAGGTTTTTTCACTGCCTGTACTTAGCCCCAGTAAGCAAGCAATTACTCACAGTTCTTCCAGCTAGAGTAAGGGAGTTCACAATCTGACACATAGTGGCCGTCTACTAAGTTGTAACAAATCACTGTAGTTTTGTTTAGATGTTTGTCTCTGTGAGTAATATTTATCTTCACAGTACAGAAAAAAGTTCTCATAATACATTTCACCTGCTGGACATCCAGCCTGGTGAAAGATACAATGAAAACAATGTTATATTGGTTATCACCAACACTGTATGTGTGTGACCGGTTGCTACTGGAAAATCTCAAACTCTAGATAAAAATCATTGGGCTTTTTTTTTTTATACATTTCAAACGAGCCATGTTGTAAAGGAAATCTGCAATAATGAGATAATATGAATGAAAAATAAATAATTCACATGTTTTCAGCAAACAAATCAGTATGAAGGCATCTGCTGAAACAGGCATTTAAGTCATGTTATTTGAAGGTTGGTATTTTTCTTGCTTCTGCTTTGTGGTTTATTTGGCAATATTACGACCATTATTATAATATATTCATTTTAGATACACTCTGTTTAGGTACCCGGAGTCCATGACTACTATTGAATTACAGATTTCTCACTAATAAACTACAAAAATCATTGTTGATATTGGCCTCCAAAATATTTATTACCAGAGAGGTAGATGAAAGCAATTTACTGCTTCAGCTTATGAGAAGTAGCAGAGGTATTGGAAAAAGCAGTTCAACACCACTGAAGCCAATAGAACTCTACTTGGAGAAGTACAAGCCAATGACCATGCATCCATTGCAGGATTGTGATTAAAATGTTCATGGCAGCCCTTAATAAAACCGGTGATTCAGACAACCTGGTTAGCCAATGTATGCTATACATAGCCTATACCAACCTGTGTTTTAAGGAAGAGTTTTCAAAAGATGAATCATAGATCAATAAACAATATCAAGCATTTATACATGCGGAGTAAAGAGAATAGAAAGATAAGAGCCATACTGTATATACGAGACAGCAAGCCAGCAAAAGTAATAATTACTTACTTGAGATTTTGTTTAGTAGAGCATTTCTCTTCCCCTGCCAACAGTGAGGCTTGAGACAAGTTTGTCCCCACCTACCAAGGATACAAAAACAGCTGTCAGAAATGGTTAACAAGGAAGCAAATAGCATGCCTCCTGCTCAAACTAGATGCAGGGCTTACGTAAATGCTGAGCTTCTGAAGAGTGCAGAACTAGCAGCTCTGAAAACAAGAATCCTGTACTCAGCCTTAGAAGAGGGGGCAGCTTTCCAGTGAGAGACAGATACTTAGGATTGTTCTTTCTTTGGATACCCTTGTTCAGCCCTTGGCTTCCCTGCTAAAGCAGTCTAGGAGCACACCTGACAGGGTAGTGATTTCCTCATGTGATGTGGACGTCTGCCCTCTGGGGATTGGACTGAAACATCCAACTTATTACACACTGCCACCAAGAACTGCTAGCTTGAATTCTATGTAAACATGCACCTAAAATCAAGACTCTGCAACATACTACCTGAATATCCACTTGCCCTCTCGTCTCATCAAGGATATTTGTTACTACCACAGCAGGTGAGTGAAAAGCAATACAAAAAGAAAGCTAAGAAGCCTGTGCCAAAATCATCTTCATCTCCCATCTGGCCCATGTCACTGGCTAAATACAGAAAGTCAAAAAGCCCAGGGATGAATTGATTCAATCTTCACAGATTAGTCTAAATTGCACAGATTGAACCAATAAGCAACTGAATAGACATTCATTTTTGATTTGAGAAATGCAGCCACATGCCTGCTGTGACTCAAACTGGAAACCAGAGTGCAAGGGGGGTGGTACTAGAGCAAGCCTCCCTGATCAGCTGAAAGAGACAGCTTGAGCCCAGGTTAGCCCACCCACCTTGGGAGGTGGGGGGTTGCTGGGAAGGTACAAAGCATCCTGGGATGCTGGGGGACTGTAAGTTAACTTGAATATGGAGGTGATCTGGGACAAAAGTTTAATAACCCAATTTAAACTAAATCAGTTAAGTCTGATACTATATCCATTCAGGTTTATCTCAAACTGGTTTCATCCATGTTAAAAATGGTTTATGTGCAGTGAACTTCTATTCTGTTACAGATCTGAACTGGTTTCTGATCACTTATACTGGTTTATGTGTAGCTTCTGTCCCTAGCCTCTAAGTTTACTTGCTTTCTGTATCAAGGCCAAGCTGCCAGTCCTCAGTTTCCAGGGCTCTCCATAGTGTCAATCCTGCCTCTATCTCCATCCAAATCTCTGTCTATAGACCCTCTTTTTGTCTTGACTTGGCATGACTTTTGCTCCCTAGCTCCTGTTTTTGACTATGGTTTCTTTCATAGTCTTCGCCTTCAGTGGAATAATCCTGTGACAGGCTGGCTGGTAGTAACTTAGCCCAGGGGTTTTGAAAGGGCAAAAGATGATTGGAGGACTTGGGATTCCCTTTCCTCACCAATCTGGTAATGATTTTGCCCAGGGGTTTTGAAGGGGTAAAAGATAATTGGAGGACTTGGGATTCCCTTTCCTCACCAATCAGGCCCCAGGGACTCAACCTCCATGTCCCCTGATTGGCCCTGTGGGTCACCTGGAGGGGGACAAAAGGGGCAGCTTGGCTGACTCAGGGAGGAGACCAGTAAGGGACCACAAGGAAGGAGCTTGCAAGAGCTGGGCCAGCGGGGTGGGAGCAGTTGCCCAAGAAGAGCCTGAAGGAGTGGGACCTGCAGGCAGCACTGGGGTCCTCAGCAGCACGGCATGCTGCTGGCAGAAGAGGATCCCCAGCTCCTGCAAGATCTGAGCAACGACCTGAGAGGTTCCCAGCTCTGCTTCCAGCTCCTCCAATCAGAGGCCAGGCAGCTCAATGTGAGGCTGGGGATGCAGGAATGTCAAGACCCCTAGCAGCTTGGAGTAGTGCCAGCACTGGTGGCTATGGAAGAGTTTCTGCCTACCCTGTGGGAGATCTGAGTTCAAATCCCAGTTTTGGTGACTTGGGGTGAGTGAGTTAACAAGGAGAAATTCCTCTTGCAGTGGAAAGGGGCCACTGTGTTTTCCCCCTTTTCTCCCCCTCCAGGTACCTAGGCCCTATATTCCTTGTAATTTGACATTTTGTATTTTGCACCTTTTGTATTTCCAGTAATACCAACCAGTATTGTTTGTTCTGCTGTTTGTGTTTTACATTTTGGTTAACCCTGTCTTTTGTCAACTGGATGAATATGTCTATGATTGTAAGTGTCTAACCTTTGTTGAATCCTGCCCCTTCGGGGCATTGTAGTGTCCCCTATACCCCACTGGTTTACACTGGTTATGTTCCCAGTATTGTTCCCTCATTAAAAGGTATATAGTTAAGTCCCCATTGGTGGTCTGGCTCTGCTCTATAGGTGGAGGAGAGTCCCCACAGCGCTTGTGCACCTGCTTTGATCCCTTCAATTGGAGAGGCGGTACCTCTTGGAGTACCGCCTGGGTTACAATCTTATGTGGCTTCCTAATTCAAAATCCTTTTTGACACATCTGCAAAACTTTTTAAAACTAATCCACCACATAATTTTAGCCCTAACTCCCACTTCCTAAATCCTAGCTCAGGCCAGTTGTAGCAAACAAAATTGGGGAAATTCATATGATCTGTTCTCCAAAGGAAAGCAGAAGTCTAGGAATTTTAACTGCCATGACTTTTGTATCTGGTTGTCCTAATATTAGTTTTGCACTAGCGTGATTCCATTAACTTAACTAGTACTTGACAGTGGTATAACTAAAATCAAATACATGATAATTGTACAGGAGATCATTATTTCTCTCCTGTGCTTAGACTTTTAAATTCCATGATTCTTCCAAGCACTGCAGTTATGGTTCATGATATTAAGACTATAATAAAATGCCTACTACTGTAAGAGTGGGTTTCACTGTTCATCTACCTTCCTAGGATACCAAAGCTATTGTAGGTTCCCATACTGGTCAAACAGCACCAGCATGACTTCTCTATATAAAGTATAATACTCTCAGCTCTCTGGTAGGTGAGAGACATCCCTCTTCATCCTTTCTGCATCTTTCCCCAGACTCCTAAATTTAAATGGGGGTGGGGGGAGAGAGAGACAGAGAGTCAAAGGCTCAGGTTCCTTGAAACATAGAAGAAAGAGATAATGGACTCAGCTGCCATAGGTGTCTAACCACCTCATCCAAGTTTCCCCCTAAAACCTTGCATCCATTTAAAGGTGAACTATGAAACTGAGTGGTGCTCCAAAATAAGTGCAGACTGTCTCCACTTTTCAGTGGGTAAAATACATTAATCAAAGAAATACATTTTAATTCACCATTTACAGATCACTTTTCAGAGGTTACAATAAGGCTGTCTGTGAAGTAACTGAGTGATACATTCTCCAAGATGCTCAGGAAATAAAAGGTGCCAATGGATTTAATGGGGGGAACTAACCTCTCCTTTTTTAACAAGTATTTGTGAACCAAGTGTTCCCTATAGTCTGGCTAAACAAAATACTGAGTACATAAAAAAGTGAACAAAATACATATTTTCCTCAAAGATTTTTAGAGAGGTGGTCAACATTTTCCAACATAATGCTTTTCTGGAAATTTGGACTTCAGTAGAATTACACAAACCCAGAACCAGTATGAGAGAGACAGGAATCAGGTTCTGCATGTCCATGAGCCAATGTCTAGTTAACCATGGTTCTACCCACCAGCCTGAAGTTAAGGTAGCATCATAAACAAAAAAAGCTGAGTGGATGGAGTTTTAAATTCTTTCATGAATGTGATCAGATTCTGAGGAGACCCTGGTAAAAATGCCAGGACTACAGAGAAACCTGCTGAAGAGGTGGTGTGTATAGGTACTGTGGAGGCCAACAGTATTGTTATAAAAGTGCTTTTAAGCAGCAAAATAGCCTGACTGGTATCCAAGCAAGAAGCTATATGATCTACAATTGCATAGACCAAGTAGTTTGTCCTGTTGAAGGACAGAGGGAACAACCCTGCACTAAAGAGATAAGATTCATCTTCAGTACAGGCACTAGGGCTGTGCGAAGCTTCAGGTGCTGATTTGATTCAGAGGAGATTCAGCCCAATTTGGTGGCCAAATCTCCAAATCCTAATCAAATCAGGAGACCAATTAAAAGTTCAGAATCGCTTTGAAGCTCTCCGAATCAATTCGGAAAAGATTTGGAGAGCTTCGGCGATTTGGGCAGTCCCCGCCCGCTGCAGCAGGGAGCTGGACCCTGCTGGTAAGTAGGGGGTGGGGGAGGGGGGAGGGGACCATGGGGGGGACCCCTGCCAGGCCCCATCCCCTGCCTGCTCCCTTAGCCCCTCTAAGTGCCACCTGACCCTCACCCACTGTCTCAGCACCACCTCCCCCCCCCCCCATGGCTGCCTGGCCCAGCTCCCGGCTTTAAAAAAAAAACAACAAAAAAACCCCCACTCACTGACTGCTGCAGTGACCTCGGGGCTTCTGGGGACTCGTAACAGAGCCCCCCATGCAGCATGGTGCACTGGGGGGCAGCAGGAATCAACCCCTCCCTGCCTGGCAGGAGCCAGTGAGTGTGGGCTTTTTTTTTTTTTAAGAGCTGAGAGCTGGGGCTAGGCAGGGCAGCCATGGGGGCACTGGAAGAATGGGCAGGGGTTGGGGGGCTCATGGCAGAGCCCCCCATATGGTGTGGGGTAGTTGGGGGTAGCAGGGATCATCCCTCTGCCTGTCAGCAGCCAGTTAGCAAAGTCTTTTTTTTTTTTTTAAAGATTTGGGAGCTGAGGCCAAGAGAACGGGCAGGGAATGGGGGCTCATGACAGAGCCTTCCATGCAGTGTGGGACAGTGGAGGGCAATGGGGATTCCCCCCTCCCCGGCAGCACCCTGTGAGTGCCGGGCTTTTTTTTTCAAAGAACCGGGAGCTGGGGCAAGCAGGGCAGCCATGACAGGGCTGGGAGAGCGGGCGGGGGATGGGACCTGTCTGATTTGGAGATTTCGCCAATTCAGTGGCAGCTGAATCTTCGAATCAGATTTGGTCAAATCAATTCGGGACAGTGATTCAAATCACCAAATTGAATTTCTGTCCCCTGTATTGGCTGAATCCGAAGCAAATACTAGCCGCTTTGCACAGGCCTAACAGGTACCTATTAAAGACAGGAAGAACTCAGGTGTTTAGGACAAGAATTCTTGTAGGTGATATCTTTTATTGGGCCAGCTGCATGGTTGGGATGGACAAAGACAAACTTTTGGGTATCACTTTCTTTCTGTGATACCTGAAAGCTTGTCTCCTCTTAGCCCCACCATGTAGTTGGTTCAATAAGAGATAGCACCCACAAGGATTCTTGGCTTTTCTGGAGCATTACAGCAACATCCACACTACCAAAACAAGGTGTTTAAGGATTTTAAAATTTATTTATGTGCCTGAAAATGCTGATATACATCTACTTGGGCCAAGTCTGTCTAACACTAAATTCATTGGCAAGGAAAGAATAAGCTCATTCTGAAACCCTGCTGCCTAGCAGGCCAAAGAAGTGGTTTGTTTGTCATGTCAATTTTATTGCTTAGTTTCCGTTATCTAATTGTTTCATTACCCAAACACACCATACAAAATGTAAACACCTAGGGTCTTACGTTGCTCATCTACAATTTCAGTTGTAGTCATTGAAGAGAAAACTGGTTTGGGAAAAGAATAGTCAGTTCTTCCTGAGGAGAGGAAAACTATCTTCTGTGAAGCACTAAAGAGCTGTGCAAGATTTTCTTTCCTATTTGTACCCATTCCCTATGAATAACTTGCATAAAGGAGTTCAAGTGGCAAAAGGAATGGATTGTTAACATGGCCAAAAGAAATACAGTGGGCAGGACACTGAAGAGTCTTCAAACAAAATGAAGAACATCTTGGCCTTTGCTACTGATCCAGTTCTGAGCCAAGAACCTACCTTATTCAACTGCTTCATTTACTAGCACTGGGAAATGTGACAATCTACAGCCTGTCCTTTCTGCTAAAGGCCTGTCTCTTTCTCCCCAAAAGCCTGTCTCTTTCTCCCCAAAGCCCACATGGATATGAGGATATTCTGTGGCATCCAGGTGAGAAAAACAACATAAACTGTGCTTCATATGCAGCTAATTAACTTGCAACTGCACTAGAAGAAAGAGGGATCAAAAATCCCAAGCTAGGACCAGAAGCCATAGAAACATGCCTCATAATAGTCTTATCAGCTTTAAAAGTACAGAAGATGCATAGAGTGACTGCTGTTTGCTTAGGAAGGTGTCCTCTATGTGAGCTGAATGGGATGCCAGTCTGAGAGGATTTAATCATCTGCATCTCACCAGACTTTCTGGTTCTTAGCTAAATTTGTATGTACCAATATGCTTCAAATGCAGAGATGATTTATTGAGACACTCCACAACCTAGCAACAGAATCCTATGGGCAGCATATGGGAATTTTATAATCAGTTATTCCACCTACCTGTCCAAACTTAGTCCTTTTTGCCCCTCCATGAGCACATCTACACATGCATTAAGTCGCTTTTTCTAATGTGCATTAAACTTAGTACCTCCAATGTGAGATACTAAAGAAATGTGTATTAGGCTGCCTTAATGCACAGTAATGAATGCACATGGCTTTTAAGTGACACTTAATGCACAGTAGCCTATTTTATTGTGCATTAGTGTAATCATGCAGTTTTTTACGTGACACTTTAATGCACAGTAAAATAGGCTACTGAGGATTAAATCACATGTGTAGACATGCCCAGTGGCTGTGTCTTTTCACAACACTACTTATTGCATCAACACAGGTTGAGCCACTCAAGGTGGCACACCCAAAGATACAAGGGAATCTGTATCCTCCTATACCACAAGTGGTAGTCCAACAGTTTAAACAGTGAAATAGTCTTTTCATTCATCCATCCATATCACTATCGCTATAGTGCTTGGGTAACCCTTCTTTTAGGCCTTTCCCCTAGACCTACCTCCATTTTTTCTCCATCACAATGTCCTGATGCCTTACCAGGTTCCACTCCTTAGTCATTGCTTAAAACCTCTCCCTAATACTGTGTGAACCCTAGTCTCTTCCTTACTCAGTGTAAGATGCTACTTTTAGCAGGGCTAGCTTTCACATGACCCAATGTGCACCACTCCCAAAAGCGTATCTGTCTCGGACTGCAGCTTCAGACTTCGGGCCTTGCCTGACAGCATAGCTGTTAGCCTGCCACCCTATGGCTAGCCCTCCCCACCCCACCGCAGGCTAGTCAAAGATGATATGATGCCTCCGGCAGGGGCTAACCCTCTGCCCACTCCCTGTCAACAGAGTGGCCAGCTGGGGTCAGCTGCCCTCCACTCCTGCATATAAAAACCTGACCTGGAACAGAAAGTATCCAAGACTGCTTTGCAGCTCCTTCTGACTTGCTCCTTGGCATTGCTCTCTGTCTGAGCTCTCTGTCTTCTTGACTCAGCTTACCCCTTGGACTTAGCTCTCTGTTTGATCTCCTAGCTTCCTGAACCAGTTTGACCTTAGATTTCACTTACCCATCTGAGCCCTGGTTGGTACCTTGATCCCCAAATGGCCCGAGAGCTGGATGACTACATCCTGGTGTAATGAAGGAACACTATGTCTGTAACTGGTGTGCTGGCTGAGCTAGTAATAGGAGAGGTCAAGCTTTTTTGTCAGAACAGTTTTTCTCCAGCAAATTGGGGGCTTAAATGAACACACTTTTCAGGGAAAAAGTTTTGGGGTGAATTCTCACTTCTTTGGGTTTTGTTGAAAAAAAAAACCTTCACTCACATTTTGTTTAATTTTGTTTTTTCTAGGTAGATCAACAGCGTTTCATAAAAAATTTCAACAAAAAATAATTTACTATTTTCATCAATTTTTTTTTCTAGCCGAGTCCTCTACAGACCCGCTTTATAGCACCAATATGTGATATCAATAAGCCTATGTTTCAGCCAAGTTATTCTACATTCTTTGTGCTTACATATACAAGCAGTATAATTTTCATAACTGTGCTCCTAACAAAGTCTTAGATTTTAAATACTATTTTACAAAGTCAAAAATAATTCCTGAAAAGAGTTTAACCATTTATTTTGTGGTTTTGGTTTTGGGTTTGTTTTGGGTTTTTTTGGCAAATGTATATTATTCCTTTTCTTTGTGACAACGCATTTAGCAGAATTTGCAGATTTGTTGGAATATGACAGGCCATGCCATGGGTACTTCTGCCATGGCCTCGAACTTGAATCCACTATTACTTATAAATATCATATAGTAAGGGTTCCCTGTCCTAATACACCTCTAGATATAAAGCTAAGAGCCTACTAAAATTTTGCATTTTGTTTCTGTGATTATACTGCTAAAGCATGCAATTCACTTACAGAGCAAGGAAAAGTGAGAGCAGTATCTTGAAAGAAAAGGCAAGCCAGTCATATTGATTCCTGTATACCCAGGGTGACTGCATGCAGCCATCAGCAGACTGTAACTGGTTGTGGAACAAGCTACTCAGACAGCAACGAGGACTTAAACAGCCAGCAAAACAGTCAGCTTCTTCTACAGGAAAAGTACATTACAGACCCCAGCATCTGTGTCTTGCAGCTGCCAAATAGCCTCCATGTGTTGTTACAGCTGTTGATTCTACAGCTAAGGAAGACAGAACAGAAGGGTAAAAAAAAGCAGCATCAAGAATGTTCAGTTACTGGAAAACAGTGCCAAGCAGGTATTCAAGTTATATGCATGCATGAACTAAGCCACCTAAGCATGCGAGCTCACTGCTGTTTGCTGACTAGACTCTCAATGAAGAGAAATCATGTCACTGAGCCATTAGCCAGTTTTAAACCACACTGAAGAGAGGATCTGCTGAAATCCTGAAGTAACTTACAGAGCTACATGAACTGATTCAGAATAAACACAGAGAGGGAAAGGGGGGCTTATGTTTGATGTGAGTGGAGAATTTATCATCTAAAGCAAAAAAAAAGGAAACTGCAATGACATACCTAAAAAGAATCAGTTAACATGTTGTTTTCCTATTTAATGCCCCCTTCATTGACATTTTAACTTAGCATTCTCTGTGCTTGCAATCTTTTTAGAAAATATATAAAATAATCAGTAAATGAGGTTGCTTGACAGCTAATTACATTTGCACCTAGAGTTAGCTCCAAAAGGGGACTTAGGCATTTGTGATGCTAAGTGTAATAACATGTAACTGATAGGTTCCTGGCTCCCGGGGTGGAACCTAGAGCCCTGAATTAGGTGCCTAAATTCTCTATACAATGAATGGACAGTTAGGTGACTCAGAATGATTTTCTCAGTTCTGTTAGGAATTAAGATAGCCAGTAAGTCAGGGGTGGGCAAAATGTGGCCCGCAGGCTGGATGCAGCCTGTCAAGCACATTATATCCAGCCCTCAGGTCCCCCAAATAATTTAGAAAATTAATATTTATCTGCCCTGGGCTGCCTGTCATGCAGCCCTCAATGGCTTGCCAAAAGTCAATAAGCGGCCCTCCACCCAAAATAATTGCCTGCCCCTGCAATAAGTAATGCTAAATAGAGGGGTGTCCTTAATTCCTAGCGCTCTTAAAAATGTTGGCAACTAACCCTGGGTTGTTAAATGAAGATTTACAGAGCAAAACCATCTCCTTAAGTTAGGGATCTGAGTCACCCCTTCCAAAACATGAAGCAGAGCTTATTTTCCTCAGAGGAAGAAGAAGCAGTGGTGGCCATTTGGCCAACAATTCAGTGGTCAGAGCTGTCGCTTAATGAGTGAGCAACCCAAGTTCAGTTCCCTGATCAGTCTGAGAGGATTCAAACTTAGCTCTCCCAGGAGAGCATGGGATATAAGTTATTCAGTACTGCAGGCGCTCTAGTCCCATTCTGTTGAATCTGTGCTACTTTGCCAAAAGGAATTCAAAACAATTTGAGCCAGAGAGGAGGCAAGACTAATTAATCAGTGGGCACAACTACATGGTCATTAATCTGCAGTAATTACTGCACATTTAATTTACTACTTGCTTAATGAAGTACTAGCTAAATGCACATTAACTAGAGTTTCTGCGCAGTAGTGCTGGTGAATGTCTTTTTAGTGATGCTACTGGTTGTAGCCTAATAATACTGCAGAGTAGTGTATTATCATTGTCCGTACTGTGATGCGCTAATGCACAGTGTTATTAGGCTACTGCAAATCAAGCGTCTCATGTAGACACATCCATTAAGTGATTTGTGCACCCATCCTTGGGAGCATCTACATGTGCAAAAAATGTGGGATCAGTTTACTCTAGAGTAAACTGCCCTGGGCATGCGTCTACATGTGCAGGGATGTAGGAGCAGATTTGTTGCTCCTGGCAGCAGTCTGCCTCTGCCCCCTCCAGCCCTGCACTGGATCCCTGCAGCAGCCAGGGGGAGCTCTAGACTCCCCCTGGGATCTAGGCCAGGGACTGACAGAGAGCACCTGTCTCCTGGCGGGGCCTGGGATATTGCTCCCTGCCCACGGGAGCTGCCTGCTGCTGTGTCACTGGAGCCCTGGCAGGGACAATGTCCCCCTTCCACAACAGCAGGGAGCTCCCAGTTCCTACTTCCCAATTGTGATCAGGAAGCAGGGGCTGGCAGATTCTCACCCCACAGCACCAGCTCCACAGTCACGGGGCCAGCACTGGGAAATTCTTATCTTCCAGCCCAAGACCCATGGTTCCGGGCCCAGACTGGGAGATAAGAATCTCCCACCACTGATCCCACAACCACAGTACTGGTGCTGGGAGATAAGAATCTCCCAATCCCCCCTCCCTGATCGTGATTGAGAAGTGGGAGCTGGGAGCTCCCTGCTGCTGAAGCAGGGGGATATTGTCCCTTCCCAGGCTCCAGTATCAAATTCCAGCAGAGCCCACCCCAGCATCAGACAGCTCCTGGAGACAGGCAGCAGTCTCCAGCCCCATGCTGCCCAGCTGACCAGGAACACACTTGCTCCTGGTCGGCTGTCAACTCACGCCATATTGTGTAGTTAGCAATCGAGAGTAAATTTATCATTTTTATTTACAGATAGCAAATTTCATAGATTCATAGATGCAGGGTCAGAAGGGACCTAAGTAGATCTTCAAATCCAACCCCCTGCCCTGGGCACGAGAGAATACTGGGCTCATATGACCCCAGCTAGGTAATTGTCAAGCCTCCTCTTAAAGACCCCCAAGGGCAGGAGCCAGCACCACTTCCCTTGGAAGTTGGTTCCAGAGCCTAGCCACCCTGACTGTGAAATAGTGTCTTCTAATGTCCAGCCTGAACCTACTCTCAAACAGGTTATGGCCATTATTCCTTGTTACTCTAGGAGGTGCTTGGGTGAACAGCATCTCTCCCATTCCCCCCTGGTGCCCCCTGGTAAGTTTGTAGACAGCCACCAGGTCCCCTCTCAGCCTTCTCTTGTGAAGGCTGAACAGGTTCAGGTCCCATAGCCTCTCCTCATAGGGTCTGCCCTGCTGTCCCTGGATCATGCGGGTGACCCTCCTCTGGACCCTCTCAATGTTGGCCACATCTCTCCTAAAGTGCGGCGCCCAGACCTGGACGCAGTACTCCAAATGTGGCCTGCCCAGTTTTGCATAGAGGAGGAGTATCACCTCCTTGGCCCTGCTTGTGATGCATCTGTGGATACATGACAATGTGCGTTTGGCCTTCCTGACTGTGTCCTCACATTGGCGGCCCATGTTCATTTTGGAATCGATAATGGTTCCAAGATCTCTTTCTGCCACTGTGCTTTTGAGAAGGGAGTTCCCCAGCCTATAGGTATGCTGCTGGTTCCTACTGCCCAAGTGCAGTACCCTGCACTTGTCAGTACTGAATCCCATTCTATTCTCATTCGCCCACCCCTGTAACCTGTCCAGGTCCAGCTGTATCCTGTCCCTCCCTTTTAGTGTGCCCACCTCACCCCAAATCTTGGTGTTGTCAGTGAATTTGAACAGGGTGCTTTTCACCCTCTCGTCCAAGTTGCCTCAGACCGCCTGCTGGTGTGCCCCAGGGTTTAAAATGTCTGCAGGCTTTTAAAGGCCTGAGGCATGGGCTGCCATAGAAGCAGCCCATGAATTTACTCATGATTACAGCTAGTTACTGTGCAGTAAGTGTCTGCACATGTAGACAGTGATGCTTATTGCACAGTAATTGGCTCTAATCTCAAGTAAAGCATCTCATGTAGATGCGCCTTAGGAGAAGGGATGCCTGGGATCTCCCAGGTATATTAATACATTTGATATTAAGGAACACTGGGTGCATATATACAAGATGCTCAATGGCTCAGTTTCATTGTTTAATGCACAATAAATGTGCGTCTATACATGCACACACTTACTGCACAGTAAAAACCCCTAATCACAAGTAAATTTGATACATGCAAATGCAGGTATCAAATTTACTTGCAGTTAGTTACTGTGCTGTAACACATGCCTAGACATGACCCAAGAGGAAATTTGCTTCCAGGTCAGACCTGCCACTAGGGGGCTGGCCTGAGGCTAGCCCCAGGGCTCCGGACTAGGAGTCTTTTTTGCCCCAGGGCTGGGTTGCCTCTATGGCAGCCCATGCCTCAGGCCTTTAAAAGCCTGCAGACATTTTAAACCCTGGGGCACACCAGCAGGCAGCCTGAGGTGACTCTAGGTCCTGTGTCCCCCTGGGCAGGCTGCAGGCTAGCTTCACCAGCCTGCCTGCCCCCCTGATGCCGCTCTCTGGCACTGCAGCACCACGTGCCTGCCAGGCTTGTGCCATCCAGGCCTGAAGGCTGCTGCAGGCTCCAGCCAGGCCTGCAAGCACCCAGACCCAGCTGCAGGCAGCTTGGGTGCCCACCCTCTGCAGCCTGCCCTGAGCTTGCAGATGCTATGGGGCATTATGTCTGCCATATAGTTGCCAGTCCCACACTGGGCCCCTGCACTGGGCACTGCAGGCAGCCCCCCCCAGGCCCAACACCATAGGGACAGCCACATAGAGGCTCAGAGAGCCGGCACAGGACCTCCAATGGTGACATCCTCACTGATGCCCATGCCCGTGCACACCACCCAGGGTCCCAACTGATTGCAGGAGGCAACCTCATGGCACAGTGGAGTGAGGTGGAAGTGTAGCGCCAGTTCAAGTGGGGCATGTGCTCCGTTGCTTACATCTATGAGGGGCTGTCAGGCCAGGACTGTGGGCACAACTGGTCAGTACAGCAGTGCTGCATAAAGGTTATATGCCTTGCGGGCACAGTGGGTTGCCATCACCAACCACAATTGTTGGTCAGGGAGTGCCCGTAAGTCCATGCCTTGTATGCAGCAACTGATGGACATCCTCATGTCCCAGGACCCAGGCCACAGCCATGCTGTGTACAGCAGCACAGGTGGCCTGCTTGAGGCCCTGCCCCAGCCTGGCACCTACAGTGAAACATGACCAGGAGAGGGCCCCTCAGGCATGCAGCTGCCCATCCCACTGAGGTCCCTGGCTGCACCCTCCTCCAGCAGCTCGAGAAGCCCAGGACAGTGCCTACTGCACCAGCTCTACAGCCCCAGCTCCCACCATGAGGCACGGCTGGCACTAACTGCCAGCAGCAGAAACTCCTCCCTGGAGGAGCCCCTGGCTGGGTGTCTACTCACCATGCACCACCATCTGAGGATACTGTCCGGAGCTGCATAGCATCGCCAACAGCCATGACCACGTGGAGCCACCAGCCATGCCAGTCCCAGCCATATGGTAAGGTCTGCACTGGAGGGAGGGCCCTCCTGCCCTGGCTCTGGTCCTGGCCCCTGCCCCCAGCCTCCCCAACTGGCCTGCCTGTACTCCCCAGGCCCCAGGTTTCCCTCCCCCCACCACAGCATGCAGGGAGGTGGGAGACAGTGCCAAACTTTATTGAGAAGCCTGTGCCCCTGTAGCTAGATGGACATAGGCCTCTCACAGGCCAAGGAACACACAGAAGCTGGCAGCAATGTCCTTTTCAGCAGTGTGGGGCAGGGACATGGAGTGCAGCCACAGGTAGACCTCCAGTCAGCAGCAGAGGTTGTGGGGCAGCCCAGGCTTGCCCCCCACAGTCATAGCTCAGGGTCCTATATCAGGTGTGCAGGTGTTCCTGGGGCACCATGGCCATCAGCAGGAGCAGGGTGTAGTGGGTTGAGCACTTATCAGTCTGAACAAACATCTCCTCGCATACCCCATGGGGCATGCACAGCAGGGGCACAGTCAGGGTGCAGCAGCAGCATTGGAGGTGGGGGCTGGCCCCAGGGCACCTGCCTGAAGAAGATCCCTGCGGGGAGGGCAGGGGTGTGGGAAGCTCCTCGTCCCAGTCATCCAGTATTCCCCTGCCCCCTGAGCCCTGGTACCATGGGCTGGGCAGCAGCACAGGAGAAAGTCTGGCCTGCAGGAAGAGGGGAGGCAGTAGGGTCTGGAGCCACAGCAGCAGGTGGTTCCAGGATCCTGGCCCCTGGGAATGGGCAGGGGAGGCAGGCTGCCCACAGCCATCACTCAGCAGCCCACTAGCCCCAGGGAAGCAAGAAGAGATGGGGGGCTCAGCCAATGGCTGCCTGGGCCCAGGCCTGCCTGCCCAAATTATCAGGGTATCAGGGCACACATGCACGCCCAACCCCTGAAATGAGGCTTGGCACAGCATGACCCCGGTATAAACATCTTATCTCTGAAATGCTGCAAACTCACATAAACAGCTTCTTTCTCATGGCTCTACAGGGCCTGCAGCTGCAAGAGGGGAAGAGGCCACACTTGGCAGTTGGGATGTGGCCTCAGAGTCACTGATGCCCACAGCCAGGGCCCTACAGATGTGCCAGCTCTGCCAGAGGAGGACCCTGGAAAGGACCCTCCTCCTGGACCACCTGGTCACAGTGTCAGAGGACTGGCTAGCAGATGCCCTGGCTTGGCAGGCAGAGGATGTGGCCTACCAGGACAGGTGGTGGATAGAGGACTTGAAGCGGTGGAAGGTGCATGCCACCAGTGCACAGGTTTGGCCCAAGCTGCAGTTAAAGTGGGCCTGGTGGGGATCCAGCTGGCCAGTTTAGGGCTGCATAAGTCAAGGCAGAAGCAGGTAGGTAGGGTCCCCAGTGAGGAAGGGTGGGACCAGCATGGTGCGCAGCTGCAGGTCCAGCACCCCCATCACGAAGCGCCCACTCTCCACCAGGCCTGGCAGGCTGGAGTTTCAGAAGATGTGAATGTCATGGGCACTGCCCACCCAAGTGGCACTCACATGCATGAAGGCACCTCAGTGGTCCATGATGGCCTGAAGCACCATGGAGTGAAAGCTCCTCTGGCTGTAATAGGGGCAGCCTCCATGGTGGTAAGCAGGTGATGGGGATGTGGGTCCCGTCCAGGGCCCCAATACACTGGGGGAATCCCAGGGCATGGAACCCCACCACCACTGCCAGAGGGTTGTGAACATGGAGCATGGTGTGCCCCAGCATATCCTAGAGGGTGCCACACACCTCAAGGTTGGCCTCCCTGGCAATGTCGTTGCCCATGCCAAATAGATGGCTGACATACCACAGGCTGGCAGGCATGGCCAATTTGAGCAGGCAAGGGCCAGATCAGTATCTGCGGGGAAGGGCAGCCACATGGCAGTGCCCTGCCACTCCAAATATGGCTGAAGCTGCTCCAGGAAATCCTGGAAGGTGGCCCAGGTCATGCAGAATTCTTCCAGCCACTGTTCGTTGTCTCAGGTATGCTGGATGATGTGCCACCACCAGTTCTGGCTGGCCTGGCAGGCCCAGAGGTGGCAGGGCTGGAGGCCCAGGAAGGCAATGGCAACCTTGGCGGTGGCATCCTAGAGCCCGTCATTGGCATCCCTGTCAGTATCTGGCCAGGTGGATGGGGTTGAGGCAGCAGGTTCACAGCAGCAGCCCTGAGATGGCATGTGGTGGGTTGGGCAGTCAGTCGCTATGCATGGGGGAGCCAGTAGAGATGAGACGCTCTGGGCCAGGCAGCAGTTGGCACGGTGGGCCAGTAAAGCCAGTGTGGTGGCCAGCAGGAGTGCAAGGTGCTGGTCATTGTTGCCAGGGCCAGGGGCAGGAGGAGCCATGGTGTGGGGAGACAGAGGAGGCAAGGAGAGTGCTGCCGCATGCTGTCCCTATGCTGGGCATGCTGCTCCTGGCCAGGGAAATGGTTGGCCAGAGAGCAGTGGGCGGGGCTGCCTTTTGAAGAGGGCTGCAGGCTGCAGGCTGCTGCAGCTGGAGCTCCTTCTGGTGGCAGCCAAGGCCTTTTGCAGGGCCCCAGGAAGCAGGAGCAGATTGTCAACAAATCTGCTCCCCTTTCCCTGCATGTGTAGATGCCTGACTGGCACTATTTGCTCCTGAGCAATTTACTCGTGAGTAAACTAGTGCCACAGCAAATGCACTTGTAGACACACTCACTGTATTATACAAGAAGTCCTGAGTCCTTGTGTAGAAGGGCATCACTAGACATGGTTTTTGAATGAAAGTGTCTGGGGCTGCTGTGCTTTATGCTGAACTCAGTACTGTCACTCTGTTTCAGATATGCTCAGAGTCTCTACTAGATAAGACTCCTCAGAGGACTGAGGTAAGGGAAGGTCTAATTTGAAGATCATGATAGGGATTACGTATGAGATCGGTGCTCACTTGAACAGCTTTGTCAAGATGGAGGTAGAATTGGAGTATGAATAGAAAGAGAACTCAAGACCTTTGAGAAATTTAGCTGCAAAACCTTAGGTGCCAACAAGGTTAGGTGGAGGTTTGAGGATCACTCTTTGACTTAGACTATACCTACATTGAAAACATGCCAAGCCAGGCAGCAGCACCCTCAAACATATCACAATACTCCCCCTGGGATACCTTCTGAACTGAAGCAGAGTAGTCTCATTCAGGTAGTATTGCAGGTGGGCTAATTAGCACTGCTGCTTGTCAAGGCAAGTTAGCCTTCCCACAGCACAATGCCCATACACTCTACCGTTTCTGGTACAATTGGTATCAAGGTCACAGGAGCATCATTAGTACCAGGGAAAGCACATAAGGGCACTATGGATGGTGTAGGGAGATCTCATCTAGGGGGTATCTACCTAGAAATTGTATCTTGGGAGAAGAGTAAGCCTGGAAAAATATTTTTTCCTTCTAAAGCTAAATGAATAAGTAACCTCTTATTTCTTTAAAAAGATTCAAGGCATGGTTGCCTATAGCTGTTCTTTGAAGTAAAGGAATTTTGTGTATTACATCAAGCTGCACTGTATTAGGAAATGTTTTTAATGGTGTTTAGTGATTGAAAGCAAGATACAATAGCTTTATGACAAAGAAGCTTATGATGAAGGTCCTCTGTAATAGCTTTTATATTACTATAAATCACAATGCTTATGGTTTACTTTTTATTAATGCAAATGAAGTGCAAATCAAATAAAAGCTGACGGCCTATCAACAGGTTGATTTAAATAGCTGAGAATATATATATATTTTAGCTTTTAACGGGATTTTTTATTTTTAAATACTTTTAATTTTTTAATCCATGTAATATTGCTGGAAGGCCACAAGATGAGAGCAATTTTTAATTCACGCTTACAAGATATGGGTATTTGGAAACCATTAGAAATTGACTTTTTGTTCTCCCTTTTCATTTTGATTCTTTCATCAGAGATGCCAAGATTAATGCTGTCACGACAGATGGGGAGAGCTTGTAGAGCCAGTGTACAAAAATTACTGGAGCAGTGTATCATTACCTTCAAAATGTCACTAAGGGAGTATAATTTGTTGTGGAAGAGGGCCTACTGTATAGAGGCAAGGGCCAGATTCTGCTCTCAGGTACTGTTCAGTTGTGTACCATGTATAAAATAATGCATGCTGTACATGTCATTTCATTTTTTTCATTGAAACAGAGCCTTCTCTTCTTTTTTCCCCTCATTTACCTCTTCACATACTTAATTCTTGATATCTGAATCTTAACACACGTCAATAGTCACAGCTGATATAATGCTTTAGTATCTTATTTGGAAAACATGACTAAACAAAAAGGGACTTTGGATGGAAGGATTGGTATTATAACACCAACACCCACAATCTCAGAAGAACATTAAACCTGGTCTAACCTAGACAAGGGCATCACTGAGTTTACAGTGTTACCACCTTCCTCAGTAGTTCAATGGTGACATCAGTGCTGCTTTAGGAAGGACTCATTGTTTCATACTACAGCCAATTTCCAATGTACATAATACTGTTGTGAAAACCCCCAAAGTACCACAAACATTTTGTATTATGTTTATACCTTAAAAAAAAATGGTTTTTTTTCCATTCCTGCTACACCTTGATTATATTTGTCAATCATTTTGTGTACTTTCAATTAAACATTCCTATTTAATGCAAAAGAAAAACTCATAATGCAGTACCTTCTTTTTTTATAACCATCACATGTGGGCTGCTAGCAACTTCATGAACAATACCAACTGATTAATCCCATAATGATTTTTATGTTCTTATTCTCTATAACTTTCTCTGGCCTATAGTAAAAATACTTCACTCCTCATTGTAGATACAACTTCATGCTGAGTACCGAATGCAAAATACCACCACTTTCATCATGCTATACTTCATTCTCTTTTCCAGCTAACTTGGTATATTACCCACTTATCCCTATTACTATGACATTTTAGTGAGCTATATATTTTCAGTAGTATTAAGCTGCATTAGGTATTTTGTTTATTGCATGGAAGGATAAACATATAAATACATGCAAAACTTTAAGCTTATGAGAAGTCTTATTGGAGGAATAAGACTATGTGCATTTTATGCTTTGTCTCTACCTACTGGGAGAAGTTCTGGCAGGAGATAGCAGTCACATACATATTAACGCACATCACACGGCTCTACTGAAGCAATTGTGCTAGCTGAAAATGAAGTGCATCCTAGTAAGGTACAAGCTTCTGAAGGGACCACTAAAGCTGACAGAAGACATGGCCATGTTTACATACATCTCCAGCTCCTGGACAGTGCCAGAAGCTATGTCTGACCCAGAAGAGGTGATATAACCTGGCAGAAAAGGGGGATCCATCACAACAGAGGAACTTTGAATGTATACACACTCAAGGCACATCCATACAAGCATGGACATGCAGCATGTAGTACCGCAGACCCACAGCAGGCATTCCCCGGGGATACCTAAAAAAAAACGATACCTAAAAAAAGCAAGTTGGTGCATGTGGAGGATAGGGCCACACTAATCATATGTGACAGGCTGAGGGAGGGGACAACAGAGGGATTCTGAGTGAACTATATGGTGCCCCGTTTGGTGATCTTTGCCAAACATTTAAGGCTGGTGAAGAAACAGGAATAATTGGAAATGGGAGAGAGAGGCACAGCTCAGTTCTGGGAGTGAAGAGGACGTAAAAATGTATTCAATGTAGTGGCTCAGCATGTCTTTAAAAATGGTCTGTGCTGAGAGGGACTGAGTGCAACAGGCAAGACTATGTATTTTATTTAAATAGGCTGCACTAACCTATTGTTGTGGTATGTTCCCATCAGTAAGGTTTCTTCTCAGTCTGTGGGCTAATATCAGGATGATAGCCTAGTCTTTTTAGAAGGCTCAGGAGGGATTGGCATCAGTGATGGCAGCAGCAATGTTTTGAATGGTAGCAAGGAAAAGGATGGGACAGACTACACCTGGTGAAGGACAATGGATGACAGCCTGGATACGGAAGTGGTTCTGCATGCAGTTCTGAAGCTGAAGATGACTCGGCTGGATTTCAGCAGGCTGATCCTGCAGGGGAGACTGAGGTTTGAGCACTTGATGTGAATTGTCTAATCCAGATGCTGAGCAACTTGGACTGGGAGGTAACATTTACGGATGAGACAGCATACCAACAATTCTGGCAGACCTCCAAGAAATGTCAGGAAAGTCCTGGCACATTTTGATTTTGGGGATGAGAAAGAGTAGTCACAGCTAAGATGTATATGGATGTTACTGAAGAGGAGGATATAATATTTTGGCTATCAAGGCACTGAGAGAGAGGAGGATGGGTACAAGGTCTAAGACCTGGATGGGGTATAGATTGGGGCCTATGCACTCTATTACTCTAGGTCAGGAGTTGTCAACCAGAGGTATGTGTACCCTTGTGGGTACTTGAGAAGGCCCTATGGGATATATGCAGGTGGGTGGGTGGGCAGGAATGGAGCACTGCCACGCACCATCCTGCGCTGCTGCACATCCTTTCTACTGAGATCACTGCCCCAATACTGGATGGAGATTATAATTGTATACTGGAGGAAGGGGGTAGGATGGGGGGCAATGCCACAAGATTAGATAGGTTCTCACAGATACTGGCAAGGATGGTAAGAGAGCATAAACTATAGGATGCCCAAAAGGCAGTGCCTAGAATTGAAAGTAAGTTTACTAGAGTGGATGCAGCAGGCCACTCATGGACCTGAACAGACTCTATTTTTGGGTCTGTAGACTGGAATGCTTGAGAGACAGAGAGAATACTGGTCTTCTCGGACCACTTGCTACTGAGGATGGCATTGGAAGTGGTAGAGCAAGGTACACCAGGTAGGTGGCAGTGGAAGTTAAATACAAGAGGAGGGAGGCAGCCCAAACCTTCGAGACAGAAAAAGCTCCAGGGAATGATGAGCTTCCGGCAGAACTTTAAAAGATTTTTTGGGACATACTAAGCCCAGGCCTGTTAGCAGTGTTCTGGGAGTGTCTGGAGAGGGAGATGCTGGGGGCGGGTATAGACACAGGAATAATAATTCTATTGTACAAAAGCAGGAAAAACTGGAGGCCAAACACCTTATTGAACATTGATTATAAGATAATGGCCAAGATGTTAGCGAATAGATTGAAAAAGGCATAAGAAAGGTGGTCTGCAGTGACCAGGCTTGGGCAGTCCCCAGCAAAGTAGCAATTATGACAGAGCTAAGATACAATTTGGTACTGTTAAGAATGAGGATTGAATGTGGCACTCCTGAATCTCGATATGGAAAAAATATGACTGGGTGGAGCATGAGTTCCTTACAATGCTGAAAAGGAAGGGGGGGAGGTGTCCCACCAAAGTTTCTAAGTTGGATCAAGACTTTATACAAAGGAGCACGGTATAGGGTAAGAGTGAATAGTCATCTCATGGAAGAAGTGAAGGTCAGATCAGGCATGAGACAGGGATGTCCCCTGTCACCACTCCTAGTCATCTGTGCCATCAAGCTATTGGCACAGAGGATCAGGACAGATTGAATGATTGACAGCATGCCAATCCCCAGAGGAAAGGGCATGCAAGCAAAATTCATGTTGTATATGGACAATGTTAATATCTTAGGAAGAGACAGTGTGTCCCTAGACCAGGCAATAAGACACAAAAATGAATATGAAAAGGCATGGTGGTGAGTAAGATGGAAGGAATGGGAAAAGTAGGGTGACAAGCCACAACAGACCAAATCAAAATATTGGGAGTGGAGATGGACACGTGACTGACAGGCAATATGGCCTGGGAGAAGGTGAAATGGCAGGCAAAACAAAAACTGGGGAGCTGGTATGACCGGAAGCTATTGATGCCGGGAAAGGTAAATGTAATTAAGGTGGTGGCATTCCTAATCATGCTGTATGTAGGTGGGTTGTTCCTTCCATTGTGGACCACCAAATGTAGGATTCAATGGGAACTAATAGTGTTTCCTTGGAAAGTCAAAAGGGAACAAGGAGAACAACACTATACAAAGAGAAATTGAATGGAGGATGGGGCTTTTCAGATGCGTTTCTGTTTGCTTGTACGAAGTATGTCAAACTATGCTGCACAGAATTGTTAAAAGGAGCACCAAATGGGCTGGGTTTGTCTGGTTGTAACAGGCTGCAAGCCTGCATCCTGGATCAATTAGCCAGCCAGTAACAAGCCGGCTGCCTGAGGGGCCTCAGATGGCTCCAGCAATTAGCAGTAATGAGGAGAAGTGGACTGGATGACCAGAAATAAAAGGACAGGAAAAGGAAGTGAGAGGAGAGGACCTAGAAAGGGAAATGTTTGCATGGAGTGGAAGGGCTTTTTGAAGGAAGACTACAGGGTGATAACTAACCCATGTCTGTGAGTGTTCATTTTGGATTGTTTTATATTCGCAACTGAGCCCCATGGCACAGATTAACCAGGGCTTTGAAGTTTGTGTTGCTGGGCCCAGACAAAGGACGTGTTGCTGGGACCAGGTTAAAGTCATGTTCATTTAGATTGTTTATGCTTTTAGCTGAGTCCTGGAAAGCAGAAGACCCCAGGGCATTACAGCCTGTGTTACTGAGCCCAGAGAAAGACTGTGTTGCTGAGATCAGATTAAAGGAGAAGGGTGAAGGATTCAAGGACTGATTTGAGCTGGGTAGAGTCAGGCTAGTCAGTACCCCACTACATAGTGGGTTCAAGTAGGCTTACCACAGGTCTGGGTTTTCTTGGACATATGTTCTCTTTTTGTCTCCTCCCATTTCCATCCGGGTAGTTTTTTAAAATATCAGCAAATGTCCAGGATTTCGGTATGCTTAGCATCAAAGTTTTTCCTGACACTTCCCAACTTGCCCTAGCAAGGAGATGCTTCGGGCTGGGGGGGAGTGGGGGGAGGGCGATTGGAGGCAGGGGCATCACGTGCATCTGTGTCTGCATATGCGCACACACGTGGCTGGCATGCAGCCATGCAGGGTGGTGGGAGCAGCAGTGGGAGGAGAGGGGGGTTGGAGGGCTAGGATTTGGGGACTGTCCAGGGGGCTGTGGCATGTGTAGCAGGGCATGTGGAGGAGATGAGTGTGTTGGGGGGGAGGGAGTGCCTGCTGATGCTGGGAAAGCTGTTGGGGCACTGGGGTTGCAGCAGGCTGAGGGAGGCACCTGTCCCTCCAGCAGGGGAAGGGGGTGGGGGGCCCTCCAGGGGCAGCAGGGAGTTGTTTGGCTGGGCTGGCAGCACTGGGGCTGGTGCCTGTGCTTACAGGGGCAGGGCAGCCAGGAAATGCTGCAGGTTTGGGAGGAGCAGGGGGCTGCAGGTCGGGAGTAAGGGGCATCAGTCCCAGTGGAAGAATGGAGGAAGAGTGTGGAAAGCTGTAGTGGGCTTTCATGCATCGTTGTAGAAGGCAAGAAACTTAGTCTTTCAATAACTGGAACTCTCTGCAGAAGATACCTTGCATTTGGGCTTGAGTGAACTGGGGTGGTATTGCTGGTGGGACTCAAGAGAGCTGGGTAAGGAGCAGACAGTGGATTAATGGGAAAGAGAAGACTGGAGATACCTAATAGATCTAGGAGGATGAAAAAATGATGAGGCCTGAGAGGTGGCAGAGCTATAGCTGCAGCCCAGAGGTTAGCTAAGAAAAGTCATGATAGGGGCTAAGACAAGACATGTATGGGGTGATAGGGTTAAGGGGGGATAGGCGTTAGTAGGTAACAGGGAATAATATGATATTAAGAAACAAAAGTGTCCAGGCCCCTGGATTAATAAATTGTAGAGTCGGAAGTGACCACAATGGATCATCATGTCCAACCCCCTGCTCCTGGCAGGAAGAGGACTGAGGTCAGACGACCCCAGCCAGATGACTATCTAGCCTCCTCTTGAAGAACTCCAAGTTAGGTGACAGCACCACCTCTCTTGGAAGCCCATTCCAGATCCTGGCCACCCTTACTGTGAAAAATTTCTTCCTAATGTCTAACCTAAATCTAATCCCAGCTAGTTTGCACCAGTTATTCCTAGTTACTCCCTGGGGTGCTCTGGTAAATAGCGCATCACCAATTCCCTGTTGTCCTTCCTTGATAAACTTATAGGCGGCTACAAGGTCTCCCTTCAGCCATCACTTGTGAAAGCTGAAGAGATCCAGATCTCTCAACCTCCCCTTGTAAGGTCTTTCACGGAGGCCACTAATCATGCGAGTGGCCCTCCCCTGAACCCTCTCCAGACTTTCCATGTCCCTCTTAAAGTGCGACGCCCAAAACTGGACACAGTACTCCAATTGCAGCCTGACTAATGTCGCATAGAGGAGAAGCATCGCCTCCCCTGATCCGTTGGTCATGCATCTGCTAATACACGACAAGGTGCGATTGGCCTTGTTGATGGCCTCGTTATACTGCTGGCTCATGTTCATCTTGGAGTCATCTATGACTCCAAGATCCCTCTCAGCTGCTGAGCTGCTGAGGAGGTCATCCCCCAACCTATAGGTGTGCTGGGGATTCCTCCTTCCTGGGTGGAGTACCTTACATTTATCTTTGTTAAATTGCATCCTATTTCATTCCACCCATTGGCATTTGAGGAAGGAGGGGAAAATTGGATAATGTATAAATATTCTGTGGTTTTTGTTGGCCTTATTTGTTGAAATGTTGGAAGCTGATGGAAGCATGTTTTAAGTTTTGACATCTTATTGTTTTGTTGTCTTCTTAGTTGATGTAGTCTTGTAAAGTAATGTAAGCTGTTGAAAGCATGTTTTAAATTCTGATACTTTGTTTTGTTGACCTGTAATTGTAGTTTTTCTTCTTTTTGTAATGAATGTAAGCTGATGGAAGCAGGTTTTTAAGTTTTTGGGTAAATGTGCTAATAAGAATCTTTGATTCTTTAAAAAAAAAAAAGAAAAAAAGTGGACCATGCATGTTATAGTCACGCTCAGTGTTGGCTGCATTTTATCCACTTCATAGTTGGTTTCCATTACTGAGCACATGCTGCTTTTGGAAGCAGTTTAATGATAGACAATATATTTAATGAGGTTTCCTTGTATGTGAATGTAAGATGAGGAGCTTTTTCCCCCTATGCTGATTGGGGTGGGGGGTTGTCTTATATTCCAGTAAATAAGGTAAAACAATCTTAAAGGAAGAACATTTCTAACCATGAGACAAAGGATTTTTAATCATGAGACAAAGTTCTTCCTAATATCTAACCTAAACTTAGAAAGTAAATGTCCCTTGCTGCAACTTGAGTCCATTGCTCCTTGTTCTGTCATCTGCCACCACTGAGAACAATCTAGTTTCATCCTCTTTGCAACCCCCTTCAGGTAGTTGAAGGCTGCTATTAAATCCCTTCTCAGTCTCCTCTTCTCTAGATTTAAATAAAATCAGTTCCCTCAGTCTTTCCTCATAAGTCATGTCCCCCAGCCCCCTCGCCATTTTTGTTGCCCTTTGCTGGACCCTTTACAATTTGTCCACATACTTTCTGTAGTGGTGGCCCAAAATTGAACATTAGTACCCCAGATGTGGCCTCACCAGTGCTGAACAGTAGGGCTGTGCAAAATTTCACCAAGTGTTTCATTTCAAAGCTGTTTTGAGCTCAAAACAGCAAAATCGAATCAAAACAAAAAGTATCAAAACAGCTTTGAAACCAAATGAGGGCACTCAAAATGTTTTGAGTTTTGAAGCACCCTAGTGGTGGGAGCCAGGGGAGAGCCAGGGCTGTGCTCCGAGCAGCTCGGCAGCCCCATGTAGCTCAGCCTGGCATGGAGTGCATCCCTGACTCTCCCCATCTCCTGCCACTGGGCTGTGCTCTGTGGGGCTGGCGGAGCCAATCGGAGATCAGCACTGGCTCTGCCCGCCTCCTGCTGTCGGGCTGTGCTCCGATTGGCTCTGCCAGCCCCATGGAGCTCAGCTTGGTGGCAGGAGGTGGACAGAGCCAGCGCTGCACTCCACCTCCCGCCACCAGGCTGAGCTCCATGGAGCCTGTTTCCAGCACTGGTCCCAGGTGGCAGCAGCAGCCTCCTGTCATCCAGCACACAGATCCAGGAGTCCACACCCCCAGGAGGGCTGCAGGGCTGTGCCAAACTCCACCTGGGGGCATGAGCCCCTGGATCTGTGCGCCAGATAAGGGGAGGCTGCCGCTGCTGCCTGGGACAGAGCAGCAGCAATTTTCTCTGGTGCTGGGCGTAGCCCGCAACCAGCACCGGTCCCAGGTGACTGGGCAGCCTCCTCTCATCTGGGGTTCAGATCCAGAGGCCCACACCCCTGGGAGGAGTCTGGCACAGCCATGAAGTCCTCCTGGGGTGTGGGCCCCCAGATCTGTGTGCTGGATGGCAGGAGGCTATCACTGCCAACAAATTTTGCTTTCAAGACTTTGAAGTGCAGTTTCGGAGAAACCTCTGCACTTACATCCTTAAAACTTGGCAGGCTTCATGCTCTCAGAAAGGGCTACCATCCCTGAAATTTGCATCTGAATCAGGCAACAAATGACAATGTTTTAGGCATTTTCATGATTCCCCATTATAGCCTATGGGTGAAACTTTGAAACAGTTTTGATGAGACGAAGATGAAACGAAATGAAATGCTGTCCCTTCGAAACAATGAAATGGACATCAAAATGAAACAATGGTGTTTCGCACAGCCCTACTAAATAAAGGGGAATAATCACTTCCCTTGGCCTGCTGGCAACACACCTACCAATGCAGCCCAGTATGCCGTTAGCTTTCTTGGCAACAAGGGAACACTGCTGGGTCATATTCAGTTTATTGTCTACTGTAACCCCCAGGTCCTTTTCTGCAGAGCTGCTGCCCAGCCAGTCAGCCCCCAGCCTGTACTGGTGCATGGGACTTTTCTGTCTGAAGTGCAGGACTTTGCACTTGTCCTTGCTGAACCTCATGAGATTTCTTTTGGCCCAATCCTCCAATTTGTCTAGGTCTCTCTGAATCCTAACCCTACCCTCCAGCAGATCTACTATTCCCCACAACTTGGTGTCTTCTGCAAACTTGCTGAGGGTGCACCCTATGGCATTGTCCAGGTCATTGATGAAGACATTGAACAAAACCATCTCCAGGACTGACCCCTGGGGCACTCCACTCAATAAGACATTGAGCCATTGATTACTACTCTCTGAGCCCGATGCTCCAACTAGTTTTCTATCCACCTTACAATTCATTCACCCAGCCCGTACTTCCTTACCTTGCCTGCGAAAATGCGTGGGAGTCTGTATCGAAAGCCTTGCTAAGATCAAGGCAGACAAAATTCTTTAGGTAAATCTGATATCTTTTACTAGACCAAGATTTTTACCCAAAGAACCTTGTCTGCCTATGTCCTTAGATCAACATGGCTACAACCTATACCTCTTGCTAAAATCAAGGTATATCACATCCACTGCTTTCCCCACGTCCACAGAGACAGTCATTTCATCACAGAAAACAATCAGGTTGGTCAGGCATGACTTACCCTTGGTGAATCCATGCTGACTGTTCCTAGTTACCTTCTCTTCCAAGTGCTTAGAAATGGATTCCTTGAAGACCTGCTCCATGATTTTTTTTTCCAAGGACTGAGGTGAGGCTGACCAGTCTGTAGTTCCCTGGATCCTACTTTTTTTTCCCCTTCTTAAATATGGGCACTATGTTTGCCTTTTTCCAATCTTCTGGGACCTCTCCTGATTGCCATGCGTTTTCAAAGATGATGGCCAATGGCTCTGCAATCTCATCAGCCAACTCCTTTGGCACCCTTGGGTGCAGCCCATCTAGCCCCATCGACTTGTATATGTCCAGCTTTTCTAAATAGTCCCTAATCTGTTTTTTCACCACTGTTGGCTCCTCACATCCTCCCCAAACTGTACTCCCTGGTGCAGTAGTCTGGGAGCTGATCTTGCCTGTGAAAACTTAGAAACTTGAGCACTTCACCTTTTCTGCATCCTCTGTCACAAGGATGCCTCCCCCATTCAGTAAGGGACCCACACGCAGTGGCGTGGAATGAGTCTCAAGCACCCAGAGGCCAATGCTTATATTTGCACCCCGCCCCATCCACAGTCAATCACTGAGCAGGGGGCTCATGGGGGTCCCCCAGTAGCCGATCACCAAGTCCGGAAGTGCCGGCGGTGAAACCAGAAGTGCCACCAGGGGGCCAAATGCCCCCCACATTGCTATGCCACTGCCCACACCTTCCCTGATCCTCCTCTTGCTACCAACATGGTTATAGAAACCCTTCTTGTTACCCTAAGGTTCTAATCTTCGTCCATACAGAGTGACTCACACACTAAATGTCCATGATTCCCTTTTTCTTTATTTTTTCTTACTTGCTTTTAGCAAGTAACCTTCAGTACCAAAGTAGCAACCATTTGAGGTTCATGCCTTCTCTTTGCCCACAGGGGAGAAAGGGGATGGTAATGCTTTGTAATAGGCTTAGCCTTGATCCATAAAGAACTGGTCTGGAGTAAGAAGGTAGTTCCATCTTGGTACTCGTTCAGGAGCTGATACAGAGCTCAACGAATTTTATGGAAAGACTCCCACTAGTTTCACAAGGCTTTTTTCTGCCTCTACGCTGAAACTGCCTTACAAGGATAAATATTGTGGTAGTATTTGTGTTGTGATTGCTAGTCACCAAGAACTGGACATTTCACACAGGCCACCAACAGCCTTCAGCTGCTAATTGCTGTCAATCGTGATTGCCTTTGTTCCCACCAGGCTTATAATTTAGGGCCAAAAGAGTTCATGTCACATCACCAATCTGTTGATCTCAACCACCCAAAATGTCAGCTATCTTGTACTCTCTAAAAGTTATGATATCCAAGAAGTTCAACCGGGCACAATGCAGACAGCAAGCCACAGGTGTTAATGAAGTGAAGTGATGTGTAACGTATAAAGAAAAAGGAAAAATTAGAAATGTAAGAGAAAAAGAATAGCTGCCCAATCCAAGCAAGTCCTCTCTGATTGTCACTTTTTTTTTTTTTTTTTAAAGAACCCCAGTATTGCCATGGAAATTAGCATTCTTAGCAAGCACTGCAGGCATCATATCAGTGTAAATCTAGGGAAAACAAATAAAACCATTGGAAGGAGAGTAAGAGTTGTATTAAAATTTTAGGTACGTGAAGTCCAGTTTTCAAACTTGGACACTGAAGCTATTTTCTAAGTCATATTAAAGTTAATAATGGAAAGTTTGCAAGCAACAAGAGTAAACATAGCACTATAGACAGAGAGAGCCTCCTCCAGAAGTTTTGGACTTAAGAGTATCATATTAATCTCCTACTCCACAAAGTCTTCTTGTACAGCACTTTGGGAAGGATTCATTTGTATTTTACATGCTTAAATGTCCTTCCTGTGTTTTAGCCCAGGTTTAGGTCCTAGGTCCCTTTCACCCAGAGGGAGTTAAACCTGCATTTCAGTCCAGTGCTCTAATCACCAGGTGACAGGTTAGGTATTATCCAGACTTCTCTACAATGATGCCAAGCCACTGCACCTTGCATTTAATAGTTATTGGATAACATGGAGAGAGAGCAATATGAAAGTTTCTCCTCTACTGAGAAGCAGCAGCCCAGGCTAGAACTTGGTGTCCCCTCCCATCCAAGAAGCATCCATTTCACTGAGCTGCAAACACTCTGGCTTGGTCACCTGGTCCACATATCTCCCTCTCTTGGCTGCCTGATTGGCCAGCTTCAAGGGTAGAGAGGGCTCTGAATAATTCCTAACCTGTTCCCTGGTGTTTAGAATACCTTGCTGGGAAGGAAGAGGTGTAGGTTCAACTCCTGTATAAGTGAGGAGGGCCTTGAGCCTGGTACTCCTACTTCCTGGATGATTGGCTTAACCTTTGGGCTGTGGGGATAAAACATGGGTCAGTCCTCCTTCTCCATCCTGCTTCTGGCACGTGTACATGCAGGCATGTAACTGGGGAGCTGCCATCCAGGCACGTAAAGTGAAATGCGATTCTGCCCTGATTCTCTTTGTTCATCCTCCATAAAATGCTCGCTATGAAATATGCATGCCTCTAACGGTTATTTGTTATATTTAAGAGTGTGATGTACCATGGTCATGAAGACCATTTAGGTACCTGAGGGTGAAGATGTATATGGAAAGCTAGACTCTTTAGTGACTGTATAATAGAGTAAGGAGAATATAGATTTACCTATTTTGCATCACTGTTAGGGATACCTTCACTATCTCCAGCTTCCTGGAATAGCACATGTTGCAGATGCCCTCTCATAGGACGAACCATGACTCCAGAGCCCACCTAGGAAAAATGGCACCCTGGGTGAACTTCTATTTTGGTGCTCCCCCCAGTCAGTGGTGCTGCTGCAGGCAGAGGCAGACGGGCAGGGATGCAGGGCACAGTCTGGCAGGGAGGCAGAGTGGCATGGTAAGCCAGGCAGGCGGGCAGACAGGTACTACTGCTGCCACCTGTGCATACCCAGCCCAGTTCCTCCTGAACAGCAGCTTGAGGCAGGGGTGGGCTGGGTACTGCTCCTCCTGCGTACGGTGGAGATGAGCCAGGGTGGGCTGAGGCAGGGGGAGAGCACTTCTGTGAGTGTAGGCTTCTCACACGTGTCTGTGTGTGTGGCACCCCCTCTGACCACAGTGCCCTGGGAGGTCGCCCATGTCACCCACCCCTAAGGCCATGGCTTTAAGACCCTCTATTTATTGACCAGCAGAGCTGGCTGGATGTGTCTGTGTTGAGGATGAATGCTGAAAATCACTCCATCTTCTGTTAGAGAAGAGTATCTCTGAAGCAAACTGACTCCCAGCGCTTCTCTCTGGAGGAGGGTGCTTCTCTATGTCAGGGCTAGAGTCCAGCTCTTTGGATTGTAACTAAATGTCAAGTGCTTTTCACTGTAAAATCTGCAAGAATAAAGTCACAAAATGCTTATGAAGTGTAACATTCAATTAGATTTAAGCCCCCTAATCTAAGTGCTCATAACGCATTTTGTATCCATGTTTTAAATTGAATTCACAACTTCTTGTTTGAGTCAGTTTTTTAAGTGTGAGTTTAAGGCTATAATCCTTCAGACTCCACATGTGTCTAATGTGACTATTCCCACTGAATTCACTGAGGCTGTTCACATGCTTAAAGATAAGTGTATGTGCAGTCTTTTACAGGATTAGTGTCTAATAATATACAAGGTTAGTGCAAATATAACTAAGGACTCAATCAAGTATATGTTGGCTAAATTAAATCAGGCCAGCAAGAGTTTTCTCTATAACTCCATAGAGAATTGATAAAAATAATGTGTCCAAGATAAAGTAAATCTGCACAGTTTCAGCTCAGGAAATCAATGGAGCCTGTCAGTCTGTAAAATTAAGCATGTCATTGAAGGATCAGGGCCTCTGTTTGTCAAAATGAATGATTGTGCATATATATGATGACATTTTGTATTCTAATTAAAATGTTAAACAGTCTTCTTGCTGCTACAGTCATCTGGATGTCATTCTGGTAACTGAATGCTAAAACCAAAACATTGCTGAAGTGGTCACTAGCCTGAGCCTAATTTTTAGAGACATTGAGGAACTGCACTGAAGCGAGTGGGACATTAAGCATGTGGGTGGTGTTTACTGCCTGGGATCAGAGCGCTCAGCATTTTGCAGGATCAAGGTCTATAATGCTAAAAGGAAACAGGGGAGCAGTAGAATCTGTATCTGAAGTTATACTTGCTAACACCTTCCTCGAGCCATTTTTCAGTCCTCAAGACTCCCATCCTCTCCTGTCTGTAGAGTTTACTGGCAAGCACACAACACTGTGCCAAAGCAATTCCACCACCACTTGTGCAGGACCCGGTACATATAGAGCACAGTGTGAGTGCACAGTGCTGTCTAATGCTGCAAATGAGCTGCAACAGACTTACCTCTGCCCTCACTTAAAATGTCTGTCTACCATATGAAGGACCTACCTAGAGAATGAGGTAGCTGTTGCTTTCAGCAGCTTGCTGCCACTACCACCAACCCCTATATACCTGCTACTATGTCAAAATGTTTTACCAAAGGGACTGTAATTACAGTCTTATTCAGTTTCTCACCCGTGCTAGGACTGTGGTTTACCTACACTCAGCAAAATTTGAATGGCGTATGAGAAAGTCAGAGGAGCAGTTCTGGTTCTTTAGAACTGCTGGAGTAAAAGAGTTCAGAACTGTCAAAGAGATTTGCTGCCTTAGCATTTCCCCCTGTGGACTTACCTTAAGCTTGCATTGGTTCCAAATGAACACTCAAACATCAGGACATCTCACTGCCTGAGCAAAGATGGAATACGTCAAAACCTTCAGGTATCCAGGAATATGTTATACACATGCCCTAAGAAGACTGTACTGTTACACTGTGAGGGCCCAATTGCACAAGGTGCTGAGTGCTGCCTGAAAACTGCTGATTATCCTCACTCCCCAATGGATGTATTGAGCATCATGCAGTGTCAGGCTCAAATGCTCTGGATGAGGTGGAGCATGTAGAACAAAATAAAGAAGGCGACTGCTTACTAATGACCCTATTTTATTTAGGAGAAAGTTTGCATTCTTTATTATTAGACACAAGAGAAGCTGTTTAGAGATAAGCTCTTGGACTCTGCTGGCTGTTGAAAGGCACACACATACCCTTGCATATCTCTCTCATATTATTTGGTCATGAGAGAAAATAACCCCTCTTTACAAATCTATTCTGCTGTCAAATCAGCCCTTTTATCTGGTTTCAAACTGTTAGTTGAGAAGACAAGAATCCCACTATCAACCTTTTTTGGTGCTAACTGATTTAGCTTTCATCAAAAAATAGGTTTGAACTCTGAAAGCGAGATCTTTCTGGGTTATCTGAAAAGAGCCACAAAGTCTCACACCACAGAACACTGTACATATGTGATAGATTCACAACTACATTATTTGCATAAAGCAGAGTGAAATGATGGTTTAATATTATGGAAGGAAGTCTCTTTGAAATGAAGTTTCTCAACCACAAGTCATTGGGCCAAGCATTTCTGGATGAATATCTATGGCTTGTGTTAGACTGCAGGATAACAATAATCCATTCTGGGCTTAAAGCCTATTAGTTTATGAAAATAAGAAGAATGCTATATCTAAACTAGGAGGATGTCTTTGCCAAGTGCAATACAAGAAGCTAATTATGCAATAATATTTATATGAACCCAAGAAATATGTGTCCTTAACATATAGGTATAAGTATAGCCCTCTTATAATTAACTTTACTCCTGGAATGCATAAAAATAATGTGATATCAAATATAGTTGCATGGCAAAGTTATTTTATACAGTTTAATTGAATGCAAAGAGTTCTACTTCAGACCAGGTTCTGACCCACTCTTTTATATTGTTTGTATTGATTTCTTTCAAGCTTTAGGGGTGGAAAAGATGATGTGCAATCTCCTCAGCTCAAGTCTCTCCAAGACTCGCCCATCCCCTCTCCAGGCACAGACCTCGTAAAAAGAGTTTCATGAGATCCAGGTGGTCAATGGAGTCTATTCAAAGAAAGTGACTAGCTCCTAACTGGCTGAGATTGGACGTACCCATTAGCAAGTGACCTCCAAAATGTAGGGGCCTTGTCACCTGTTCACTTGCAACCACTGCAAATCATTGAAATGTTGTATCTATTAAAGTTAGCACCCGCTAGGAGATAACCCTCACCTGAAAGGAACTAGCTTTGCAGCACCAGGAGGGCACTTAACATGCACTAAACTGCTTGAACATGTGTCTGTTTGCATTTTAACTGCACTTAGTAAGTGTTAAGTTGAATGTGTGACACCACCTTATGATTCTGAGTGACAATTAGGCCTGCAGCTATTTTGGAGCCTCCAAGCCAAGCAGCTGAGGAGCTCAGCCATATTAGGGGTGTACTTAGTTTATTTCCTACCTATGGGGATTTTTTCCATCTTGTACCATTTACACTTTTCCCAGAGTCTGACGAAGGGACTTTGATCCTGAAAGCTTGCAGAAAAGGACAATTTTCTTGCCATTTTCCAGTTGGTCTAATAAAAGGTATCATTTTGGAACCAACAGCCATATTAGAAGATTTATGTTGGAAGCCTGATAGATTTTTTTTTCCCTGGAAGTAATTTAAGAGTAAAATATCAGTTTTAAGATAAGTTAAGTTTTGAACTTGTCAGCCTTGATAGAATCTTTTTAACGTTTGATTTTTTTTTTTTTTAAGGGTCTCTGGATGCCCGCCTAGAATATCAGTGTTTTCTGATTCTTCAAGTATATATTCAAGTTATCACATACATAATTTTGATTAATAATAGACAGCTGCTTAAATTGCCAAGAATTTACATATATTTCATGGAGGGCTATTTCTGAACAATATAAATGTGGGAAATCCTAATATCGGGTAGTGATATTAATCATTTCAGGACCTAGGTCCTCAATAGCTTCACACCACAAAGATATATTGCTAATGTATCTATGGCAGGTTGTTAAAATATAATGTCCTCCAACAGCTTTCACTAATGGTTAATGGAAGGTCAGTTTTTCTTCTCTTAAAGCATGAAGAGGTTGTAGTTAACCCCTCTATTGATTTTATGTAAAGATTACATAACACAATAATGAGATAGTGCTGTAGGCTACTGCCAGTCATAGCCTGCTCTACTCTCTTGTTATCCAAGTCCGCCTTCCAAAATAAAAGGTGATCCTTAATCTCTACAGCCACAACCCACTTATGTTCACAACAATAACAGCTATTCCACACATTTCTGGTACTCCATATGGTTGCACTGGGAGTAGCAAAGAATGGAGACCTGGCTCACTTCTTTCTCTACATATTCTTACTTACCAGCACTTTACCCAGGTCTGAATAACTTTTACAGATAGGTAAGGATATGATTTGATCCTCTTTCTGGGTATGTGGTCTCAATCACATTGCATCCATAATCATGAAGGACATAATCGCATTTACCATACTCCCACTACTTAAGGCCAATGGAGATGCTCAAATCCCAGTAAGAGATAGATGCTGGTAAGATCCATGAATATGTCCATGCCTTGGGAACTTGTCCTTTTCTATAGCAAAAACCCTTCCTGCAAGAAGCATCTGTTTTCTAAGGAAGTGGCTGAGGGTATTGATTTTAGTGTCTGCTATAAAGGTGTGTATTTTATAGGGGTGTGCAAAATGGGCCATATTCAATTTGGATTCAGATTCGACCCAAATTCAGTGATTTGATTAGTTGATTTGGATCACTGCCCTGATTCAACTCAGCCGAATCCAAATCTGAAGATTCGATGCCGATTCAGACTATCAATGATTTGGCCATAGACGCAGCTTTAAATGTTTTTTCTACATACCTCGAGGTGCAGCTCCTGAATGCTGCAATGGTGGGATAGATGGAGCATCCCACAAGAGGATGGTGGGGGGGCACTCTACATGCTCAGCAGTGGACAGGCAGACCCAGGAGGCACCAGTCACCGAGCTGGGGAGCAGAAGTGGGGGGACCCCATGCGCTCCACAGCGGACCCAGAAGTGGACTAGAAGTGCTTCTCGTCCATATCTGAGTGTGCCACTGAGCATGCTGGGGACCCCACCCTCCTCCCCTGTGCCTGTGGGACGCTCCATCCACCCCACCATCTCAGAATTCACGAGCCGCCTGGTACCTTGAGGTGCATAAAAAAAAAGAAAAATTTTAAAGCTGTGCCTCTGTCCAAATCATCGAATCTCTCTGAATCCATTTGGAGGGTTCCAATTTGATTCAGAGAGATTAAAGAGTTTCCTGATTTTGATTTGGATTCAGAGATTCAGCCGCCGAATCAGGCCAAATCTCCACTGAATTGAATTGGCGACTGAAGCTGTGCACAGCCCTACTATTTTATTATTTAATGTATTGTATCCGTATTTAAATGCATTCCTCAGCCCACCTTTAAATAGATTTTACTGTGAATATTAATTATGGAAGATCACCCAGAGAATGGGATCTACAAACTTTCATACATGATGTTCAAAAAGCCCAAGCACTCAAACATTTCTACAAAAAAACCCCAAACAATTTAAGAGTAGCTAAAGGAGGGCAGCCAGGGCAGCAGCCCAAAATGTTGCCCTTATAGGGAGGCACAAAAGTAGCCACTGCCAGAGTGGCGGCCGATCACTTCACTGAAATTGAATTGACAGCAGCCTGTGCTTGTCCGATGTATTTGTGGCTGTCACGACTATAGAGCTGTCCTGCTACACCTCTACTCCCAGGTCCAAAGCATTGCTGAAGCCTCATGAAAGTCTATGAGCGAGCACTCCTTATCATTTGGAAGCACACAGCACCATGCAGGAATGAGCCAGAAGGACATAACCTAACCTAACCTAACCTAACCAAATGGAGCTTTGCACATGTGTAAAATTCCATGGGGAGTCTGGTGGCAAGGGCTGTTACTCCCTCCTTACAGGCAGTGGTGGTAGTAGACAGACTACATAGCTGTTAAAGCTGCAATACAGACCGTGAGGTCTTGAGCCTGTGCTCTAGGGAGGCAATGCATTGTGTGTGTCAACAAGGGCAGATGGGTTGGCCACAGCCTGCCTCTTCCATGGACTGTTCCTCCTGAGCCCTCACTCATGCTCCCATAGATAGAACCACGACAAATTTCGATACAGAACTGACTCTGCAAATGCTCCCACTCCTGCCCTCAATCCCTTTCCTGCTACACATGTGGAATCTAACCACTTCCACTGCATATAGGAACTCTGCATGTGCATACAGTATGTGCTCCATAGAGAATAAACAATAACAATAAATAAAATGAAGATTAGATTCTAGTTTTATACAAATAAATAGCAAAGGAAGATATCCTCCCACTTCCACACCTATAATTGTTTCTAAAAGTTCTGCAAAGATATTTCCATAAGATACCAGTAAATCTACCATTCAGCTTGTACCTAAAGTTGTCTATGGTGTTTTTTATTGATTCATTTTAAATTTCATCCCTGAATTGAATTTGTAAGGTTTTATTTTTCCACAATATAAGGTAGATTTCCCACTGACATAAATTGCTGTGGGTTCATTATAAGTCGTCATAAGCCAGCTGACACTATATGTATATGGCAGATAGAAGCAGAACATATTTCTCCAAACTGCCTTGCCACCTCCCAAGAGTTCTGGGGAGAATCACCTCTAAGACTAGTCCTCTCTCTAGAACATTTTAAATCCTGAGTCTCCCTACTGAGCAGGTCATTTTATGCCAAATATAGTGGCAATTTTTATCCACCACACTGAGACCAAAGACATTGCACACACACAATTAAGCAGCAGCTAGTGTATCCCGGCTTTTGGTCCCCATCAGTCAAAGCCAAATCAGATTAAATTAAAGGGGGATAGACTCCTTATCCCTTTGCCATCCAGTTGCAAAGATCACTTATACATCATGTGTTATGGATTACCTCCAAAGGCCAAAGACAGCTCAATAAGCTTGGTGTACCTCTCCTGGCCATTCTGATTAACGTAACACTGGTGTAGACTCAGAGTTACCAGTGACCAGTCTTCCTTCAAAAGACGTGCAAATTCATTAGACACATAATTTGGAATGTATATTAAAATGATGCTCAAAGGGTAACTCTTTCCTAAACTGACCCCAGTTGTTAAATAAAAAATGAAATGAGGCCCAGTGTCCAATATCACCTCTGAGTGATCCTCTTTAAAAGCTAGAGCCCACAGATGCGCAAACCCTTTGCATTTCTTCCTCTCTTTCCTGCATTTCCTAGATAGCTGAGCAGCAAAAATGAACTGCAACATTTTCTGAACATTTTTCAACTGTTTCTTACAGCGTTCATTTCATTTTAATGCAAGGGCACACATCCTAGTTTATGTCATAATAGATGGACAACAATAGTGCAATTTAACAAAAATAAAATGCTAAACAGAGCTACATGTTGACGGAGTTGTGATGGATAAAATTTGGAGTGTTTTGATGGTTTAGATCTTCAGAAAATATCTGGCAAGTACACAAAGTGACAAATGTATTTAAGGATCTATGCCATTCAAATGATACTACCACATGTCTGTTTTGGATTTTTCCTGACTAAATGTGGGAATATGGGCAAAAATTCACTTCCATATTGTGTTCTTTAAACATAAAGTGCCTGCATCAGAGAGGGCATGTCAGTGCCACCTGATGTCAGCAGACACACATTTCAAAAGAGGGAGATGTGTAAAGTGTATGCAGCATATTTTTTTGGATCACACTGAAAACATTTTAGTCAGAATGTTGTCAGCTAAGAAAAAGTATAATTTGAATGTCAGAGCATTACATATCTCTGCCCTAGCTGTAGTCATCTGCGTTTAGAATACAAAGAGCCAGATTCGGATCTCAGTTGCAATGATGTAAAATATTAGTAACCCCAGTGATTTCAGCTGAGCTATTCTGGATTTACATCAGTCTCGCTGATAAGGAATCTGGCTCATGGTCTTTACGTAATCTATATATTTTCCCTTCTTTTCCTTTTATTTGTCTCAATAAGCTGCCTCCTTTGCTGATTATTTTTCATTTGTAGAATGTACTCATATTCTCAGAGTCCATCTGCTAAAAGTATCCTATTTAAAAGAAGATGGCATCATTAGCTACCCTTTTTTGCTATAAAGAAAGGAACAGTTCCCATATTTTTACCCAGTTCAGTGGCTCAGTGGATGCACTAATCTTGCTGAACACTTCAGTTTAGATGGTATATCAATGAGGCATTCAAACAGAGCAGTTTATACACAAAAATTCTGTCTGCTTTGTAAAAGATTATCCTTTTATAAACACTCTGCGCAAAACATAAAAGCAAATAGGGGACAGCACATAGAACAGGAAAGATGTTAGCAGGGAGATTAATACTGAATGGGTCGAAATGAATAGGGCTTACCAAACCGAGGTCCGGATACTTTGGCTGCAGTGAAACATAAATAATGGGAATGACACATCGTTTATTCGGGATAATGAGTTGATCCGAAGTAGAGGACTAGAACAAGAGATTAAAGATTAAATATCCATCTCCTGATGAATATCAGTAGCAAACTTTAACCTTTTCCTTCCAAAAGCACAATTTCTTTGAACAATCGTGTCAGCAGAACGCAGTGAAGAAATGAGCTAAAGCAAACTTAAATCACATTCTTATCTTATCCTGTAGGAAAGAACTGCTTCATATTTTAAGACGGGGAGTCACAGGATTGTATATTTATTTCCAGGCTTGTAACTCTTTCAGAACAATTATTTGAGTACACAGGGATTTTGTTTGATGTTTTGTGTTGTAAAAAATCTGACTGTGGCCGTTATTGCTTACATTTTCGTTATCTTCAGTAACTGAGGAAAGACTATAACCCACCCCGAGCAGCCAGTTTGGTTGAAAAATAATAACAAAAAGCAGCTTGCTAAAGAAGCACAGTATACCACATGCTGAATTAGTCTTGAGTGCAAGGAGGTCTTGGAAAGTGCTTTAAACCTTGTATCGGTAAGTGTGAAATATATTATGAAAGGGAAAGGCACAGACTATTGGGGACTGTACGATACTGAAGTCCTGGCAACCTGTCCAAGCTGGTCAATTAGCGGTCCTTCTAGCTCAAGATGCTGTACTGCAACTGAGGCAGAAGACATAGGACAAGTGGGAATCTGAATAACTGTGGTTTGCCCAGAACTTGGAACAGAGCAGCTGCCGAATACCCGCAGCCAGCCAAGCCCAGCATTGTGGTTTTGTTGCTGATGGCTGCCTCATGCAGGAGGGATGAAACGGGGAACGGGGGAGGGGAAACTTCCTAAATTACATTAAGAAAACAACAGAGCTAGTGTAGAGGGGTCAATTCAGCATGCCTTCACCTGCTCTGTGGAAATGGGTTCACAAGGAAAATGGGTTTGATGGTTTCGTATTATTCTCCAGGGAGTGTTCTGTCCTGATGCCAAACCAGCATGTGCATGCAGTTGGCAGTTCCTCCTCAGGAGAGGCCCCGGCCTATGAGCTGTGGAAAAGTATCCTTTTTTACTTGGTAAATATTTGCATGCAAAAACAGATATTCCCGCAGGTTTTGTGTGAGGTTTTGTGGATTTGTTAAAAGGACGACACATTTGCTGTTCACTGCATAGTGGGTGCATGCATGCATATTCGCAACTTGAAAAAAGTCCCATATGGACTTATCCCTGCAGGGTATCTGAATAGATGGTAATGGAGATTTGGAAGTGCTGAGTGCCTTTCAGGGGTGCTCAGCACTTCAGGCCTTCAATGACATGAAGGCAAACATAGTACAATTTCACGGTGTCATTTTTCTTGTGAAAAATAAGGTGGTTTCACCGTAAATAGCACCATGACACTTTATATGGTTTCTCCATTCTTGTGTCTTTCTTTCACATTCCCCCATGCCTTCTGCCTCACCAGTGATGCCAGACCTGAAACTACACTTTCCAACTTCTTCTACTACTACTATCTCCAAACTTTTATGCCACCTTATCCTGCAAAACCTGCGGCCGCAGCCAAGGAGCCCCCTGCAGTTGTAGACACTTGAAATCAGTGCCATAGCAAGGGGGAGCAGGGGGTTGCCACCAGTCCACGTTGCCACCACCACCGCCTTCACGTCCAACCGGTCACCCCCCCTTCCCCTGCCTGCTGCCAATACCACCCCTGACTTCTTCGGCTGCTTGGCCCCCCCCCCCCCAACCACCAACTTCTTTGGCCGCTCACCCCCCTTCTCCCCCCATGCCCCCACTGCCAGCTTCTTCGCATCAGGGGGCCCCAAAACTATATCTTGCAGGGGGCCCAAAAAAATTGTGGACTGTTCCTGATTATCCCATCCCTACACAGGCAACAATCTTCCTGAGCTGTTCTCAAAAGCTTCCCCTTTCTCCACATCCCAAACACTCTTGAAGACCAACTTTTTCTAAATCATCTACTGATTGATTTAATATAGCTTTCTTTGGGTTTTGCTAAGCTGAGAAAAGGGGCCAGAGGCTGCGTGGGTAGCCAGGGAAGCAGAAGCAAGTGGGATGAGGTGGAGTTTTACAGTCCTGGGGTGTCTTTTTGGGGAAGTAGCAAGGATATTTCTAAGGATTATGAATAAATCAATACATAAAGATGAATATAGTAGATATGGGGGTTTGGAGTTTGGGATTGTTTTCAGGGTGGAATAGAAGAAGGAGCCAAAACTTTAACCAAGGTGTAACTAACCAGCCCCATTTAAAGACTTTACATTTCTACCTGTGAAAAACACTGGTCTCCCTGTAGAAATTGTGAGTATACAGGCATTCACTCAGTTTCTCCTAGAGGAAACATGCCCCAGGATCTTCCAGGTTGACACTTGAAAGGTGTCTCCTGCAAGAGAGTTTCTCTCTCTAGCATGAATGACTGTACACTTGATTCCTCCATGATAAGGAAGAGTTGAGCAGCAGCTTCCCTTGTGTCTTATCCAGACTGGGGGGCTCTGGTCTGGGGAAGGTGAGGGCTGGGGGGAGTGGACATACATTTCCCCACGGCTTGACTCCTGATCACAGAGTTGAGCTGCTGCTCTCCTCCAAGCCTTTGCTCCCCTCCCAAACCTTCCCAAGACCAGGAGATCCCAGTTCGGAGAATTGGCAGGGAGCACTGTCCTGCTGCTTCCTCCTGTCCTAGATACTGGGAGTGAAGTGGAGAGAGAGGCCACTGGCTGCTGCCCATGCATCCCTTACACCAGGAACCTTGATCTGGAGAATCAGTGGGGAATTTTACCCCATTGCAATCTCTCCTCTCTGAGCCTGGGAGAGGAGGAGCAGCAGCTGCTCTCTGCACTTCCCAGGTCTGGGGAAGGAGCAGGGAGCATTATCTCACCACTTTACCACCCCAGGGACCAGGAGGAATGCAGCAGCCTTTCCTTCCCATGCCTTCCACAGACCAGGTTCAGAGTCTGGAAAGTAGATGTGAGGGGCAGTAACAGGCTTGAATGCCTGTATGTTCCCTCTCCCAGAAAGATTTCTAGCACTTTTAGATTTCTAAAAATGAATGCCTTTTCATACCCAAGGTACATAGCTAGTGTTACCTCAGGTTTGCTACCATTGCTCATATTGCAAATACCTTACTCCAAGGTTAATCCCACAGCTTTCAGTGAGTCGGGTTTTGCCTGTGTGGTCAGATCTTGTCACTGTTGTCCATGAAGGGGACTACTTCTGGAGTAAGTGGCAACTCAATATGATCAAGAGTAATAAAGTCCAATTCAAAGAACAAGGTTGAAGTCAGCCAAGGGGTGGCAGAACCCAGCCTTCCACCTGCATGTTTCCACTCTATTTCTTTCCACTTTGTAGATTTATCAGCTTTGGACAGGAACTGCATCTGTTGCAATGTTATTGCAATACAGGCAAAAACATTAATGTTAGTAGAGCAAGGGAAGGTGCTAGGACCCTACCATCAGTTTGCTGTTGTGTTAGAAAATTCACTTATCCTGTTTTTCCCCATATGTAGAATGGGGACAGTTCTGTCTGAAAGCTATTTCAGTAGATCTGGGTCTATGTACAAGAGGTTTGGTCCTTTATATTTGTATAGCATATGTAGAGAAGAAGAGGAAGACAATGGCAGACAAGGTTTTTTGGGTAAATCTGATATCTTTTATTAGACCAACTAAAGCAACATAGTTGAGCCAATCAATTAAATCAAGTCTTTAGGACATTATGCAAATACAATTTTGCTGGTATGAGGTGAAGGTGCTTCACATAGCCTTAGTGCAGAATGGTACATTATTTTGTATAACTCAGGTCTAGATCATGACTTCAGTGCAGAGCTCATAGTAAGGAAAAGTATGTTTCAGGGCAATGAAATGCTCCTATTCCTTCCCCAGCCTGAGGTTTCCTGCTCTGGGAGATGTACATCCCCACCCCTCCCAGTTTGTGGGAGGGGAGGGAGCAGAGGGACAATGTTCCCTGCCCATCCCCTAGTCCAGGGTCCCCTGCTTTCAGGAAGGCTCAGGAGGAGAGCAGCAGCTCAACAACTCTGTGATTGGGTGGTGTGGAACAAAAAAAGAGGTGTTCCTCCTGGATAGGAGGCAGAGACGGCACACCTTTCAATACTCCCTTTGTGAGATGTAGTTTACTGTGTGGCATGTACAAGGGGTGGGTATTTGGGAACTCTATAACCTAAGAGAAGTACAGAGGCATCAGCTTCTTCATTGCCCTGTATGCATGGACTGCGATTCTGCCTGAACCTTTTACAGGCCAAACAAAAAGAGTAATGAAGGCTCCTTGCATCTTACCACGGCATGCCCCTATATAAGGGCCAGCCAGAACCTGGCCCTATATAATTACACAACCTGGATCCTGTTAAAGTGGGGCAACATTTTTACAGCCAAAATGTAGACTTGCATTGCAAGTTCTCAGTCCCCTGCTGCTACTCTCAGTAAACTTGATTAATTAGTTATCGCCAACATTTGTTCACTCTGATGCAGCAACAGGCTCTCATAATTTAAAAATATTTCCTTCTCATAAGCAAATATGACTGTATTTAAAATTAGCATTCCAGTAACCCGAAGACAGTGATCAGAGCTGAACAAATAAAGGAAAAACTGTTCCAAGAATATTTGTTTGACTCTAGCTGACAGAACTGACCTTTTAGGGTGGCTTTCCACATGCATATTTATTCACAGCAAAAATCAGGCTTGAATGATGAACTATTCATTCACATTGAATTTGGGTTTATAAATTCTGTTGGAATGGTCAGCAGTTCCTGTAGGTCAATCAGTGAAAAAAATAGTGACATGTGACTTGTGAAACTATCCAATAAATGACTAAAATGAAATGGTGAATATTCACAACCCAGCTTAAATAGGGGAACTACATTCAAAGACATCTGAGAATAATTTTGTATAATGAATAGATCTAAGCCCAGTTAGCAACCAAAAAAGCCCCCACATTTAGAGAACACATTATCAGTTTTGCATCTTTCTTTGAGCTCTAGTTGTCCTACAGACCACATATGAAACTTAATACTAAGTGTAATTAAGCACTTATCTGCTGAGTGAACCAGAGGTCCTACACAGCAGTAATAGTATGCAGATATTTTTAATTAGATGTACTGAGCCCATGACATTTCAGTCTGCATGAGTACTGTTTGTGAGGTCACACTGAACAGGTTTACAGGTCCTTTATGCCCAGTGAATTGCAGTACACGTGGTTCTAGCATCACAGGACAGAATTTTGCGTTATTTACACCTGTGTAAATTATAAATAGCTCCACTGAAGTCACTTGTGATAGGTTTCCACTGAGTTCTGTGGAATTAGTCCTGATTTATGCTAGTGTCAGGGCGAGCCAAACCTGGAGGAAAAAAATGAACTCACTAGAAGCTTAATTGTATCCTCTGGTACTCAGGCACAACCCATGCTGAAGCAATGATTAATAATATGTAATGCTTTGCATTTCTATATAATTACTTTAGTCCAAGGATCTCAAAGAATTTCACAAATTTTAATAATAAATAAACTGTCTTACTACTATTACTAGCATGTCATGATATCTCCATTTTAGAAATTGGAAAATTGACATGGGGGGAGTCCCTGTTCCCCCGAGCGCTACCAGGAGTGACAAGAAATAACGGTCACAAGCTGGCAGAGGGTAGATTCAGGCTAGATATCAGGAGGTGCTACTTCACAGTTAGGGCGGCTAGGATCTGGAACCAACTTCCAAGAGAAGTGGTGCTGGCTCCTACCCTGGGGGTCTTTAAGAGGAGGCTAGATGAACACCTAGCTGGGGTCGTTTGACCCATTACTCTTTCCTGCCATGGCAGTGGGTCAGACTTGATGATCTGCTCAAGTCCCTTCCGACCCTACCAGCTATGAAACTATGACATACAGAGGGGCTAAGCAATTGCCCAAGGTTTCAGAGCAAGTTTGTGGAGCAACAGAATGGTTTGTGGAGCGGTCAGAAATAGAACCCAAATGTCTTGAAGCTCAGGATTAGGTATTTTTAATGCTATAATTTTCCAGGCATCACAATTATATAAACTGTGTCCTTTATGGGTACAACTTTCTCATCCTTATGCTATTCCTCATGCCATTTCTAATATTAGATTGCAAGTCTTTAGGGAAGGGACAGTGTCCTACCGAGTTGGGGCAATGAATCAGAAGCCCCACACTCTTCCATACTGAGAGGAAGTTTACATCTCCATCTGGAACGCTGGCTCTGTCTTGGGAATGGGCTCCAATCTGAGCCATCCTGTTGTGAGGGGAAGTTTGGATCTGATTACAGCTCTGAAATATTCAGCTCCGTTAGCCAGTAGTTTTAGAGATTTTTAGTAGAAGAACATCTTTTCTTTTTAAACCAGCAACTGCAGGTTTGCAGAGCAAAAGTGAACCAGCGTGTGTGTCTTAGGGTGAAATTGGCCTGTCTGTGCTTAGCTCATTTCAAAGAGGAGAGTTACTTGTATAGGAACCTCCTTCTGGGGCTGTGAGTCAGGTCCAAAGTGTATCTGAAGGTTTCTGTTAAGTTGTGCTGTCTGCCACTGGCCCCCAAGAAGCTATGTCAACAGAAAGACTGCTTTGCCAAAGGAACGCTCTGACCATAGTTCCTGGCCTCCTTGAATCCAAACGTGGGGTAGAAAAGAGCTGTTGCTCCCACTCAGCACTACCAGGGGATTCCCTTTCACATGAAACAAATCCTGTTTTAAGCCCAAAGAACATTGGAAAACAGCTTGAACAGGGCCAGCAATAGGTTCCCATACACTCCTGTATTGTGTCTTTCGTAATTCCATCTGCACCTCTCAAATAAATACTTACTGGGCAGAGCTCAGCAATGCATCCTTCTAGAGATTATTTCCATCTGCACATCGCAAAAGATATATTGATTTTCTGACACTCCTGAGATCAAAATGGAAAGACAGCACAGTCAGAAAGCAGACGCGTGTGCTTATCAACGTTATACATACAGTACGAGATACACCCGTGTTGAGACCAAGCAGATATTTTTTCCACTGGCATAAGACCTAGTATTTAATTCTCAAAAACAAAAAAAGATGAAAGGCATCAGCAGAGAAGTACTGAACTGTAGTTTTTAGGCAATTGCAAATTGCATATTGTAATTGCACTGGAAAAGCAGACATAGGATGAATCCAGTGTCAGGGGCAATTCAAGCAGGTGGCAAGTACCGTAGCTGTCATAGAAATCATAGAAAATGAGGGTTGGATGACCTCAGGGGGTCATCTAGTCCAACCCCTGCTTAAAGCAGGGCCATCTAGATTATCCCAGCCAAAGCTTTGTCTAGTCAGGTCTTAAACCCGCCCCCCAAGGATGGAGCTTCTACCACCTCTTTGAGTAACCTGTTCCAGTGTTTTACTACCCTCCTAGTGAGAAAGTTCTTCCTAATATCTAACCTGAACTTCCCTTGCTGCAACTTGAGCCCATTGCTCCTTGTTCTGTCATCTGCCACCACTAAGAACAGTGGATCCTCTGAAGTCTATCCGTTCACTTGTTTGTTCATTTATTTGTTCTTTCGTTCTTTCATTCTTTCTTTCATTCTTTCTAAATGGCCACCGACAGCTGTGTTCCCTCTGGGCTCTGGGAGCTCGTGCCTGTTCTTTGAGCCTTTCTTCTTATCTTACTTTGTTTTTCCTTGCCCAGACAGTCTGACCCCTTTCTCACCGTACTCCCCCACTTTTAATTACTTTTTCTTGCCTTTTTTCACTTTTTTAAAGCCCCTTCTCCTGCACTAGCTTGCCCCACCTCCCCTCACTGTCCCCTCTGCTTCCCTCCCATCTCCCTCCCCCTTTCCCTCTCTCTGGTTGTATTGTGTGCTTCTCTCCTCTCACTGGTTGCTCTGTTCCTTTCTTTTTTCCCTTCTCTTTCCTGATATATTGTTTACCCTTACCCTCTCCCCTGTTGTTTGTTGTTTCAGGTTTTTTGTTTCCTGTTGGCAAGATGGCCACACATCTTCACCCTTTTGGTTCCTTGAATAGTTAGTCGTTTTTTCACTGGGACTGCTGGGATTAGCTCCCAGTGGCCCACTGCTGGGGTTTCTACCCCTTTGAACCAGAGTTTTGGTCTCCAGCTTCATGCCCCTTCCTCCATCAGGGTAGAGTGCACTAGTAGGCTGCAAAAATGTCCTTTATGTTGCCAGAATGAGTTCAGTCCCCATCATTTTCTTCAGCTCTCCTGCTTTGGTGCATGATGTTGTGGTAGCAGCAAAGACGCGAAGAAGCTGGTGGTGGCAGAGGAGGGGTGGTGAGCGGCTGGATGCAGTGGCGGGGGGTGGCAAGTGGCCGGATCACCTTGTAGTGATTGGGGGTGACCTGGGAGTGGGGGCTCCAAAGGTCCTCGCCTCACCTATCAGCTCCCTCATCATGACAATGTTGAAATGGGAGTTGGACCCTTTGGGAGCTGCAGGCAGCTTCGAGAGAGAGGGAGATTTCAACCCAGGAGTGTGTCCTCCCCAAGAGATCAGAGACTGATGCAACCTGCACCCCCCCGGGCCCTTTGGAGGATGCCGCTGCCATAGAGCCTGATGCTGAGAGTCCTGGTGAGGGGGTACATATGCCCCCAGGCCTCAGCGATTCTCTGTGCATGGCGTGTACCTCTCCTCCTCCTCAGGGTCAGATTTTGATTCTGCCTCTGAGGATGAGTTGAAGGAAGTCCTGCCTCAGGGGCGGTATCCCCTGACTCAGCTAAGGTACCCCTGCCTTGGGGGGAGTGGGTCTCCACCCCGGTGGTGGAGCCTGCTCCAGCCTCTGAGGAACCTCCCTGTGTTGGTTACTCCATTGAGCACCTCACTGAGGTCCTTGACCAGACCAAGCATCACTGGAAAGTTGCACAGTGTATTCATAAATGCTTCTCCAACCATTTGGGTTAGTCTAATAAAAGATATCAAATTCACCCAAGGAACCTTGTCTGCCTATGTCCTTAGACCAACATGGCTAAAACCTACATCCCAGAACCTGAGACATGTGTGCTTTGTGCTAAGGCTGCAGCAGCAATGCTGTACTCCATCCCGGGGATGCATCGTTATACTGTAGCTTTTGCCTAAGTAAGCTTACGGACAATATTGGGTGCCTATTGTGGGAAGCTGTGGTTGGCGAGCTGTAGGCCCTGTTTTTTCCTCTCCTGCATGCTTGCTCCTCTCTGGTGCTTCTCTCTGCTCTTTTGGCTTTGCCTGTCCCCCTTTCTACACCCTTTATGCATGGCTGCTACAGCCTTTAGTTGTCTCAGTGTCAACAGCTGCAGAGATCCTGTGAAGTGGACTGCTCTCTTTGATTTCTTGCATCAGAAACGGCTGGATGTCGCTTTCCTGCAGGAAACGCATACTGATGTAGCCAATCAGGCTGACTGGCATGTCACCTAGAGAGGCCATATGTTCCTGATTTATGGCACCTCCTTCAGTGCAGAGGTTGCAATCCTCTTGTTGCTGCAGCTGACGCCTGCCCCAGTGGTAGCCCAAGAGGTCGTCCCTGGCTGCCTGTTAACTGTTCACTATTCTTTGGCATAACATCATCTCCTCTTAATTAATGTCTACACTCCCACTCCTGAACAGGAACGGGTTGCTTTTTTTGAGACCCTGGCTGACCTTTTGCAGGACACAGCTGACAGTGATGACCTTCTCCTGGGCAGAGACTTTAATTACATGGTCAATAAGTGGCTTGACCAGAATGGGCCAGAGCCCCATCCGTCCTTGGCCCAGCAGCTGCAGACTTCTTTGGAGGCAGTGGATCTCGTTGATGTCTGGCACCACTTTCACACTGATGCGAGGCAGTGCACTTGGCTGAAGGTGACTGCCAGTAGGCTTGCCATGGCATGCTTTGATTGCCTGTACATCACCAAGCATCATCTGCCACTCTTGCATGGCAGCTGTATTGTTCCATTTGGACTTTCGGATCATAGTCTTATTTCTTGTGACTGAGTTTCCTTGGCAGGGCTTGTTCCCAGGAGCTGTATTGGTGTTTTAACACCAGCTTGCTGCAGGATGCCCACTTCCATGACTGCTTTGCTTATTTTCGGTGGACATGAGAGACTGCAAAGCCACCTTTTCCTCCTGGAAGCAATGGTGGGATGTGGGAAAGGCGCAAACCAGAGCCTTCTGCCAGCAATACATGCAGTCGTCAACAAGCAAGCTCCGCTGCCATGTCCAGGGGTTGGAAAAGGATGTGGGGGAGCTCAAGGTGGCCCTGCATAATGCTGGCAGTGACATGGGGCTATTCAAGATACTTAAGCTCCGGAAGAAGCATCTGCAGGAGCTGGCAGAGGACGCAGCCCAGGGCGCAAGGATTCATGCCCACTGCCAAGAGCTAGCAGAGGCTGACACCCTGACTCATTTCTTTTTCAATCTAGAAAAGTGGTGAGTCATGCAAAAAGTTATTGACCATCTCAAGGCCCGGGACAACCAGATGCTCAAAGATTCTGCCAAAATCCAACATCACTGGTGCCTCCTGAGGATCCGACATCACTGGTGCCATGCCTTCTATCAGGATCTGTTTGTGGCTGAACCTCTTTGCCACCAGGAGGTTACATGATGGCCTCCCCATGCTCTGCCCATTGGCGGCCAATGACCTCAACTGAGAGTTGTCCATAGAGGAACTTGCAACTGCAGTGGATGGCCTCACCTTGGGCAAAGCCCCAGCTCTTGACTGGTTTCTTGCCGAGTTTTATAAGACCTTATGGCCCCTTATTGTCCCCAGCCTTTTGCGTGTATTCCACGAGAGCCTCACTGATAAGATCCTGCCTGTCAGGTGTCACCAAGTGGTTCTCACCCTGCTACCTAAGATAGGGGGCCTCAGCTGCATTTAGAATTGGCAGCCAGTATCCCTTTTGTGTGCTGACTATAAAGTGCTGGCCAAAGCCTTAGCAAGTTGGCTGTATACCATAATGGCCTTGGTGACTGGCCCTGAACAGAGCTATTGCATGTCAGGCAGGACCATCCAGGACAACTTGTTCCTGCTTTGCAATCTGTTGATGGCCACGGACCTCTTTGGACTAAACACTGGGCTCCTCTCCTTGGGCCAGGAGAAGGCCTTTGATAGGGTTGGCCATGACTATCTTTTTCAGACCCTAGAAGCCTTTGGCTTCAGGCCTGTTTTCACCTCCATCCTCTGGGTCTTGTACTGAGATATTTCCAACTTGTTGAAAGTGAACGGTGCATTCTGTGCCCCTTTCCTGGCCCATAAGGGCATCTTCCAGAGCTACCCCCTTTCAGGAATGCTCTACACCCTGGCCATCGAGGCCCTGCTCCATGCACTGTGATGGTGCCTGACCATCCTCTTTTTTCTGTTGGCTTCTGGCATGGTTAGTGGCCTGCTGGTCAGGCTGATGGAATACACAGACAATGTAACCATCCTCCTCAGTACCCAGGATGATGTCCGATCATTGGTTGACTGTCAGTGCACTGATGAGTGCACCTCTTCAGCTTGTATCAACTGGACCAAGAGTGACACCCTGGTTCTCATTGCTTAGGCCAACCCTCCCCCCACTCCCAGATCTGTTCAGGGGTCTCACCTGGTGTTGTGAGGCCCTTAAAGCCCTGGGGGTGTTCCTTGGGCCATCAGTCTTCCTCGCCTAGAATTGAGAGGGCCTCAGCGATGAGGTGGAGGCATGCCTGTAGTGATAGTGCTGGAATAGGTGATGCATGGGGAGAGCATGGGGGGGGGCAACATGCCCCCCTGAAAGCGCTGGTTCCCCCCCTGAGAGCAAGTGCTCAGGCAGTAGAGGAGCATGGAGAGTGCTCATGCCCCTGCTGAAATTGGCTCTGCTGGCAGGACATTGGTGGCAGAAGTGCCGGCTACTGCTGTCCCAGTGGTGCACTCGGCAACTGGCTGCTGGGGGATCCCGCCCCCCCCGGGTCAACGCAATCAGCTTCTGGGAGCCCCCACCCCCGCTTGGTTGTGCCCCACTGGTGCCACCCCAGACTCAGGAGGCACAAGTCGCCCATGGGCGTTGGCATCTGCCTGGCCTCTCCTACTACAGGTGGGTCCTCATTGTGAACAACTTGGTGGCTGCAACATTATGGCACCAGTGTGCCATGTTGCACTCCCCACTGGACTTACTTAAGGAGGTCCAGAGACTCTGGTGGATTTTTTCTGAAACAGGCACCATTGGCTCCCCCAAGCTGTTCTCTACCTCCCTACAGCTGAGGAAGGCCAGGGCTTGGTTGACTTGGTGGGCAGGATAGCTGCTTTCCACCTGCAGGCCCTCCAGAAACTCCTCTACTGTGAGGAGTCCCCCTTCTGGCAGCAACTGCAATGGGTGGGAGGTCTTGGGTTCAAGCAAGAGCTCTGTCTCTTGGATCCTGCCCTCTTGGACTGGGGTGCCCACCTGCCCTTCTACCATAGCCTGGCATGGGCCTGGTGGGCCACCTTCCACCTCCAAACCTGGGCCAGGTGTCTACAGTTTCCACAGTTGCTGCAGGACGCCCTGTTTACACCCAAGCCCTGAAGAACAGTCTGCCGAGCCTTGCTTCTGATAACCTTGTCGACTCTCTCATCTGGTCGCATGCTGTCTGGCTGGGCCATGCCACCCTCCCAGTGGAGGCAGTGGCTGCCATGGAGAACCACCTCTGAGCACGGCAGATCATCCCTGCTGGGGATGTCTCAGGTGAGCCATTTCCACTGCTGCCCATTGTCCCAGCCATGGATAGTGACCTGGGAGTTGGGCCTGGCACTCTACTGGTTCTTCCCATGCCTCCTGACAGTGATGCCAGGGTTCACTTCGACACACTCCCCCAGAAGGCCCTGTAAACATGGGAGGTTCATGTCTGCCATGCCTGCATTTTTGCCACTCATACTGACACAATGTGGCAGAGGCGCCTAGTGGCACCAGCACTCACTCCAACCCGCCCCAGGTCGCGCATGCTTTAGAAGCTGGCCATTGCCAAAACCACCAGCAACATCCAGTGGCGATTGCTGCATAGGTTACTGGCCACCAGCACTCTCATTTGCCACATGGATCCGGCTGCATCAGCAGCCTGTCCCTTTTGTCTGGGGGAGGTCAAAGAGGACCTGTTCCACACCGTCCTTGGGTGACCCTGGCTATCACCACACTTTGCTACCCTCAGCATTTTGCTCAAGGCCCTGGACTTGGACCTCTCAGAGGCTTTGTCTTCCTTTCCTTACCGGGAGGCTGAGGAGGGTGTCATTTGCCTGGCCAACTTTCTGCTTGGCCAGGCCAAGATGGCCATCCTCAAGAGATGGGGCCAGCTCTGATGATGCCCTGCAGCTTTTTCAGTTCTTGGTCCAGGCATGCTTGTTGCTGGAATTCGAACATGTGGTCCTCCAGCAGACAGTACCTGCCTTCTAGGTGCATTGGGCTATACAGAAGGTGCTCTGCAGTGTCGAGGATGGCTGCTTGATCCTCGCGCTGTGATACTGCTCATCCCTCCCAGGGTACTGGCAGAGGTCTTAGCGGGTTGATGTTGTCCCAGAATGTTTTTGTGTTTAGACTGTGAGGGCAGGCTTCATGGGCTGTAGTCCCGGGCTAGGTCTGTTGTACCTTGGCCCCTGGGTGGGCCATCCTTTAATAAACATTTATAAAAAGTCAGAAGTCTTTCTTTCTTTCCTTCTTTCTGCAGAACTGTAATAACACAATAGGAAAGGACACCACAGTAAATGCACAACAAGGAAGGACACCTCAGTAAATGCACTGAAAGGCTATAGTTACTTATGGACATCTCTCTGACAACTACTAAATGAAACATCTTGCCACAGGAATGTTCAGAGATTCTCAACACTTTTCATAAGAAATACCTACAAGCCTCTTGGCCACTCTAACAAGAGGCCAAATTATTTATCCCAAAAAGTTCATGACATGTAGGTGCACTGGGAATTAAACTATTAAAGCTCACAAATAAGAGTAAAAAAGGAAAGACAATGAGGTGGTTTTCCAACAGTTTGGTATTGCGTAATATTACTCTGTACCTAGTTTCAGTTGGGCCTAAGAGGATTAGACCAGTATAATGGTAATCTTTGGAGACGAAAAACAGACATAAGAGCTTTTACACCAATAGCCTTTCTTGCTGCTGACCTAATACTGGAAACAGAGAGTGATCAGAGGAAAAGGGGTAGGTGTCAGGGCATTATGCCCTGCACTGGCTGATACTTAATTGTGTTTGGGGCTTGGATGTGCTTGGATGTCATAGAGGCTTTTGCAGCCCAGCAGAAATTAAAGTAGCCCAGTGGCTCTATTAAAACTGGGCACTAGCCTGCTCAGGGGAGCACCTTACCCCAAAATATAATTTTACTTCTATGGTAAGGACTTGGATGCAGCTTTGTTATCTGTTTCCTAGTTTTGATTAAGTGGCTAAGGGAGTAAGGGCATGCCTTCAATCCTTAAGGTTGCCCAAGTAGTGACTGTCAGCAAACACATCATGGCTTTATAGTTACAAATATATAAATACAATTTGAATGTCACTTGGAGGCATAAGGAAACCCCAGAGAGAGTATGTAGAACAGGCTCACCATAACCTGCACCACTGAGCAGGTCAGTAGGTGCAGGTGCAAAGACCAGCTGCTGAAATTTCCTGGTAGGTTCAAACCAAGTCCCATTTCAGTAGACTAACTGGGAAGTGACAGAGATTCATAGATTCATAGATTCATAGATGTTAGGGTCGGAAGGGACCTCAAATAGATCATCGAGTCCGACCCCCTGCATAAGCAGGAAAGAGTGCTGGGTCTAGATGACCCCAGCTAGATACTCATCTAACCTCCTCTTGAAGACCCCCAGGGTAGGGGAGAGCACCACCTCCCTTGGGAGCCCGTTCCAGACCCTGGCCACTCGAACTGTGAAGAAGTTCTTCCTGATGTCCAATCTAAATCTGCTTTCTGCTAGCTTGTGGCCATTGTTTCTTGTAACCCCCGGGGGCGCCTTGGTGAATAAATACTCACCAATTCCCTTCTGTGCCCCTGTGATGAACTTATAGGCAGCCACAAGGTCGCCTCTCAACCTTCTCTTGCGGAGGCTGAAAAGGTCCAGTTTCTCTAGTCTCTCCTCGTAGGGCTTGGTCTGCAGGCCCTTGACCATACGAGTTGCCCTTCTCTGGACCCTCTCCAGGTTATCCTCATCCTTCTTGAAGTGTGGCGCCCAGAATTGCACGCAGTACTCCAACTGCGGTCTGACCAGCGCCCTATAGAGGGGAAGTATCACCTCCTTGGACCTATTCGTCATGCATCTGCTGATGCACGATAAAGTGCCATTGGCTTTTTTGCTGGCTTCGTCACACTGCCGGCTCATGTTCATCTTGGAGTCCACTAGGACTCCAAGATCCCTTTCCACCTCTGTGCCACCCAGCAGGTCATTCCCTAGGCTGTAGGTGTGCTGGACATTTTTCCTCCCTAGGTGCAGCACTTTGCATTTCTCCTTGTTGAACTGCATCCTGTTGTTTTCTGCCCACTTGTGCAACCTATCCAGGTCTGCCTGCAGCTGTTCCCTGCCCTCCAGCGTGTCCACTTCTCCCCATAGCTTTGTGTCATCTGCAAACTTGGACAGAGTACATTTGATTCCCTTGTCCAAGTCATTGATGAAGACATTAAAGAGTATCGGTCCAAGGACCAAGCCCTGCGGGACCCCAATGCCCACACCCTTCCAGGTCGAGACCGACCCATCCACCACGACTCTCTGGGTGCGGCCCTCTAGCCAATTCACCACCCACCGGACTGTGTAGTCATCCACGTCACAGCCTCTTAACTTGTTCACCAGTATGGTGTGGGATACCGTATCGAAGGCCTTCCTGAAGTCTAAGTATACGACATCCACCCCTCCTCCTGTGTCCAGGCGTTTCGTAACCTGGTCATAGAAAGAGACTAGATTGGTCAGGCATGATCTGCCCGCCACAAACCCGTGCTGGTTTCCCCTCAGCATAATTTGCCCTGCTGGGCTCTCATAAATGTGAGCCTTGATAATTTTTTCAAAGACTTTACCAAGGATGGAGGTGAGACTGACTGGCCTATAGTTGCCCGGGTCCTCCTTCCTCCCCTTTTTGAAAATGGGGACCACATTAGCCCTTTTCCAGTCCTCTGGGACTTGGCCCGTGCGCCACGAGCGTTCGAATATTCCCGCCAGTGGCTCTGCAATGATGTCGGCCAGTGCCTTCAGCACCCTCGGATGGAGCTCATCCGGGCCTGCCGACTTAAAGGCATCCAGTTCTTCCAAGTGACTCTGCACCATCTCAGGATCTACGCATGGAAGTCTGGCGCCCTGCAGCTGCCTCTCTACAACCCCAGTGAGAGACTTGTCGTGTCCCTCACTTAGGAACACTGAGGCAAAGAACTCGTTGAGGAGTTCAGCCTTGTCTCCCCTGTCTGTCACCAATTGTTTCTGCCCATTTAGCAGGGGCCCTATTCCTCCCTGGGCCTTCCTTTTACTCCCAATATATCTAAAAAACAATTTCTTGTTGTCTTTTACTTGGGTTGCCATCCTCAGCTCCATGGTAGCTTTGGCCCGTCTAACTGCCTCCCTACAAGCACGAGCAGAGGAGATGAGATGAGGAAGACAGTGGTGAAATCTCTATCAGCAAGGAAAGTTTGTAAAGTCTTAGTCAGGTCACAAAAGAACAATATTATATAAGCCACTGGTGTTATATGGGAATTCAATAATAGTCTAGGATTATTCTCATACAGCAAGGGGTATACAAACTTAAGTAAAACAGGCAAAACTCAGATATTGTCCCCAATTGCTTTCCATATGAAGCAGCAGCATTTTAGCTTAGTTGGACTCAATATCGGTTGGCCCATTCTCCACAAGTCTAGGTCCCAGAGGAAGGACAAGGAAATTGCCTTACCTGGCCCTAATGAAAAGGAAATATAAAGCACCTATAGCACACAAATACGGTCTCCCATGTCTCTTGTGCTGGCCTCACTTCCACGTCAAGTAGAAAAAGGAGCCCAAGAAAGTCCTGTGGGGCTCTACATGAAAAGGCCCTGGGGATAGAAGACCAATTACCCAACACCACTCATTGAAAGGAAAATAAAGTTGTTGTGAAAGAACCCTGTCCAGCCATGCCCTATCAGAAACAAGTCAAAAACACCTCCCTGTCAATGCTCTCAAAGGCTACTGAAACCAGGGCTTTGTCTAGTGCAAAAAGGATATCAATTCTGTCTCAGTACCCACACCTGTAACTATATTTGACTCAGTCCAACTAAATTAGGTTCAAGAAATCAGAGGAATATACACCAGATTATCTTTCTTCACCTTCTGCAACAAATGGTGAGCATGATTGAAGGGCTACTCTTTAGCAAGGCTGTGCTCTGTGTAAGTCAGGGTGAGAGGATCAGGCCATAACCCTTTTTGCCTGGCTACCTCATTCACATGACAGCTGGGTTTCCCAGTTCTCTTTTTGTTTCCCTGATCCAAATGAATCTGAAATCAAAAAAGTTTTGGTTATATACACTGTCACGGCGGGGTCCTTGCGGAGGGCCGTGATCTCCTTGAGGTCCCTCGCTCTGTGTCAGGCCGGCCCAAGACACCCTCTAATTCTCGCCCGCCACGTCTTTGATGGTAAATATAATGATGGGAGGCTGCCTTGTATTTTCCCTGGGCACGGCTACTCGGAACCTCTGTCCCCGCGGTCCTTCCGGACCCCCTGGGGGTCTCCTGATATGGTGGGTGTGCCCCAGACACCCTAGCCTTGTGGGCTATGCGTGGCTCCTACCAACCCCTAATACCACGCCCCAAGTCTTGCAGATGTAATAGACGTTGTCCGGTCTATACGCCCGCTTCCCGGGCCTCCTCTCTAATGTGGCCCACTCTGGGCTCCCTCTCTCGTGCCCAGCCTCTTGCTGGGACTCCCCTGATGGTACGGTCCCGCTCAGGGACTCCCTAGCGGGCCTCCGGTCCTATGGGCCAACTGCACGGGCACCCTCTCTGACCCTGGCTCACCGCGCTGCTACTCCCTGTCTTCTCGGGGCAACCGCAGCGCCCTGCCTCAGTCTGAGGGGTGTTACCTCACTAGCCTGCGGCCGGGCTCGCTATGCCCGTCTCGGGCTCCTTGATATGGCCCCCCTAGGGCTCCTCAGTAATGGCGCTCCCCCCTCTTTGGGGCTCGCCGTGCCCACACTGGGCTACTCAATAACATACAATGGCGCTCCCCCTCTTTGGGGTTCGCCGTGCCCACACTGGGCTACTCAATAATATTGCCCCTTTCCTGGGGCCGGGGTCTATGTTCCCCCCCCACACGCAATCCGGGGTCTAGGTCCCCGTCCGCAACCTACGGGTTGCACCCACGACCCACTGGCCGCGCTCCTCGCCGCCAGTTGCTCACGCACTGGCGTGCGAGCTGCGCCTTCACTGGCGCTATGCAAATAATGCGCCCTCTTGGCGCTAGGGCACCCCACACTCTCTGGGGTCCCTATAATTGAGGCCTCCTCCAACCCCTACAGCCTCACCCAAGCCTCCGGGTGTAATATACAGAGCCAAACGTAAACTAGAGCCTCCTGGCTATAACCCAAACATAAAGCCCCCCTGGCTAAACCTTTAGTGCCCAATTCTCAGGGCTATCATGAGCTGTACTCGCTCATCAGGCTCCTCCCCATATGTCGGCTGAGGGAGCTCCTGCCTCTCCGGCTGCTGGCCGAGAACTGCCAGCCTGGCCTCAGCCCTGAGCTTTATAAGGGCCAGGCCCTGCCTCCTACAGGCAGCTGGTTGCCCTTGGTTGCTCCAGCAACCCGCAGCTGCGCTCATTACCTGAGCAAGCCTCAGCTGGGCTCGTTATGTCAGGCCAGGGCGCGCTCACTCGCTCCCTGGCAGTTTCTCCACTCTAGGAGCAGGGGCACCAAGGTGCCCTGCGACACACCTCCCCCCCAAGATCGAACTCACCAAGGGAGATCTTCATTCTTGTCACATTCAGTTTGACTTGGCGGCTCTTCTCGGCCTTTCTTCCAGCACCCGGCGTTTTCTGCATAAGTGGCGGAGGTTTTAAGGCGCCCCCTGCTCGCCTTTTCCCCAGGGTGCACCGCGTGGGATTTCCTGGGATTTACCCTGCCAAAGGTAGTCCCCCCACACTAGCTTTTCCCTGGTAGGGTGCAAACTAGGCCCCTGTCCTCTCCACCTTTGTCGCCTCCACACTCTTCCTGGTGGAGCAGTTTTCTCTTGTTCGGGGTATCTGGTCTCCTCTTCCCCATCTCGGCCTTAAGGCTCCTCCTCTGTGTTCCCTATAATCACCTCTCCTTTCTGAGGTCCTCTTGATCTCCTGCCAGTCTTTGAGCTTTCCCAAAGCTCCCACTGCATTTTAAGTGCTCGCTGGACATTTTTCTCTTCCCAGAACTCTATCTTTCCTTGACCAGTGGATCTCCCATCCGGTCCTGTATACACCTTTACGAACGCTACTCCTCCAACTCTAGCCTCGACTATTCTCCTCAGGGTCCTCCATTTAATTTGTCCTGGGAGATTGTGAACATATACATAGGGCTTTTTCCTTCCCTTTTGTTCTCTCTGTGATCGAGTTACCCTTGCTGTTGAGGGTTTACTAGCCTCCTTAGCAGGGCCTGTAGCCTGCACTCGATCCGTTCTCCGCTGTTGCGCAAGCCCAGACCTCTTGTCCTTAAGGTGGAGTTTGTCACCTCTCTCTCCTCTCCCCTTAAGTTCCTTGGGGCTTTGGCCCCTTCCTTTCAGTCTAGGCCTTTCTTCCTGCCCTAACTGTTCTCCCTTTTTAGTGCGGTGAGGGCAGCATGGCTCACTGTTTATGTCGCTGCCTCTGACCCCCTCGCTGTCTTGGACCGCTACTACTTTCTCTCCCTTTACCCCTTTCGGTTGTACCGGACTTGACACGGGGATTACCCCCACGTCATTCCTTCTGGAGAGTTCTTCCACTCTTTCTCTCAAGCTATTCAGCTCTAGGGCATACTGCTCGGCCCAGCGCTTCCGCTCTCGCTCGAGGTGTTTGACAATTGTAGGGACACTCTCTTCCCCCGCTACTGTCACCTCTGTTTCAGGAGGTTCCATTGTCATTGTTCCCTTCTCCTCCTTGGGGATTCTCATCCCTATATTCTCCTGAATTTCTAGGTTCACCTGGCCCTTTAAATATATGGTATGGGCTCTCTCCGTCCACTCTCCGGCCTCTATCAGGGTCGCTCTCAAGGTTCCCAGTTCTTGCCACTGTTCCTGGCACTCAGTATTAATCCGGGACACGTGCTCCTCTAATTGCTTAGCTATTACCACTAGCTGTTCTCTCTGTGCCTGGGCAGCCTGCACCAGGTGCTGCTCACTCTCCTGCAGTGCGGCTGTCTCACCAGCCGTACTTTCTTTCAGCAAGTCCTTCAGGGACTGTATCTCTTTTCTACATTGGTCCTTTTCCTCTTCTGCCCTTTGCCACCGGGCCTGCAACTCCACACACTCTTTTGTTTTAACCTCTACCTCTGCTTCGAGGGACTGCTTCCGGTCTTGCAGTGCCTCGTGACTGGCCGTATATTCTTTCATCCTCTCCATTTCTCTTATTATTACCCTTCTGGTTTCTTCTACCTGGACATGATTTTCTGCCAGCTTCTTTCTAAGCTCCTCAACCAAGCGTTCAGCCTGGTTGCATCTCTCTTGCCAGATCCCCAGGCTCTCCTGTAGGCTCTCTATCTGCGTCGCCTGGCTACGGATCTCATCCTGGAGAGCAACTATGAGGCTCTTGGATACCTCTAGCCGCAGTTTCTTTTCTTTTTGTTCCCCCATATCAGGCTCTGGGGATTTCTTCTCCCATACTGCCATCTGTTTCTGCATCTCACGCAGTTTCTCCTCTCTCTGTCTACTTTTCTTAGCTTCCTCTGCTATGAGCCGTTCTACTGCACGAGCCTTCTCTGCCTCTGCGGCCATTAAGCATCTCAACTCTTTAGAGCCTTCCTTCTTTCCAAACTGTGCCCGTGACTCTAAAGTGGCCACTTTGGCCTCGGCTTGCTCCTTCTGTGATTGAGCCATCTCTAGCTCCCATTCTAACCGTGCAATGTTTTCCTCCAGCTCACTCACCCGTAATAGCCCCTCAAAGTTCTCTTGTTTGAGGCTCTCCATGTCCTCTATACCTGCCATGACTCTGTTCTCAGTTTAAACCAGACCCCAACATCCTCAAACGCTCTCAACTGGCAGTGTCTCTCCTGATCTGGGCTTGCCTTCTCAAGCCCCTCAATCTCACTGCCTTGTCTATCTGTAAAATAGCCCTAAGGTTTGTTTTCCCTTCACAGGGACACGGGTTCTTTCCCCGTGCACGGCTGTTTCCCGGCCAATGCACCAGTGTCACGGCGGGGTCCTCGCGGAGGGCCGTGATCTCCTTGAGGTCCCTCGCTCCGTGTCGAGCCGGCCCAAGACACCCTCTAATTCTTGCCCGCCACGTCTTTGATGGTAAATATAATGATGGGAGGCTGCCTTGTGTTTTCCCTGGGCACGGCTACTCGGAACCTCTGTCCCCGCGGTTCTTCCGGACCCCCTGGGGGTCTCCCGATATGGTGGGTGTGCCCCAGACACCCTAGCCTTGTGGGCTATGTGTGGCTCCTACCAACCCCTAATACCACGCCCCAAGCCTCGCAGATGTAATAGACGTTGTCCGGTCTATACGCCCGCTTCCCGGGCCTCCTCTCTAACGTGGCCCACTCTGGGCTCCCTCTCTCATGCCCAGCCTCTTGCTGGGACTCCCCTGATGGTATGGTCCCGCTCAGGGACTCCCTAGCGGGCCTCTGGTCCTATGGGCCAACTGCACGGGCACCCTCTCTGACCCTGGCTCACCGCGCTGCTACTCCCTGTCTTCTCGGGGCAACCGCAGCGCCCTGCCTCAGTCTGAGGGGTGTTACCGCACTAGCCTGTGGCCGGGCTCGCTATGCCCATCTCGGGTTCCTTGATATGGCCCCCCTAGGGCTCCTCAGTAATGGCGCTCCCCCCTCTTTGGGGCTCGCCGTGCCCACACTGGGCTACTCAATAACATACAATGGCGCTCCCCCTCTTTGGGGTTCGCCGTGCCCACACTGGGCTACTCAATAATATTGCCCCTTTCCTGGGGCCGGGGTCTATGTTCCCCCCCACACGCAATCCGGGGTCTAGGTCCCCGTCCGCAACCTACGGGTTGTGCCCGCGACCCACTGGCCGCGCTCCTCGCCGCCAGTTGCTCACGCACTGGTGTGCGAGCTGCGCCTTCCCTGGCGCTATGCAAATAATGTGCCCTCTTGGCGCTAGGGCACCCCACACTCTCTGGGGTCCCTATAATTGAGGCCTCCTCCAACCCCTACAGCCTCACCCAAGCCTCTGGGTGTAATATACAGAGCCAAACGTAAACTAGAGCCTCCTGGCTATAACCCAAACATAAAGCCCCCCTGGCTAAACCTTTAGTGCCCAATCCTCTCAGGGCTATCATGAGCTGTACTCGCTCATCGGGCTCCTCCCCATATGTCGGCTGAGGGAGCTCCTGCCTCTCCGGCTGCTGGCCGAGAACTGCCAGCCTGGCCTCAGCCCTGAGCTTTATAAGGGCCAGGCCCTGCCTCCTACAGGCAGCTGGCTCCGCTTGGTTGCTCCAGCAACCCGCAGCTGCGCTCATTACCTGAGCAAGCCTCAGCTGGGCTCGTTATGTCAGGCCAGGGCGCGCTCACTCGCTCCCTGGCAGTTTCTCCACTCTAGGAGCAGGGGCACCGAGGTGCCCTGCGACATACACATTGTCATGTATCAATATACCAACAATGAAAGGGGTTCTCTTGTTTGATTGTGGTTATTTTCAGCCACCTCCTTCCCCCTCCTCTCCTGAAAATCCCTTGTGGTTGGGTTTACCTTGAATAGCCTAACAATTAGCTATTTTCTCCTCCCCCCCAAATTGCTAATTGCTATTAATTGTAGATCATAATTGAGAAAAGTGGCACAAAAAGGGTTGCTGTGGTCCAAAAATGTTAATCAGTTTTAGAAATCCTAGTCATTTTACAGATCAAGTCAACGCCATATTTTACATTTTGGCTAGCTTGGAGTAGTTACTTCCTTGTTTAGAGTAATTACATTAGCAGGTACTTTTTAAAAGGGCTTAACTGTGGATCAACCTATCATTTTTTAGGGATTTGGCTAAGTCCGGACACATGTGAGTAGTACTTGACTTCATGTGTGGTGCTTCTGACTTTAATGGAGGTACGTATGGACTAAGGTCTTAGTCAAGATGAGCAAAGGTATCAGATTCTTTCCTTTGGGACTGTTGTATTGTGCTCTGGGATAGCCCCTGTTGCTACAAGTTGCTTAAGGATATGTGCAACTTCATGTATCATCAACTTTGTTTTGTTTAAAAATGCATGCATGATTAAGCATTCCTTCACATAGTTCTGTCTTTTTTTCTGTTTTCTGTTTGTTCATAACAATCAGGGCATCCAGTTCTGCATTTTCTAACGATGGCATCAGGTTTTTTTCCCTTCGATAACACAAAAGCTTTGAAGTGCTGCGCCGTTTGTTACAAGTAGGTTGATACTTCCCCAGTAAGGATGTAATAGCAGCCAAAACAAGCCTCCTTGTGCCAATATTACACCTGACAAATTAGGCACACGACTGGAAAAGGGTGGGCCCATCCTTCTGTTTAATGCTCATTTCCTCTCATTTCCACATTAACAGGAAGTAGTTGGAATGGAAAAAAGGCTTTCCTTAAAGATCCAAACTATCTGAAGGTCTGGATTTTACTACTCCTTGCAAACAAAAAACTTGGAAACCAGCTAAATCCTCTGATTTGGCCTTCATTTGCAATGACTTATTGAACCCCTACTGACGGCACGATGAACAGGATGTTATGATTTATTTAACACTTAAAGCGGGTGTGAGAACAAGGTGGATGGTGCCCTTAGATGTAGTGTGTTAATAATTTATTGCTGTAAGTACTTAATTTTTCCTTGGGGAAGCCTTTGATGGCAGGCTGCTGCAGCGTGTTTAAGTGATGTGTATTAAGCTGTGCCACGTACAGCAAAAATAACAACACTAATAACGATAACAAAACAAAATCAGAGGGACCTTTCATTTGGATTGTTCAGTAAGAACTTGCAGCTGACATTCGAGCACCATCTGAAGCGGATTGAGGACATTCCCTTAATGATATACAAAATGTAGAATTTACCTTGTAAAGGCTTTAGTAGCATGGTATACACACAAACACAGAGAAAACTGACTCCTACAAAACACTGCCTGGCTCCTAGAAGGCCATTGGAGAGCAGTCACAACGCCTTTAATAAATAAATAAATCAAGTTACATCTACTACATTTGTACCACAGGGGATTCTGACCAGGAACAGACTCACAAAAAATGTTATGTCTGACTAGCTTTAAAGTTGAACTGCTGCTTAATAATGTTGTAGCATGCCTCAGAGGGTTTATCCTAAAGCACCTTCTTTTGAATGGCCTGTATTCTTTATCTAGAATACAGGACCATCCTTTAGAAACCTTTTTTATGTCAAAGTTACTCAGTGAAATAATGCATAGATCTTCTACCCTCTGGAGATCAGTGTTCAGTTCTGCTTCATGTCATACACTGAAGGCCCTTGGTGAATTTAGCAAGCAAGATCTGTAGGAATCCCTGCACCTGTGGATAAAGGACTTCCATAATAAATACATATTTCTGTTTTTTCCTTCTGAGGATGCATGCATCGGTATAAGTTATACTTTAATGTAGACAGGCAGGCAATACATTTCACTTTTAAGGGATGAAGTAATGGTTTTAGCAAATTACATTCATCGCTTTAATCTTATATTTCCATGCACACTGAGTTAAATGTTGTAAAACTATCAATTCTGTCAAAACCTAGCAGAAAGAAAACAAGAGACCCTGCAATCTTAATGTCCAAACTGACTGGTGATTTTCAGGAATTAAATGCACAGGAATTCCAAATCTTTTTGATCTGAGATGTCTAGATGACTTTTGTTTTTCCATAATTGTATGAGGTTCCTACATAGTATTTAAGAATCAATTATATTGCAATTGATGTAATTAACTCTAATAATCCAGTAAAAGTCAGTAGGAGGGCTATTCAAGTCAATAGAAAAGAGGTACTATATTATGAAGGTGTTATTAACCTATACAGAATTTTACTAGACATTTCCTTTTCTTACATAATAAATATACAGTGGTGAGGAAGGCTGTCATTATAATTTAATGGGAACAATGGCTCATTGCTTCCTTTCCTGTACAAGCCTTAACTAATTCTACATACAGTGTATAAGTAAAATGAAGTAAAATGAATCCAGCAAACTATTTTTTAATTATCCATCAATCATCTGTTGCTCCATGATTAAAACCTGTGATGCTTTCAGCACTAATACAGATATTTGGGGAGTGGCAGGAGATACGCGCCTGCCTTCCCATTCAATTATTTATACCGCTTCCCATTTCATGATTAAGGGTACTTATTGAAATCAGTCCTGAAGTCAAAGGAAGCTCCCAGAGGAAGGCACTGGTACTTTGCTGGATCCAGCAAAGTTTCTATTTACATATGCGTAAGATACTTGACTACCTCCTTGATGCTTATGAAATAAGTTACACAGAACCCTTTGAGGGAGGAAAACATTTCTAACCTCCATTTCAAAATTGGGGAAACCAAAGATCTTTCAGACATATATTGACAACATTTCATAGAAGCAGAACAGTGGCTGCCGTGGTTCCCTTGCTTTACTTGTGGGAGGTTCAGGTGTTAGGTCTGTGTTATGTCAGGGTTGATGGTAGTCTTATGTACAGTTTAGATATTGGATCATATGGGATGGCTTGGATGTGGATGATCCTGCCTCAGGCAGGAGGTTGGATGAGATGATGTTTGAAGGTCCCTTCCAGCCTGGCTTCTCTATGATTCTATGATTATATAACTTTCCCAAGGTCACACAGCCAGTAGGGGCTGGGGTAGCGTGGGTGCTAACATGCATGGTTGACAGCCGAGAAGTTGCAAGATTGCAGCCACAGCAGAAATGTTCACGGTGCAGCCATGTCAGATTCTGTAAATTCTGCTAAATACTTTGCCACAAGGGCACAAAAAAGAAAAGGATACAGCCAGTAATTATCTTCCAACACCTAAGTCAGTGCCTTAACCATTATACCCTCCTCCCTCCCTTATGACATATCCGGAAGTTTTGCCTGAGTAAAGCTATTAAGACTGAGCCTATTAAAAATGTCAAGCTTCTTTACCTTTTCCAGTCTAAGTATAAGCCTAGGTCCGACACAAAGACTGCACTGGTCTTATGGGACAATGATCTCCTGGCAGTGAATGAAGATCAGCTGTTTGCTCTGGTATCTTTAGATTTATTAGCTGCTTTCAAGATTGACATACGTTTGATTGTTGTATAGACCCGTCACGCTTTTCTCTCTGAGGAATTGCAATAGGCGGTCATAGACAACCATTCTTCATGCCAAAGTGTACAATGACACAAGTACATTTCTGTAACCTGCCCGATTCAATGTGCAAATGAAACCATTGAAAGGGTCTGTGAAGAGGAACAGGGTGTAGTGTTTTCATGATGCCTCCAACACCAATTTGTATTGCTTTATTCATTCAGCGAAGCTCAGCATTTCAACAAAGGTCTTGTTGAGAGTAGGGTATGGATGAAAATGAGATGATTTGGGCCAGAGAAACCAGAGGTGAGGATCATGAATTAGAAGAAGCTACGGAAGGGGAAAATACCAGTACTTAGGCTGTGGGAGGGCATTCAGCATTGGTCAGAGTTCCAAAGTGGGCAGAATTTTAGATCCTTGTTGCTTTTAGATGATTGTGTCAGAACAGTAACCAAGTCAACATTTTACTATTGGTAATGAGCTAGGAGGTGGTATCCTATTTTTTCCATGCCTTTGTTAACTTGGACTATTCCAACCTACTGTACTTGGGACTTAATCCATCCAGAGACTGGGAGGGTGCAAAAGGGTTTGCTGCTTGGATTTATTGGTCACCTAAATTAATTTGTTTTCAGTAATTCAATACATTCTTACACTGCATGGTGGGGTGATCCTTGCCAGGTGATTGCAGCTTTATATAACAGAAAAGTTTGTGATTATTTGTGTATGGGCATTTCACAATGCTGTTTAAATCAAGCTAAATTTAGAACTGACTGGAATAAATTCATCCTTGGTGTGACTTCATTAAAATCAGTGAATTTATACCAAGATCACCCAGCTTCATCCCACAGTCACTGTCATTGCAGCTGCTGGAGCCCCTCTGCTGTTTCAGCATGGCTCTTGAACCCAGGGAGTTAATATTGCTCACCTTCCTGCCCTTCCCAATTACCCACCACCAGAACTGGCGTTTTAGCTGTCCCTGGCAACTGAGATAGATGGCAAAGGGAAGGGAGTTCCTGGGTTCTGGATCCACACTGCAACAGCAGCTTTGGCAGCAATGGAGATTGGTGCCACTGCTACTAGTCGTGAGTTATCTAGAGTTGACCCATAGGGAAAAATGAGTTTGATGCTCCTGCATTAGAGTATAAATTAGCCACTCTAGCAGAGGAAGATTGGATTTTCATTTTGAATATTCTTTTCTACCTCCCAAACACACACACACACACACACACACACACACACACACACCCTTTCTCTCAACTCCATAACCTTCCTATCTTATGCATAATAAAGTATGTCTGCAGAGAGGGAGAAAGAGTTGCAGTGTTGCACTAAATAAAATTAACATGAAGATATTCAATTCTGATTTGTAACAAGGGTGTTGATTTAAAAAAAATCAGAGCAATAAAATAAATACTGTACCAATATCAGAATCTTTCCATCCAGAACTGCAGACTACATTAATAGAATGCATGAGCTTTCACTATAAGAACAGAGACAGGCAAGCTTGCCGTCCTCTGCTGAAAGAACACATTGTACATTTGCTAAGCAATCACCTCCTGCCAGGGATCCTCAATGCAATGCTTAATCTAGCTTGGGACTCCCCGATGCAAATTTGTTTGATGACAGCAAATTTGTCTAGATAATTAAATACACTGTATTGCTCTCACTGTCTTATTCCAAGCTTCATGAGGAGTAAAATAGATTTTGTCTTATTTCACAAAGGCATCACCTTAATCCAGTGGTGACTCTGGGATATCAAAGAGAGTCTAAAGACAAACTGAGCAGGCAGTAATCAAAAGTTAAGCATCTCACCTGCTGCATACCAAAGCAGTGCTTCAGCTTCCATGGAAAATACCCAGAGCTATGCTGAAAGGGTTATATATGATATTACATATTAATGATTAGTTTGCCATGATAGAGTCAGTTTGCTAAAAGAACACTGTGGGATTTTGATATTCCCTGTTGTACCACAATACCTACCCTCAATGCAGAGTCCTATGGCAAATGTTCCCCATTGCCATGACCTTTGTTGTCATTTGTGTTATATAAACATAAAGGACTTACCTGCCATGTAATGCCATCTGTTCATCTGTGAGTGACGGTGGATATTGCAGCTATTCTACTGACTGGTGCTGCACTCTCTGTTCAGTTTTGGCTGCAATGACCTAAGCAGGTCTTCAATCCGTCCACCTTTTGGAGCTCCATTCCTAGACTGGTTGCCAACCAAGGCTGAAAAGCCCAGTCCACCTTGCCATGGCATCAACCTTTTTGCTGGCATTTCTTCTACCAGAGGTAAGAACTAGTATCTCTCCTTCCCTCTACTTCCCTCGCGCCCCCCGTCCTCTCCCAGGTTACTTGTCCACCCGAAACTGTTGGCACCATAGAGGTTGCTAGGTTATTTCCCGCCACCCAGCTCTTGGAGTTGACAGCTGCATGTAGTGCCATTTACTGCCACAATGGTAGCAGGCTTGGCCTGGCCTGACCTGACTCTAACACCTGCCATGTACATTAGTAGTTTTTCAGGTGTCTTTGGAACTGCAATCCCATATGGACAATCAGTGCCAAAAATGATAGAAGTACAGCAATTCAGCCATCAAAACTTCCTTTATTTAAATCCCCAAACACCACTTAGTTATTAAATAATATTTGTTCTTTTACAGTACACACAAACATGCTTCAAAATGCTTGGAGCAGACCCTCAGGTGGCATAAGGTATCATAGCTCCACTGCCTTCAATGAAGTGAGGAAAATTTACACCAGCTGAACTTTGGCCCCCTAGTGAAATTACAATATACACAATACAATAGTAAAAAAAGACTTTAAAGTATAAATTAAGAACATCCCTATGTAAGAAAAGATTCCAATGTTTAGGCTTCCATGGAAAATCACTATGCTCTTATCTCTATTTTACTTTAAAAAATACTTGGGACCACAGCATTAGGTAGCACTGTGAAAAACAACTAAATATAGCTGTAGATCATGGTGGGTGTGAATGGAAAACAAAGGAGTCAGGAGCTGAGTTCCTGCTGCTGTTACATCATTATAACACCCATAATTATGTTATTATGTACACTGCCCACTTCAACTGTATCTGGAGACCACTTGAAATGATACAAATCTAATTAATAGCATGATATGTAATCTTAGTTTCTTTGGTAAGTATAAGTACTAGCTTCTATGGTAAAGTATAAGTACTAACTTCTATATGTGTTCCAGAACAAGCAAGATTTTTGTTTTGCTTTTGTTCTCCAGGGTGGTCATTAGAATGAATGTACAGAAGAATTGAAAAGTTATTTTTTTCAAAACCTCATTGCTTAACTTACATTGCCCATGCACAAAAAACATATTTCCATTCTGAAGGCTGTAATATATGTAATTCTTCCTCCCCTACCCCAAACATCAAAGCACACAAGTATAAGCTCAATACAGACTGTAGCCACACAGTAAACCATAACTTAACAGGCAGCCTTGAGCAGGCCATGCTGCTCTACATAGACTGCCCCCAATGCTAGAAGTAGGGCACCATGTCCATGTGACACTTCAGGAGTGTTAACTAGTACAGGTGAAAGACAGGACCAGTTACCCACTTCCAAGTGGTACAGTACTTCCAGTTTAGGAAGCAACACAATTGGAGCAGCACACTATGCTTAGAGTGTGGCTACTGCTGGCTATATGGTAAGTTTACTATGAAGCTCTGGCTCAGGTTTTGTATGAAATGTAGTGAAAACAGTCACAACAAACACATACATACAACTTCTGTGAAATCCCAAACCTACTGAAATCCCTTTGAAGTCACTTTAAGTTCCCAATGTAAACTTTACTGTTAATCTTTTTTTATGCTTTTTCGTCTTCATTTACATTTACAATCATTCTGCCTGAAAATAGATACAGCAACTTGCTATAAATAACCGGAAGCACAGAGGAAAGTCTTCAAAATGGCAGGCATTTCACTGCCAGGACATTTAAAAGAAAGGTCTAAGTGCACTGGAGGGGGAAAAAAATGCATTGTCAAGATGCCTTAGCCTGACAAAGGGTTTTTGAACCTGAAAGCTTGCTTAATAATTATTTTCCAACTATTTGGGTTGGTCTAATAAAAGATATCAGATTCACCCAAGGAGCCTTGTCAAGATGATGAACTTAAAATGATGTTCACCAAGATAGAGTGTATTTTTCCTCCATTGAAATAAATATTGAAAAAACATATTTCAAATGATGTCTTCAACTCTTAGCTGGTTTATTTCAGATTCATAGGGAAGAGGCCTAAATATATTTCTATGACATCTGCTAAACTTTTTTCTTATGTTATAATGTATTAAATGTTTATTGCCACCAGCTTGTTCTCAGAATTCGCCCTTAAAACATTTTTGCATCACCAGAGAAGGGGTTTGGATGCCAATGAGCTGTTCTGTCCTATTGAAAGAATAGAATGGTTTCCTCTGCAATATGTACAAAGAGCAAGTAAATTTAGGCAGTTTATGCAAAACACAAAATGGCATGTGCCATCTGGAAATTCACACAAAAGCCATGGGCAGTTAAACACATCTTAAGACTTTGGCATGTAAAATTTATATATTTTAAGTCTTAAAGGGCCATGCAAACTCAGAGCTCATTATGATTGCATTCGTGTCTCCACCAAATAAAATAAACAATGAAATATACCAATTGCAGCGTCCATAAACAATGGTGCAAACAGGCTTCTAGGAACACCTGCCTGTGGCATTAAGACAAGTTAAACTTTACATGATGGAAAGAAAACAATGCTTCAAGTGAATCCATGCTTTAAATGGTCAAGGTATACCCTTAAATGATGTTGCCTAAAATTTGAATTCCTGTTCAGCATGTTATCTTACTGAGCTATGGTTTAGCTATGTAACTGTCATGCATTTATTTTCTGTGGAGGCACCTTTAAATCTCTAAGGACTTTTCTACTTCCAGAAAGAAGGAGCTCTTACATCTTCAAGTGCAGTGCAGGTTGTCACTGGAATCATATGGTGTAGGTTCCCTGTACTTTAATCCTTTCTCAGTTATTGTTTCCTTAATCTAAAATAAAGGCAATTTTGACAAAAAGTCCCTGTGTATAGAAAAACAGAACATTTTATAATAATCCCCAACATATGGTCTCTATCTATGGTAACATCATAAATGATTCCACCTTTGTTCACTCACCAAATGTAAATCCAATAAAATGCAAAAAGCAAAACCCTCTCCCCTCAGCACGCATTCAGATACATGTGGACGGACACCAGTGCCCACGTATAGCTTCAGAGAAGTCAGTGAGACTCTGTACAGAATCTGTCCATGCAGATCTGATTGCTGGATCAGGGACTAAGACCTAGTTCCTCAAAGGGTGCTTATACAAGTTACATTTTCATGTGATCAGGCCCCTGAAAGTGTTCTACAGCCATGCCATGATATATGTGCAAGGCAGCAGAGCACTTTTAAAATGGCCGATTGCATGAAATATTAACCCTTATCAAATGAGGTATCAAATGAAGGCACTCTGCTTTAGAGCACTGTAGGGAACTTGTGTTCCCTAGGGGTAATTGTTCACGTTGTGGGCTGGGCTGATGCAGCCCAGCCCCTCCCCTGGGGCTGTTAGTAGGGAAGGAAGGGGGTGGGGGGCGAGCCGCACTGATCTACCTCCTGGGCTTTGCCTGGCCTGAGCTGGAGGGAGGGTGGAGCGGAGCCCTCTCACCTAGTGGGCCTGGCCAGGCTCCTCCCAGTAACCCACCTGAGGTAGCTGGGGGGCAGCGGGGCATGAGGAGAGGGAGCTCCGTTCTACCCTACACGCCGCCAGCTCAGGCCAGGCAAAGCCCAGCCAGCAGCTTGGTGCCCTTCCCTCCCTTCCTCCGCGCTGACATCTCTAGAGCTGGGAGTGGGAGGGCAGGGCTGGGGAGAGGGGTGGATCAGCAGCATCCTTGTAAGGTGCTGGTGTGCCCCAGCTGCTGGCCAGGAAGGCTGGTACAGGCAGGCTTGATCCCGCTGACCCAACAGACAAACAATTGTTAGGTCCAGGGGTGGCAGGGGCACTCTAAGTCATGACACTTTATGTTAAGCGTCATGAGTTAGAGTGGGGGCCTGAATGTCTGTCTGTGCCCCAAGGCTAGAAAGCTGGGTTTATCCAGAGTCTGATGGTCTGGGCTTTGCCTTGCATCAAAACAGGCATGGGACAGTCATTTACACATGCAGATTGATATGGCAATTGATTTGAATTTGCTCCAAATTTTCTCAGGGAAAAAGTGTTATTTCTGTACTTCACAGGTACTTCATAGATACCTAAAGTGGGACAATGGACTTGTACGTGCTCAAATATCTGAGTGCCCTAACTACTGAGCTATACAGTCAGATTCTCTAGCACAATACATTTAATTGTATATGTGAAGTAAAATAAGATCAATCTAAATAGACCCTGCTCAGCAGCTGCTAAGTCACCACTTGAGAATCTAGATTTAGAAAACTACCACTTTGACTTGAAGAATTCCCTAGATGTGAACACATAGGTTACTATGCAAGCTCAAAGGCAACCTAAATAAATTTACTTCTGTGCATAAGTATTGGCAGGATAATGGCCTAGAGGCTAATGGAGCTGAAGTATAAGGTATGGAATGTAAGATAAAGCAATATTTTTTATACTGAAGTTTATCCCCGCTTGGTAGTTCCATGTTTTTATTTTGCTGGATTTTCGTTCTTAAGGGTTTTTTCCCAGTCTAATTTTGGAGATGATACAACATGAAAGGTCTCTCAGTTCAGTTCACAAAAAGGTAAGAAAATGCTACAGTTAAAGTTCCAGTGGTGACATCCAAATATCTGCATTGCACAGGCTATTAACTTGGGAGTAGGTTGCACTACATAAACTACAGTACATCAAAGTACACAAGCAAAATAGTAGTAGCAGCTATGAGAATCACAAGTGAATTAATACCATTTTTACAACCAACTATAACCTGTGATTTTCCTCATTTTAAGACCATCTTAGCATTACATTAATATATTTTTTATCATTTAGTTTTCTAATTTTTTCTGAGGGAGAGAGGAAGAGAAGAAAATTGGCCATACTTAGTGTTGTAAATACTAGCGTTAGTATTTACATGCTCCTAGTTCTGGGCTTCACCAAGGAGCTCACACCATGCCAGACAATGGCAGAGGTAGGCCAGAAACTGCTTTACTTTACAATGCCTATGACAGAGCCATCCAACAGTACAGGATAGCCAGGGTGAAGAGAGCTCTGGCTGTGCCTCAGCCATATTGCCTGGCACTCTACTACACTGGGCAGGGGAAGACTTAAGTGCCAGTATGCTAGCCTTGTGTCACTGGGAAGCAGTTTTACACCATGAGTGATATCTAGAATGCTGTTTCCCCATCACCACCACTTTTGCCACCTAAGCTAAAAAAATATTAGAAGAACAGGGGACAGAAGTAAGGACCAGGTCTTTTGGTCCCAGATCTTTTACCAGCATTAAATTCACACAAAAAACAACTAACTGCAATATTTTATTCAGCCTAGCCTATACAAGCTCTTAGCTCATAACACGGCTTCTCTCATGGCACCTGTGTGTGGATGAACGCGCACCCCACATGTACAAACACAGCATGCTCTAATAGGATTCTCAGGCAATCATCTCCTCTTGTAAAACACCTACCTTGGAAAAGAAATTGTCTGCAGGAAGTGAAGAACACTAATAGAAATAAAAGTATGGATCTCAGAAGAGGCACATTACTGAGTGAAGAGCACAGGCTCATGCCATCAACAGACTTGAAGTGAAACATTCCAGTGATTAAGCTGTAACAGGACAGTTCAAGAATGAATTGAGGATTCCAGGCATATCACAGAGCTGACATCCTGAGACTCCAGGGGTTGGGTGGTAGCTGCTCTTCTGAACCTGCTGCCAGCCAAGCCTTGGAGTGTCACTTATATCAGCTCCAAAGTAATCTTCTGGCCCACCCTTCAAGCAAGAGACAAGATGTCATGATCAGCTAATAGAAAGTGACAAGAAGGGATGAAATGGATGAGGAGGAAGGGAAATCTTAGGATTCAAAAGGCATTATTCTTTTCTCTAATACCAGCCATGCTAACTAACTATGTGGTTTTGTTAATTATTAGGTTATCCAAGCATATACATCCATTTTTAAATATAGCATTCATTTTTCTACTACTACATAAATCAAATTAGCCAACAACTCTCAAAGTATTCATAAATATGGCAGTGACTTCAACGCCTTGGGTAAAAACTGCTCTTTTGTAAACAAAGTTTTAATAAGAAAAATAGGACTATTCAAAGAGTTTATGTCTATTTATATTTCTGTCTAAGGATTTTATATCACTGCCCATCATCATAGGGTTGGCAATATAAAAACCTTAGATAAAAGAATAACTAGCATCCGCAATAAGAATAGCAATCCTTGGCTTTCTTTTTTGGGGTAAAAATTCTGTCTGTCAGTCTTACAAACTGCATCTGTAACAAGATGACTAGTTTGTTCTCTTGTAAAATGTTATTTAACACAGCCCAAACAAACGTGTTGAGAAGTTTATCCTACAAAACACTGACAAAGTTTTCTCTTTAAGGACTGTTCCAATGCCACCTATAACTATAGGGGATGTCAGATGGCTCACAGCTGCCCATCCCCTCCAACTACTGGGACTCACATGCACATAACCTCAAAGTACTGGGTCAAATCTGTAAAATTTGAATGAACATCTAATCAAAACCTTTTAAGATCATAGCTCGTTGGAGGTCTTCTAATCAACTGTCTCTTACTAAGTGCACATACAGTTCCTAGCTGAATATAGTACTAATCTTGGCAGGGGCCCGCAAGCACTACAATAATACATATAATAAATAATAACAACATGCTGCTGTGTTCAGTATAGAGAGAAACAAATACTGTAGATACATAGATGATTCCTTTCATTTTGTAAAGAATTCCAAGACTAAATGCAACAATATGTTTTGAAGCTCATGCCAAAGCGTGCAAAAACCTGTAGTAAATGTAACTGAACATTTGATAATGAGCACTGTTTCTTCCACTCAACATATTTTTTTGGTGTATTTGTTTGTAAAGGTAGAAATAAGTATAGTAACACAAGCTGTTCTTTAATGCCATAGGCAAAGAAAATCACTAGTCATCAACTACAACATTTTATCATCTTTGGAAGACAAAAGTATATGCCTTTTCATTATTCAATACTTCTCAGATAGGGCCTGATCCTGAAAACCTTACTCTTTTGAGTAATCTTTGATTTCACGGATATTATTTGTAGAAAACAATTTGCGGAGATGAGCAAAGGTTAGAGAAGCAGGCATGTAATCTTCCTATATTTTAATAGTTATTTTTGTTAAAGATAAAACTGCAGATTTTATGTGCAGTGTAATAGAAACAGCATAGTACATACATATGTAGCATTTTGACACATATCTGCAGAGACTGCAAATACTTAAAAACACTTAGAGTAATTATTAGAAGTCATAGCCAAAATAACATACATCAACCTTGATTAGTTACACTAAAAAGCCCCTATAAATTAATAGTCTAAAAACAGGAAAATTAGCATCATGTTAAAGTATGAATGGCTAATAAAAAAAATTTAGCTAAAACAGATTAAGGTTCAAATCTAGGTCACAAAAGGAACTGATTGAGGAAAGCTGTCATTTTCTCTTGGATTGTATGGCTGTTTTAGTGACACTGTTTCCTCTGAATCAGAGTCTTCTAATGAAAAATTACACTGCTGGGGTTAATAAAGAGTGTGCACATTTGTTTAGACCAAGATTTCAATTAAAATGCCATGTGCAGAGAAAAAGGCTAATTTCTTGCTTAAAGGTGAAGTGAAATAAAAATAAACTAACTAGTCACTAATAAATCACGCTGAATATTCCACTCCCTATGCCTGCTGTGGATTTACCCTGGGGGAAGTGTCCCCCCAAACCTAAATCCTTATTAGCCTCTACTGTTTCTTCCAGGATAGGGCAGCTTTAAATTCCAGCCAGGCTTCTTCAGGAGCTTGCCAGTGCAGGCTTTCCCAGAGAGGTGCTATATTTATGCACTTCTTGCTGGTTTGCCCCTTTCCCACCTTTGGTTGGTGAAGTCCCAGAAACATACATTACTACACCCCTTCCTCTATAAACCTGCTGTACTTGGAGACGAAGAACTAGCACACAAGCGGATCACGCCCTGTATATGCTTGTTTAGCTATGAACTCAAGTGTGTTTCTAACGGCAGCAGGAAGTCTTCTACCCAACAAAACCTGTCTTTGGGCACTCACACTCTAGTGCTTCTTGGCAAGAACTGATGACAACACTAACACTTAAACAATATAGGCAAAGCAGGCCTTAATGCTTTGAGGCAGGTCAGAAAAACAAGCTTTTGTATGTAATCCCCCCCTGCTGAACAGAACTGTTTCCTGTTACCTATGATGAGTAAAGCTGACTAGAAGATTTCTAGGAAAGTCAGTATGTTGAGTTTGGGGGATACTTCCCCTCCCTCAGTTTACCTGAATCAATTTGTGTAAAAAAAAAAGGGAAAGACATAGAGCCTCTTAGGTTACCACTAGCTGGAAACACAGAGCCTTGCAAGCCCTAGGAGGTGGGGATAGGGGAAGTGGCAGGCAGGGGGAAGAAGGTAAGGCAGTGGCAGGGTTGTGGTGTATTAGACAACATTTTAAAAAAATTAAGAACAAGAGCCAAAAAACAAAAAGCACCGTACTGATAAGACTGGGCCCTGAGGCGAGGCTAGGGATGTGTGTGTATGATCCTGTGACATTCTGCACATATGAGGTTCTTCACTGATATGCATTAGATAGTGAACACACTACTCCAGAAAGGTGGATGGTAGCAGTGCCTTTTTGTCCTAGGTTTGCAGAGTGCTAGACACAATGGTGTCCTGGCTCATGACTGGAGCTCCTAGGCGCTCCAGTAATAATCACCCTCCTCAGAGTTGTACTATTAGATTTTTGCACCCTGGTTGATGTGTGACCCTGTCCGGTGCATCCCTCCATAGCAGAGCAGCCCCCCTCCCATAGAAAGAACTAGCCCAGCTACAGCAAACACCTTTGGATTGTGCACTGTGCTTAGCCCCATACCAGTATGGAACCAGAAGCAGTGTAACCCTATTAGTGTGGCACTGTGGATAGGCGAATGAGTTCTGCTGAGAAGTGTGCTTGTGCCCCTAGTGGCCTTGCAGGCTGTATGGCAGCATTGCTTGCACTGCCCAGAGTATGGCTCTGATCATCACCATCCTGCCTAGCCTGCTAGTCAGCAGCCTATGTTGTTGCTCTTGTTGTTGCTTTTATTAGATCTGATCAGGGTCAAGAACCCAACCTGAGAGGCACCATATGAACAGTAATAAAATAGACAGTTTATGTCCCAGAGAACTTGCTGCCTGAATTTCTGACAAGTTGCAACAAGTTCTGTAACAGCCTTTTTTCTATTGCTAAAGAGAGAACTTCTGTGTACAGAGCCTAAATTCACTGGTGAAAAATATAAAGGAAAATAACTGGCGGTATGCAGTCATTGTATGGAGTCTTTTAATACTTGTTTGTTCTGAACCTGAATGAAACCAATTTTCATTGAGCAAAGTAGATTAACATTCAGAAGAAAAGTAAGTTATTTGTGGAAGGAAGATCATTTGAGACCTTGCAGAATTTAAAACATCAAAATCACACAAATAAGATTACTGTGCCCGAGATCACATTTTTATCAGCACGCAAAATGCATGTCACTTAACAATGCATACCTTCAGCGTGGAATGAAATGGCCCTCCAGCAGTGATGTCAATATTTAAATCAATATCCCTTGAAAGGAAAAAAATCTAACTCATCGGTATAGATTGAATTTTTTTTCTTATGAATCTCTCAGGAGGTAAACAGCATATTTCTGTTACAAGAGCAACTGAACAACGAACCAAACAGGCCTAATCATTCCTAGAATTCAATAACATCATGTTCTGAAATTATTAATGTTCTTACAAATGTGAATCAACCTTTACAGCAGGAATTTCTTCCCCTTCTGGAAAAAGGGGACCAAATTATTGCTTACTTGATTCTGCAGCATTTTATGCATCAACTCCCATCAACTCCCAATCATTTTTGCAAATATTTAAATGTCCAAGGATTCACAAAGACACTTATCTTAGCTATATTTCTACCTTCTACTGACACCACTGTTAGACACTGAGACACTTTGAAAACTGTGATTAGATGCTTATCTGCATGTTTAGATGCCTAAATATCTTTAAAAATCTGGCTTTTAGTACCATAAGAAGAATTGGACTCTTTGATCCAAAAGCAAATAAATCACAAATAAATCATATCATTGTCTTTGTTAAGTAAACCAACAGATGTCATTTTTTCCTTAAAACCTGTTGTTATATAAATTAAACAACCAGGGAATTAAAAAAGAAGATTCTTTAGGTGCTAATCGACCTGTAAGAATGTTTAGTTTTCTTAAAAAGCACCAAGCTCTGGAAAGTAAATTAAAATTGTTAGCCAAGACCTGGCTTTATGTCTTCAGTGGGAGAGATCATAATCTAAACTAAAAAACATTTTTCCTTTTCTTTCACTTGGTGATTTAAGGTTACACGACAAAACCAAGATTAAGATTATGCCAGGGAAATTCACAAGAGATGTTTTTGTGGTTCTCTGGTGCTATTGCTTTTAGTCACAACTGTAGGTTTGTGTCCATCCAAGTTGGTAATAGCTGAGAGTTGCTGCCATCTAGCCTATGTGAGGTGAGCTGGTGGTTTCAGTTACAATTGGGCAACTGTTGGTATTTCCAGGGGCTCAACTACAATAAAGATCATACAAGGCAGGGAAAGTTTTCCAAATAGTCATTTAGACATAATGATTTGGTCCAGCATACTTTGTTCAAGGCATGCTGTGTCTAAAACATATTTTTGAAAACTGTTCCAGAGGCCAGGCAGTGCTAATTTTAACAAAATCCACCCTGAGGGCAAATCCATGCTAGATGAAACCAGTTAAAAGAGTGAACCAGAAACTACATTTGGTAGATTTTGCACTTGATTTATAAACAGGAATTGAAAACCCACTTCTTGGAGGTTGGCAGATGCTTTGCTCTCATTGTGAATACAAAATGGTAACATCTGACAGTTTGAGGTTTCAGTTTCTGATCCAAGTGGAGGACAAAGTATCTTCTAACATCCCAGATAGGATGGTTCTTCAGTAAGGCTGAGGCACATTTATGTAACAAATGTTCAGAAAAGCACTGCTAAGGCTTGTGCTTCTCTGTGGATAGATGTTCCACAGGCCCCCGGTTTCCTGGGCTGTCAATCCAGAAACTTCCACAAGCACTAAAATAGATCATCAGCTGGACTAAACTAACAGGTGAGCCACTGGATTTGGTCTACACCCATCATTCATTTACAATTTTTAACTAAAAAATTCAGAGCAAGTTTGGGAAGACATTCCAGTGATACTGCCAGAACATGCTACCTCTAAAACATGGGATTTTAACAGCATTCACAACTGCTTGTTACACACTGAAGGAGAAAACCACTGGTTATTCCAGAATGATTTAAAAATAAACAGAGAACAAGTAATCAAAACGAAGTATTGTAAAACTATTAAACAGGCAGGCAGCACAATGGGGGAAAGAGATGGCATGTCATAGCATGTCAGGGCAGGACAGGGTTGAGATGCAGTATAACATACCTCCAACAGCTTGCAGCAGGTGTATGACCCTTAGACAAAATAACCAACTTTTGTAAGTCCAGGTAATCCTTACACTATTTAATTTTTGCCAGGCCCAATATTAAGACAAACTGAGAATCAGGGTGCTTTAATCAATAACTGTTGGTCATACTTGTCTCATTTGATCCATTGCAGCATAGGAAAAGGTTTAGCACATGATGTTTTTCTAAACATAAATTGTGGTATGGCTGAATTTCAGTATTGGGAAAGGTACAAATGAATAATTGTACAAAAATAATCACCCAAAAATGTGTTGTGAGTAAATGCATCTAAATAAAGCATGCTGGTGTGCATGTTTAAAATGAGCAGGATGTTAAACTATACTTTCTAGGTAGGTGAAGTTAATGTTCAGTGTCACTCAATCAGTCTTTTCCCATGAAAAATCTGTGAAAGCTTAGGTGTTACCAAGCGCTGATTTGTAAAGCAACTATTAATGGAGTGACAGTTAATTATTGACAGCTGTGGACTACTTTATCTCTCAATCAAAACCTGGCCCTATCCCAAACAGTGAGCAATTTACAACCAGAAAGGTAAATTAGCCCACGTGCCTTTTTATTCTGAATTCTAGCTTTGCTTTTTTGTATCACCTCCCCCCCCCCCCCCCCCCCCCCCCCCGATTACTGAAATCATGTCTACATTAGGGGTCTGCAAAGCAATTTAACCCACTGGTGCAAATTCCCAGGGTAGGTGGGAGGTATGACTTAAAGGAGGGTTTGCACTGGTGAAACTTCAAATCCAGGCACTTTCTATCAGTACATCTACAGTGGGAGTTTGCACTGGTACAGTACAGGATTGGTACAGGAGTTCTATCATTGTGCAAAACCCCTTAATCTAGATGAACACAGAGATCGTGGTAAGAAATTAAACAAAACAAAACAAATTAAAAGAAGCTGGAAGTTGTCTCTGAAGGAGCTGGTGATTCCCTGGTGATCACCAACCCATGTCAAGGTGGTCACCCTGCTTAACCCCACTTGGCAGGGAGTGGGAATTACCAAGGGGAGATACATCTGGAGCTGCCTGAGATAAGAGGTGTCCAGTGTTAATAAACAGGCTTCCTCTACACCTCAGCAGGGCCTTCCTTTTCTAAACAGTCTTCCTTTAATGTTGTAAAATGTTTTTTTCCATTTACTCAACAATCACGCCTTTGCTAGTGGGGGAGGACAGGGGAAAAGAACGCCAGGAGGGAGGAAGAGATGGTAGGGGTGATACATGAGAGAGAAAGAAAGCAAGAAAGAAAGAAGGAGCAAGCTGCTTGCCTTTTCAAACAAGTCGGACACCTGCATTGGAAAAAAAATTGCTGCTTCTAAAAGTTCACCCAGCCTCTCTATTTTGTTCAGCTCTTACATATGAACTCATAACACAGAAACTGGCAAGGGCTACTGTACTTTTTCTTTCTGTATCTAGTTGGTAAAAGAAAGAAAGCTAAAGAAGATTATCATTACTGCACCCAGCTACTGTAATATCTGGGAGCATTCGTAAACGTTTCATGTGTCCAAAATGCCACGAACAAGGGATATGGCATCCAACTGAGGTTAATGAATGAATGAGGTGCCCTTGACGGTTAATTTGCACAAACAAAAGGTCAAGGGACATCTTCAAAACAAAATATTGATTAAAGCAAGTTAAATGTTTTGACTTGGAGACATGAAGGATTAAAAAACAAAATAAAGCAGTATGGATAAGAAACGAACAGGAAAGAAAAAACACCAACCCCAGACACAAAGGAAATGGTAGAAAACATATCTGAATCAGCTAGTCATCTGCTAACAAGCTGTAAAGATTTCCAATGACAAGTTGTCACATTAGTTTAGTGAAACTGAAGCAGCACTTATCCCTTTTCCTGTGCTTAATCTCTCAGTGAGCTCCACAGAAACATGCTACCACGTTTAATAGGATTAGGATAGTTCACTTTCTCTTCTCTGGAGTCTTTTTTTTAAACAATTCTATTTCCATCAATATAAGATCCTTAAATTAAATTGCATTCTGCTGGATCACCTAGATCACATTTATTCTCCACGTTGAAAGCATTCTCTTCCAAAGCATTTTGGTGGAGAATGGTAGGACAAGATTTGAAGAAAAGAAAAAAAGGCTTTAAATTCAGTAGTTCCAATATGTTAGGGACTTTAGTCTTCTACTTCACATACAACAAACACACTCACACGTTTTCATTAAATTCAGTTTATTTTTTATTTAAACCAAAACAAAATTAGGCCCTAAACTGATGAGAGAAATCTCTCCATAAAGAGATGGGTTACTTTTGTTCTTGTTTTTAGGCACCAGAGTGTTTTGTTTGCACCCCTGTTAAGAGAAAGAAGTTAAAAATGTCTCCATGTTCTCAGCCTCAGTGTCCTATTTTATGTTTTAATCTGAACGTATGCAGCCAGGCAAACTATCAGTGAAAAGACAGTTTAACGATATGCCCTTGTTCCTTTCTGCCTCTTATTGCAAAGGAATGGAGGAGTCAGTAATGGTCTTGAACATTTTTCAAAAGTTTTCACAGGTTCCTTCTGACTTTTTTTTTCCCTTTGAAGGAAAAATATAGAGCACCACAGGCCCACTGTCATCTTGGAAGAACCATAATTCTTTTCAGACAGGAATCTGAGCTTTGGAGAAGTTTGAATTACCCTGGTCTAAACTTCGCAGCTGAATGGAAACCTCACATTAGATAGACTAAAATGTTGGGAAAATCTGAGACCTGGATCTGAATGTGTGACTTGGGTCCCCCTTCTGTTAAAAAAAAATTGATCTGAACATATCCCAGCTTGATGCAGGCAGGATAATTGTGGTAGTAGTTCGGACTAATTTTAGTCGAGCTTCAAACTGCACCTCTCTGAAGAAAGAAAGTGCTTCACCAGTTAATTTATTAATAAATATTATACCAAGACTGGAAAACAGGTTTTTAACATTGACTAACACATTCAACAGCCAGTTAATGGGAACTACTGCTGCAATTATCTTTTGGGTTTAGACTAAGGGTAGGGAGCACAACCAGCATGTACCTTTTCTTGCACTAGCTTGGAGGCAAGGGTGATACATGAGGGCCTAGACCTAGAGGGCAGGGATGGGTTTCTAGTTCAACACAGAGGTTTGCAGTACTTGACCTGGACGGGCAACTGAGGGCACAAGAACCTGAGATCTTCTGCTCTGAATTGTGGGATGGGAGACAGGGGGAACTAGTTGTCCCTCTGCATTTCTTGGAGGGGGCAAGAATACAGAGGAATATTTTCTGCTGCTTACGATAGCAGACTGGCTGCCTATTCTCTTAAAGATTAAAAAGAAAAGAGAATCAGAGAGCATCCAGAGTGAGAGGCCTGGTGAATGGAAAGCTGCATTTAATTATAGCTGTGCATATTGATATGCCATAGTGCAAGCTGGGGAAGGTTGCAGGCGGAAGGGCTGGAAACAGGTCACCCAGAGCCTGGTGCAAAATAGGAGGCAGTGTTGTCTCAGGGAAAGAACCCTGCACTAGGACTTAGGTACCCTGTTTTCTATCAGCACTCTGCCACTGGCCTGCTGAATGACCTTGGGCACATTACTGCAGGGTTGCATGCCTAAATTTCCCCATCTGCAGACAGAGGATGGTACAGCTTTCCATTATAAGCACTTGGAAATCTGCAGAGGAAAAGGTGCATAAAAGGGCTAGGTGTTATTATTAGTAAAGTTGCAGCTCTAGGCATCTCCCTGCAGCCTTAGTGGGGAAAAGGGGGAGGGGGGAGAATTCAAGTCATTCACCTGCCAAATTTAGCCTATCTTCCTGTGCTTTCAGACACACTTCTGCACCCTTGTTCCAAGCACTCAAGGCTACAAGGGGAGACAAAATACCAGTATGTCATCCATGCAAATTGAGTCAGTGTGACAGAAAAAAAAATCAGATGCAAACTTTCTTATTAATCCTCTCCCTCCATTTCAGCCCTTGGCCTTTAGCTGTGCTTTCCTTGCTGGCATGCTGAGATTCTCAAATCACACAGTAGCATCGGTATTAATTACAATTAATAGCAGAAGCCTATGTGACATTATTATTCATTATAATGTCTTACTGTTTCCCACCTGTTTACTGCTTCTTTTGAGTGGAGGGAGGGTGCTTTTTCTGTCAGCCTGCAGGAAAAATTCCCTAGCACTGCAGCAGCTGACTGCAACCAAAAAGCCCATCGACTCCCATACCTTTTCCCTACAGGATCGGCCCCTTAAAGTGTAAGTTTACTTCCTCCCAGCCCTTTCTCCCGGCAAGATGAAATCAAGATGCGGTGGGACTGAATGTATCTCTCCGGGATACTGTAAGCCCCCCCCCCCTCCCGTTTTAGGACTGCTTGCTCCTCTTTCCTGTATTTGCAACTCCGCTTGGAAACTCTCAGCCCCGTCTTGCATTCGTCTCCCATGCAAGTCAGGTCGCAGAATCGGGCCCCGTGTCTTGGCAGGACTCCATGGGCGTCCGTTGCTAATCTAGAATCGTTGCTATATTGGAAGGGAAGGAGCAGGATGCAGAGGCGTGGGGGCTGGGTGGGGTGAAGAGCAGCAAAAAGCTAAGGGGTGACTCTGTCCAAAGAATTAGATTTGAATGAAAGTAAATCAGGATTCTTAGCTTTTTTTTTTTTTTAAGTTTTGGTATGCATCAGAAAATAGCTAGAACTGGCTTATTTATTTAAGGGTTTTTTTGTTGTTGGTATCATCACATTTAGGAAAAATACGGTACTTTTTGCTGCTAGATACATGTGCAGAGCTACTGTTCCGTCCATAACTTGCAATTTTCATGTGCAAAGCTCTACTTTGCATCTTCGTTGTTTCATAGCTCGCTTGCTTGTCTGCAACAGAGTATCCTGGGGACCCAGGACCGCACTGCAAGCCGAGCAACCCGCGGAAGCACTGCGCTTTGCTTCCCCAGCCCTCCAAGCAGTTGTAGGAATGATTCTGTGTAATGGGCTCATCACATTAGAACCCAGAATAAGTACTGAAGGATATTGCTTTTCTTTTTTTTGGACCCCTGTGATTGCAGTTCCTGAACTGAAGTAGGTAGAGAGAGACGCCCCCGGATTTTTGTTTCAGGCATCACATATGGGAGCGCACATCTGGCAGGATGGGCTCCCCACTCCTTGACTACCGGCCGCGATGGCTGGCATAAGAGGAGCATGTCTCGCGAAATGATGGGACGCAGGATGCCAACTCCCGGCCACATTTGAAGCCTTCTTTAAAGGGCTTATTCCATGTGAATCGGACTTTGAGCTCGCGGGGAATTTGCCCACTTCTTGGAGTGGGGGGAGAAAAAAACCAAAAAACCAGGGCAAGTTTCCTCCAGCTGCCCCCGCCCAGCATCTCGGGGGGGTCTCAGCTGGCTCCGGCTCCTCGAGAAGCTGCGAGGCACGTGGCAGCCGTCCCATGGAGCATCTGCCCACGGGGAGCTGCCTTCTCGGCTGAAGGGAGGCAAGGTAGAAAAGCAGAGATGCTCGGGTCACGCTCAATTACGCCGCAGATGTATGCTCCCCAGTGACATCAAGCTGATCATAAAAAAAAAGCAAAAACCAAACCAGACGCTAGCTCGAGAGGCTCTTTGGAGCCACGCTAAGCAGGCGGCGGGGAAGGTCCCTTGGTAGGGCAGGGCAGGGCAGGGCACCGGGCTCTGCCCTCTCTTCCCGACCTGATGCCTTCCGGAGGCAGGGGGGGAGGGAAGGGGACAGGTGGGGAGCCAGGACTCTTAGAAAGAAGCCTTGAAGAGGAAGGCTTGGCTCCGGGGGGCAAGGTGAGGGGCATGGAGACAAGCAGCTGGGGAGCTTGATCCCTGCGGGGTCCTCCGCCTGTGTGCCGGAGGGGCGGGCGGAGCAACAGGGGGGGAGGAGGTGCCCCCAGGGCAGTGGCAAGCCGGAGGGGAGCCCTCCAAGCTGGATCAGGATGGGGCCGGGATGCGGGGGTGCTGGTCGCGCCCGGGTGGCGGGGAGGCAGCCGGGCTGCCCTTGGAGCCTCAATCAATTGCTGCCTGCGGGCGACTTGGTTTCCTGCCCCGCTAGCAGAGCTCTGCCGCCACCCAGCCCGCCCCTCGGGGCTGCTTGCCCTGCCCCGGCCAAGGGGACTGCCGTGGAGGCTTGCTGCTGGCCAGGGCTCGTCCAGCCTGCACCGCACTGAGCTAGGTAGGCAGATGCACTCACACCGGGCCTTCTCAGGGCGTCTTTCCCCACATTTGGCCCTGAGGTGCACTTAAAGGAGGCACTAATCCACACTACACGTAAATCTACAGGCCTTAGATACTGCACATTTAGTACAGTGCTGCCTTAATAAAGTACTAACTAAATGTGCAGTGCCTAAAGTTACTGTGCAGTAGCACTGGCACCTGCCTGTTTAGTGACGCTTACTGCGCATTAGCCAAATACCACTGTGCAGTAGGCTATTAATATGGTTTTTGCTGATACGCTACTGCACAGTGGTATTAGATTAATGTGCAGTAAGCATCTTGTGTAGACGCACCCACAGAGGAGGAGAGGTGTGACATGATGCCAGGCAACACGGAACTGTGGGGCCCCTCAGTTCCTGTGCCCATGAAACCCCTCCACTTCTTCAAGTCCCTTCCCAGAGTAAAAAATGGAGGCTGTTTACATGGCAGCCTGGTAGGGCCAGTGCAGAAACTCTTGGGAATACACCTGCCTACATGGGAGTCCTTCTTCTTAGGCCTGAGTGAAAGGAGTGGCTTAATCTAAACAACATCTCACCATGTGGTTGCCACCATCTGTTAATATCTTGATATTGGAAAGTTTGGTGCCTGAGGCATAGCCAAAGCTGGCTAAGGGATCGATTTCAGATAATATGACATCCTCATTATTAACCAAAATGATTATTTTATATCTGTATCTATATATCAATAGATATAAATATCTGTATCTAGATACCTATATAGAAATCTATATAGATGTAGATATCTATATAGATATGTATATCTAGTTATCTAGCTATCTGTAAGAACCATTTTGGTTTATATCTAGATATCTATATAGATATGTCTATATGTATATAGATATCTACATAGATATATCTATATGTAGATAGCTAGCTAGGTAGGTAGATAGATAGATAATCTGCATCCCTGATAGGTACTAAATGAGGGGTGCTGGCAAAGTATGTGCAGCAGGGTGAGCTGTATCGGCAAGGGGTTTATTTCTGGTCTTATGCGTTGTGTGTGATTGTATTCACTGGTGATGGGGTGGAGGGAGAAGAGGAATGATTTCATTAGAAATCTGCAAGTTTCCCTTATTTCTCACTCAGAGCCATGGTGGGGAAGGTTTCTTTCCAGTCATATTAAGTGAGCACTTAAAAAAAAACCCCATTTAAACTATTGGGTTAATAAACCTCCCTTCGGTCGGTTCCCAGTGGGGAATTCCTGCAGCTGCCACTGCTCTTGATCTTGTGGCATTTTGGCTTAGAAACACGGTGAGGTTGGTTGGCTGTTCCGTGGGCATCTGGACAGGGGGAAAGGAAAAAAAGAAGCCCCCCTCTGACCGTGTGAGTGTTGTACACCAGACTGATGCTCCTCGGCTGGACACAGATTATTAGGGGGACGAGCTGACCTTGACTTTTTTGTTTGTTTGCACACAGGGTTTTTGGGCTTTTGTTTAAAAAAAAAAAACAACAACCCCGCCCCCCTCCCCCCAAATTAGCAGGATCTCAAAATGAAGCAAGTGTGCTTCCAGGAGTTGGAAGGCTGCTGGGGGAGAAGGGCTACCACTAGCCCTAACAGAGCCCGGCTCGAGCAAAGGTAAGGCGGCGGGTTTGAGAAGCAGCAAGGAAGAGTACGCTCGGAGATGCTGGCGGGGCTGGGCGTGCTGGAGCAGCCCGAAAGGCTCCTGAGCTCGGGGCAGGCTCGGGAAGGAGGCGCGGGGTGTCCCCCGCCGCGGGCAGCCTGGTGCCGCACTGCCCCATCCTCCTGGCTTCTCGCCTGCTGGCTTTTCCGCAGCCCCTCGCAGATGAGAAGGCAGATGGGGCAGTCGCATGAGCTCTTCAGGGGTTTTTTTTTTTTTTTTGGTTTTTTTTTTGTTTTAATTTTCTTCTTGAAAAAGAAAAAAAAAAAAGGAAGGCGGCAGAGACAGGGACTGCGTCAACTCCAGCCTGGGGACAGGGTGTGAGGCTGCGGAGGCAGCGGGGCGGCCACAGCTGAGCTCCACGTGCCAGGGCTGGGAGCTGTGGCTCTAGTGAGACGGGTCCTGGGCAGGGAGCGGAAAGATCCCTGCCCAGCCAGCTCGGGGGGCTGGAGGGCCAGGGTAGGCACCGACCCCGCACCCCAGGGCTTGGGGCTGGCCGCAAGCCACCCCCCGGCCGAGAGCCGCACAAACTTCCTCGGCCCCGCAGTGGCCACCGGGCTTAGGCTGCACAGACCCTGCCCGCCCCGTCCCAAGAAGGCGGCACGTCTTGACTGGCGTAGGAGTTCAATGTGGGGCGACAAGTTGAGCGCGCTCTCTCCCTTTGAACTTGGGCTAGTCTCGGCCACTTTTTGAAAGACATCAAGACGTGCTCTGAATCGCAGGGGCAGAGGAGTGACCTGTGAGCAGTGACACCCCCCTCCCTCCATGAGCACACCTTGGGGGCCGCCATTGGACAGCAACTTTGCAGACACACCCGCGGGCCCGGCTGCGCATCCAAAATGTCCCTTTCCAGCAGTAATAGGCACAGAAGTGAATTTGAGGTGTACACAGACATCAATGGAGAGCCGACTATTTATTTTCACGGGCATTAAACCCCCTCCTTGCCTTTCTCAAAGCGGTTTCACCTGTCTGCCCTGATTTTTTTTCTCCCCCCCCCAGTGGATGTTATTCCCTCTTTCCCTGCGGTGCCCCCAAAAGTAAACGCGTTGCTTTCAAGCAAACTTTCAGCTCCTCCGTATCCAGTAAAGATACACATGGACATGCCCGAGACCAGGGGATGCTGTCGGGACACCTCGGAAGTGTGCGCTGCCCTTTCATCTCAGGACATTGCCGGGGGGATTGGGAAGATACCGCTTTCTTTATCCTTCAAAAAGAAATCACCATCATTTCCCCGTAATAGTTTGAAGCAGGATTCAGTTCAAGCGGCGCTTCCTCAGCCCGGTATAGATCTAAGATGGATCTGAATTGTGGGCGCACGCTTTTATTACATCTGAGTCATAGTAAATATGCCATCCATGGTAAATATTCACTCCGGTTTACCAAAAGCCATTAGTGTTGACATAGTGCAACCTGATGCTTTTTTCCCCCTTCTCTTTTCGTGTTTATTCTGTCTCACAAGTGAAAAGTGAGCTCGGGGAAAGTTGCAGCCTCCCATTCAGCAAAACGTGAATCCTGCTCGAGGTTCAGAAGAAGTTTGGAAAGGACTTACCTTCCAAAAGGGAAAAGTTTGTGATCAGTGTACTAGAAGGGTTTTTTGGGGTTTAGTTTTTTGTGGGTTTTTTTTAGTAAAGCATCCAAATTAGCAATGCTGAACCAGTGAGTTTAGTTACTACGTCTGGGCATCAGAAAAGCTGCTTGGGAGCTGTTGTGCTTTGGCTTGGCTATCTTAAAAAAACCCAAAACCCGATTAGGGGTTAGCATAAGATACTAGCCACCTCCTCCCAGCAGTGCTTTGCAATAATAGCCCGAGACAAGGACATGAGCTTGGGCAGCATCCCTCTGGATCTGCTAAACGGGCTAAGAGAAAACAAATCTAGGACCCTTTCCTCCCTCCAATGTCTCAGGAGTTAGAGACATACAAAAAGCCAGAACTCTTGGTCAGCACTGCTTGGAGAGCAGTCACTATTTCAGCGTTTTTATTATTAAAAGTTGCTTTCTTTGAAAGACTTTTCTGCTTGTTTGTTTAAAAAAGGACCATGCCAGTGAGGTTGTGGCTTCTTCTTTCCTGAACTTGCCCAGAGCGGAGGTGCACTCTGAGCAGGGCAGTCACGTCTCCCCCACGACGTTGTGCTGCTCTTGAGGTACCTGCTGTGCCAGGACGGGGAGTGGGAAGAGGCAGAGCCTGCCCAAGTGCTGCTGCTGCTGCAGATGGCTCTCCCAGTGCAAGCCTCAGATTTGGTGATAAAGTCTCCTTCCCTGCAGCACTGGGGGGGAGGTTAGGAAGGGGTGGAGAAGGGGCGAGATCCAGTTTCTCCTCCTCTTTTTCCCCCCTCTCTCTCTTTTTTTTTTCCTCCCAAGTTCTCTGTTCACTATCCCCCCTTGAATCCGAAGAAGCCTCCCGATTGGGCGCCCGGCCTGGCGCACGTCATTCAGACTGTGACGTTTAGTCTTCCTGTTTCCTTCAGCTGTGTCTTAAAGTAAATCTTGTTGTGGTGCGGAGCCCTCAGCTGAGCGAGGCTGCTCTGCTGCCGGCAGAAATAATAGACAATTACAGCCAGGGAGAGAAGAGCGGCGCAAAAGAGCTCTTCCCTCCCCCTCTCTCCTCTCTCTCTCTCTCTCTCTCTCTCTCTCTCACACACATACACACACACACTCTCCCTCTCTCTCTTCCCTGCACACTCATTCTTTCTCACACATACACACACACACACACCCTCCCTTGTCCAATTATAATATTCCTCATCAGCAAGACAGCAGCGTGTGTGTGTGTGTGTATGTGTGTGTGCGCGCGCGCGCGCTGCACGCGTGTGTTCTCCTCTCTCTACCGGCCAAAAAAAGCGGCTCAGTTTCATCGCCTTTGCACTGAGTAAGTATTTCTCTCCCCCACCCCTCCTCTCTTCACCTCCCTCCTCTCTCTCTCTCTTTTTTTATTAGCACTTGCATGGGTTGTTTAAATGATCCCCCCCAAATCCCCGACAAAAGACTGATCTCCGGTGTCAAATGTTGTGCTTCTTTTGCCGGGGGGGGGGGGAGGAGGAGGAAAGAGGGGTGAGGTGGGGGGAAGGCTTGCAATGACTTTGTTACATGAAGAATCATAATGGTCAAATAAATAAAGCAGTGATGATTTCTACCCCGAAGCCTCAATGGAGCCAGCCCTCCAGCCTGCCCAGTTCTGGAGAGTAAGTGACCTGGTTGATGTTGGGTTATAGTGTTTCTTTTCTTCTATCTCCGTTTCTTCTTCCTCCCCCCTCTTTTTTTTGTTGACTTCTCTCGTACGGTTCTTTCCCGGTGGAGGCAGATGTAGAAAATGCAAAGACTGTTCTACTTCTTTTTTGTTGTTGCTGTTGCTGCTGTTGTCCTGAGCTTCCCCTTCCTCCTTTCCACCCCCCCAGCCCCTTTTAAAAAAAACTCCTAGCCTGGTCCTATGAGCCTCCTCTTTGTCTTGTTTATTATCGTTGCCTTTCTTTTTGTCTCTTCCAATTTGCTTGTCATTTGCATGTCTCCACTTCTCCTTTCTTAACCCCAGCCGGGAAGGGCAGGGGCTTTTTTTTTTTTAAAAAAAAAAGAAAAAATGATTATGAGTAGACTAGAATTGCTCTTCTGACTTTTCATGTCTAAGGGGTGGTGGAGGGTGGAAATGGACAGAAAAAGGGCTTGAGTGGTAGGTGGCCCGCACAGGAGGACAGATCAGTGCAAGTTTAGGGAAAAGATGATTCATTTGGGAAGGGATGAAGGTTAGTGGTACTTTTTTTTTAGGGGGCTTTTGGGGGGTGCTTCCCGCCCCCACCCCCAACCATGAGCACTTTGCCAGGTGTGTAAATTGAGTTAAAATGTATGAGGTTCTTTCTGAATGGGAAGGCGAGTCCGGGCACAAGGGAGGAGGAGGAGGAGGGGTGGGGGGGGAGCAGAGAGGGGTCCTTGAAGTCTTGAAAGGGGGGGGGGGGGGGTCAATCCAGATCTGCAAAAGCTGGTCAGCACAGAGGCTTCATCGCGGGTTGGGGATGGTGCTGGTGTGCACGGAGTGCATCCGGGCAGTGGGGTAAGTGGCGCTGCCAGACGGGCTTGGCTGAATGGGGAGCTCTGCAAGTTAAGCCAGGCTGTGCAGGGCGAGTTTAGGTTAGGATCCAGGGGAGCCTGCTGCCGCATGGCACTGCAGGTGGGGCATGGGGGGCGCTGGCAAGCTTGGTGAGGGGCACAAAGTAATCCTTGCACATTCGCCGCTTGGAAAAGCAGCGATCGGGCTCCCTACGATCCCTGCCCATCGCCCAGCTGCAATAGCCCTCGATGGGCTCTTGCAAGGAGGCGTGGGGAGAGTGGAATGGGGGGAGGGGGGTAGGAGGCATCCTCTTCTTTTTATTTGCCCCTGGTTTTCCAAAGCTCATGAAAGGCACGGAGATCCGCACCAGAGTGCGCATGGGCAGTGCTAGACAGGTGTGTTGTGTCAAGAAAGACAGGTGCAAGTTTCTTTCTGTCTGTGCAGATCCTCGCTCCACACGACTGTTGCAGCGAGGTTTATGAATTTATGGTGCATTGTTAACCAGGGCTGTCTCCGTTGGTGGCAAAGCTCTGTGCTGCTGCTGCTGCCTTTTTTTTTTTTTTTTTTGAATGTTTGTTTTAAACCTTGCCCTAGGAAATCTTGAGGGCCCTGGACAAATGTTAATGAATAGTACAGAGCAGGTTGTTGAACGTCTGTTTCAGAAGAGGCACAGGGCTCATCTAAAGGGTTATTTCTTCTGAAAGCTGGCGGTCTAACTTCATGCATCCTGCCAGCCAGATTTCTGCCCTCTACTTTTCTTGCACTTGATGATATTTGTCACCTTAGCAGCGAGATCTTCGGTAATGCATTGCGGCTATAACCCCCCCCCCCCCCCGGGGGGGGGGGACTCCAAAGATCTCTGCTCCTGAAATGTAACATATTAGAGCAGAATGAATCTCTATTATGCAGATCTTTCCCATTTCCAGAGTGAGGGACGTTTGTAGACCAGGATCTTAATAAAATAGGATTTGTCTGTTGGATATGGAGACTAGGGATACCTTTTAATATTGAATAAAAGTTGAGAAGAGCGCGTTTTTTAATATTTCAGTATTGGCTATGATTCTAAGGGCTCACAGGAGGCATTTCTTTCTAGGAACAGTGTATTTTCAAAGTAGTAGGTTTGTACACAGTCCACGAATGTGTACAGTGTATATGTGAAAGTACAGAAATATTTATTACTCGATTGGGGCAGGGTTGATATTCACATGTAGGGTAACGGAAGTTATAAGTAATGCAGCCGCATAGCGAATGGATGTAAAAGCTTTGAGTGTGTTTATTTTCATCGTCCTGAGAAAGCGGACAGTTTGCAAAATGAATTACACCAAGGTAGTATTCTTAGTCATGAATTTGCATAAGGTTCATGTATATGCCTTAGATTTGCAGTTTTCCTGTAATCTCCCACAAAGTATATAAAGTTTTTTACTGTGGAAGCTCATTTTGTGTGTGTTTCATCTGCTTTTCTTCCAAAGCTCGTTAACAGCTACCTCATGTACTGCAAATTGTTTATTAATACTCAAAAGCAGGTATTTGAGTGCCGGCATTTTGTGAGGTGAACTGCAGTAGCCAAAAATTAAACACTGTACTTATTCAACAGACCCTTTAAAAATTATATGGCGGATAATATAGTGTGCTCTGAATGACACTATTTATAGATAACTTACTATTCTACAAGTCAAAAACTCAGGAGGCCTTTTACTGCACATTACTTGGGGTTTTTTCAATGATCAGTTCACAAATTAAAATAATCATAAAAACAGACAAATTTGAAATGGGAGCTTTTTTGTGTTCAGTTCTGAATACAAACAATTGCTATTTATATTCATCAAATTGTAATTTATTCTGTTTCCTAAGTATAAGTGCATAGACTCTCTAATTCAAGAATTCTGATTTAGCATCATGTAATTTGGGAAAAAACATCTAGGTTCGCCTGAATGGCATTTATGGTAGAGAACTTGTAAATTTTGCAGCATTTTTCTTACATAGATTCCAAGTGAGCCTTATTTTCTTCACTAACAATTATTAAACTGCTTTGGAAGGAGGAAAATGCTGGCATATTTATACCTTGGATAGTTTTTTTCATTTATTTAAACACACTGTTTAGATCAACAAAGTAAACTTCAGATTCACAGGCTATGTAGACCACAGAGTATGTTTCTTCCCAAAATCATATAGGCCTGAATCAGTAAGATGTCAGGTATATCCTGTGAGGTACTGAGCACATTCTTTACTCCCATTTCAGGCAAAGGGATTTAAGGATTCTCAATACTTCACAAGAAATGCTGAATATCTTGCTGGATTTAGCCCTGGTTGTCTTATGTTCTTAAAAGGGTTCTGTATTTCTGATTTAAAGAATGCTGGATAGGGTCATGTCAATAGCTAATTAGCTTAATTTTTATTTTCTGGAGGAAATCTAATAAAGTCAGTATTAGCACACAAATAGTTGTTAATCAGTTCTGCCCTATGTAAAATTTCTTCATCACAGCATCTCAGCTAAGGAAGACAGGGCTTCACCTCTCTGTCAAGGATTTGATTTGAAAATGTGCATGAAAGCCATTTAGAAAGTTTGTAAGTCTCTCTTGTTGTGCTGGAAATATTATTAATATTACAGAAGACATTTCACCAGTTTGCACTTCTCACTAGTGTAGTGAACTGATTTTAGTACCAAAACAGATTTGTGGTCTATACATTTAATGTGTTTTTCAAATATCAGTATGTTTTTGTATGTGGAATACTACTCAGTGAAGTCACTTTCATCTTGCGCTCTGTGGCTTCTTCTGCCAAAATCATGTCCAGGGTAACCTTTTCTTTTAAAGTTTTTTGAATATCCCTATTATCACGGGTGTGTTACATTTCTTTGGATGCATTGGCATAATAAAGATAGTACAAGCATGCAGATGCTTGAGCAAAAAAAGTAGTTGGCTTGTGAAGACAGGAACAAATTTCAGCTTTGAAAGATGGTGTTCTTGAATTCTTCGCTGAATACTCTTCCTACTCAGCACTTTGCTAATGTTTAGCCAATAGGTTGCTTTATAAAAACTGAGTACCTAAGACTTTAGTTTTCAATACAGATCCTTTATAGCTATTCAGCTTTATTTAAGATTGCCGCATGTATTGTATGTTACAGATTCATAGATATTTATTTGTGGGGTTAATCTATAAAACCATCTGTCTTTTAGATCTGGTATCAAACTATGTAGTGCATAAATGGATATGCTTTCCAACAATACAGTAAAATACCTGTTACAGTACAACATTCTAAAGACATCTGCATTTACAATTTAATGACCGAGCATCCTTCAGATGTCAGCAATAAATCTGTTTACATATAGCTTGTATTATATTGGGGTATATCTAACTGTGTTAATAGAGATGTGATATATGCATGTGTGATAGATGTTACATATTCAGAAATTAATCTTTCTTATATATCTACTCTTAATCAAATCTCCTTACAATCAAAGTTTAAGTGTCAATGAAATAATATCAGCTATTTTACGTATGGATTTTGAGAGGGGTTGAGTGACTTATTACACACTGACATCCACAGCAAAAGAGGGATTCAGGATATTACTGGATCAGGCCC